>NC_051271.1:15626404-15936404 GCF_015220745.1 Sebastes umbrosus
CAGAAAAAAAAGTCTGAAAAAAGTCTGAATAAAGTCCGAAAATTGTTCTAAAACTGTCCGACTAATGTCCGAAAAAAAAGTCAGAAAATTGTCAGAAAAAAAGGTCCGAAAAATAATTTTAAAAAAATATCTGAAAAATGTCAGAAGAAAGTCCGAAAAAATGTCCGACAAATGTCCGAAAAAAGTCAAGAAAAAAAAATCTGAAAAATGTCAGAAAAAAAAAGTCAGAAAAATGTTAGAAAAAAAATAAATAAGAAAAATGTCAGAAAAAAAAAGAAAAATATTTTTTTAAAAATGTCTGAAAAATGTCAGAAGAAAGTCCGAAAAATGTCCGACAAATGTCCGTAAAAAAGTCAAGAAATTTTCAAAAATTTTCAGAAATGTCAGAAAAAAAAGTCTGAAAAAAGTCTGAATAAAGTCCGAAAATTGTTCTAAAACTGTCCGACTAATGTCCGAAAAAAAAGTCAGAAAATTGTCAGAAAAAAAGGTCCGAAAAATAATTTTTAAAAAATTTCTAAAAAATGTCTGAAAAAAGTCAGAATAAAGTCCGAAAAATGTCTGACAAATGTTCGAAAAAAGTCAAGAAAAAAAAATCTGAAAAAATGTCAGAAAAACAAAAGTCAGAAAAATGTCAGAATAAAAAAAAAGTCAGAAAAATGTAAGGAAAAAAAAAGTCAGAAAAATGTAAGAAAAAAAAAAAGGAAAATATTTTTTTTGAAATGTCTGAAAAAAGTCTGAATAAAGTCCGAAAATTGTCCTAAAACTGTCCGACTAATGTCCGAAAAAAAATTCAGAAAAAAGTCCGAAAAATACTTTTAAAAAAATGTTCAAAAATGTCTGAAAAATGTCACAAAAAAGTAAGAAAAAAGTCCGAAAAAAGTAAGAAAATTTTTTGAAAAAAATACGAAAAATATCCAAAAAAAGTACGAAAAATGTATGAAAAAAAGTACGAAAAAATTTCTGAAAAAAAGTACGAAAAATTTCAGAAAAAAGTACGAAAAATGTCAGAAAAAAAGTACGAACAATTTCTGAAAAAAATACGAAAAAATGTCCAGACATATATATAATGGTTTTCACTGGACAGGAAGGGGATGAAAGATTGTAATCTGAAAAGTAACTAAAGACCTCAGACAAATGTAACAGTAGTGCAGTATAAAGTACAATATTCCCCTACTTAAGTAAAGTACAAGTACATCACATATACTTGAGTAAATGTACTTAGTTACATCTCAGCACTGTGTGTTGCACTCTGAACTGATGTACTGATGTCTGATGTTTTGCACTCTGAACTGATGTACTGATGTCTGATGTTTTGCACTCTGAACTGAAGTACTGATGTCTGTTGTTTTGCACTCTGAACTGAAGTACTGATGTCTGTTGTTTTGCAGTGTGAACTGAAGTATTGATGTCTGATGTTTTGCACTCTGAACTGAAGTACTGATGTCTGATGTTTTGCACTCTGAACTGAAGTACTGATGTCTGTTGTTTTGCACTCTGAACTGAAGTATTGATGTCTGATGTTTTGCACTCTGAACTGAAGTACTGATGTCTGTTGTTTTGCACTCTGAACTGAAGTACTGATGTCTGATGTTTTGCACTCTGAACTGATGTACTGATGTCTGATGTTTTGCACTCTGAACTGATGTACTGATGTCTGATGTTTTGCACTCTGAACTGAAGTACTGATGTCTGTTGTTTTGCACTCTGAACTGAAGTATTGATGTCTGTTGTTTTGCACTCTGAACTGAAGTACTGATGTCTGTTGTTTTGCAGTGTGAACTGATGTATGATGTCTGATGTTTTGCACTCTGAACTGAAGTACCTGTTAAACAGAAGTTTTGTTAGAAGCCCATCAGAGAGCCAGGCTGCCACTGCGGTGCATGCTGGGTGATATTGAGGCAGCCTAGCAGCAGCAGCAGCAGCCGGCTGACTCAACTCAACCTTCACTCTCTGCTTCACTTTCAGCCTCCTGAACTCCTAAACTCTTCAGCTGCTCTCCGTCTAACTAACATTATGGAGGACTCTGTCTTTACCTGAGTCATGGACATCAGCGGACAACATCTCACGGTTAGATCACCTGCTTTATTCTGGTAAAACTAAGAACACCTGCTGTCAAACCGAGCCGGATGATGTGGATGCTAATGCTAAAGCTAAAGCTAGCTGGGAAGATGCTTGTTGTTGCTGTTAGCATGTTAGCTGTTAGCTAGCTGCGTAGTTAGCTGAGCTAGTGGACTTCTCACTTACTTCTATGTGATGGTGCTGCTTTGCCAGCCTTTATATGTCTTTGATGACATGTGTTTGATCATATAAACGAGCCTTAAAGTGGCAACAAACTACTGACACGTTACCGTGGTAACATCGCTCATAAATGAGCTTTTCCTACACATGCTAACCAAAGCTAAGCTAAACCAGCTACACCCAACATCTCAGCTGAGTGGCTCGGCCTTGTAGTTTAATTAGATGCTCTTCTAGTTAAAGCTGATCCAGCTGTCATGTTAGATTAATGCTAGTCTATTCGTTTTTTAGATCTGTATGTAGAATAGAATAGAATAGAAAGCTTTATTGTCATTATTGTATTAAATACAACAAGATGTACAGTTTGCCTCTTCTGGTCAGTGCTTTAAAACAAATACTAGACAGGTAAAACACACACATAGTTATATAAAGCAAATACAAACAGGTAAAGTAGATGTAATAAATAAATATAAACAGAAGTGTTACACTGGAAGTATAACATATAAAAGTAGATGTTATGGAAACAGAGGTAATTGAACTTGTAGTTTTAATGAGATGCTCTTCTAGTTAAAGCTAATCTAAACTGTTAGATTATTCATGTTAGATTAATCCTAGTCTAGTCGTTTTGTAGATCTGTAATATCTCTACTCAGCTGTCAGGTTTTCCACTGAGCTAATGATAGCACTAGCCAGCCTGTTAGCCAGCTAAGTTAGATGTTTATTTAGCCTCCTTTAGCTTCACTAAACACGTCAGACAAGAGAGGAGGATGTGTGAAACTTGTGCTGAAACTCGAGATGTTGCCTAAACCGGCTGATTTTAGGTGTGTAGATTATGAGATGAACAGCTGTGAAAGGATGCTAAGCTTGTCATGAAGGTGACAGCTCGTCTTAATAGAGAACATATTGTGATTGCTAATACATTAACTTGGACTTTATGTTAGGAAAACAGCAGCTTTCACTAGTGGTGGACGTTACTCAGAGCTTTTACTTAAGTAAAAGTAGTACCAACAGTGTAGAAATACTCTGTTACAAAGTTAAAGTCCTGCATTCAAAATGTAAGTGAAAGTACAAAACTATTAGCAATCAAAATATATTTAAAGTACTAAAAGTAGTCAGAATGGCCAGTTTCAGAATATTATTGGATTATAATTGTTGATGCATTCATTTGTTTACGATAATACTTTATTTTCAGACAGGTCTGAAACTTGTTTTGCATCACAGCAGCTCCATAAAAAGGACAGAGACAAGAAACAAGGACACGTACATTTAAACATTACTATCACAGAAGACGATATTCAGGGCCCTTCAATGCACATTTGATCTGGGATTAGGCTCCATATTTAGTTTTAGGATTGACTGGGGCACAAAAGATTGCTTCAGTCTATCCTTATTAAATCGTGGAACCCTGTATCTCCAATTTGATGGTAACAATTCATATTCACTGTTCAAAACATGGTCGGGGTCAGAGACGATGGTGTTAGTCAGCCTTACTATGTTATTATGACAGACAAATTAATTTTTGAATGAGAATGGAGGCACAGATCACAGTTTAGTTTCCTTGGGAGCAAAGTAGAAATCGGTAAAACATTTGTTTTTTCTCCGAAATGTTCCTTTGTCCTTAACTCGTCTTTCTGGACTTGCATGTCTGTAGTCCCAAGTCAGCACTGCCTGGGTGTAAACGTACCTGTTCCCAGGTATTCTGGGAGATAAGGCAAACAAGGCAAACAAAGCAAACACGCGTTTCAGACGCCACCCACTGCTCCGGTTGGTGGTTGAGAATGCAAACAGAGTTTCCTCTTTCAGTTAGAAGTCAAAGCGGTGACAGTCTCCGGTTTGTGCCTCTGAAATTTTATATCAGACACTTTTGGGTCACACAGGATTATAATTTCCTCATAACTTCTTAGGGAGGTTCCTGAAAGAATTGTGTAAGTAGTTTAGCATACGTTAAGTAGGGCTGCAACTAGTGATTATTTTCAAACTAATGTCTTGATTATGTCAAATAATCACATATTTCAACTATAAAAAAGAAACGAAAATGGTAGAAAAACAGATCTGATCTCTTTTCTCCAGAGCGCAAAGTGACATCTTCAAATTGCGTTTTCCAAAACCCAAAGATATTAAATTTACATTCAAGTGATTATGAAAAACAGAAAATCTGCAAATCTTCACATTTTAGAAACTTGAATGTTTTGCATTTGTGCTTGATAGAAGACTTAAATGAGTAATTAATCATTAACATGGTTACTGATTCATTTTCTAGTGTCGACTAATTGATTAAATTCGTCTGCAGGAAAGCGTTCACTTCAACATGTATAAAGAGTAGGGCTGTCAATCGATTAAAACATTTAATCGCGATTAATCGCATGATTGTCTATGATCACGAGTGATCGCAAATTAATTACTTACAAGTCACAGAATTCAACTGCTTTTTTTTCTCCAAGCAACATTTTAAAAATTTAAGAGAGCATTTAACAAACCATAGACATGTCATTAATCCTCAAAGACTCTTATCTTGCTGGAAAAACAAATACTTCCTGCAGGTAAGAAATCTACAGTTGTTATTTCGATAGGTTAGAAAAGTTCTTGAGGCTAATGGACATGTTTTAAAAAACAAAGTTTTGATCCCGTTTATTTTTGATGAAAACCGTGAATTGCTTTTGTGATTCTAATGTAATGCACACTTGTCAGATATAAAAACGGTGGTCTGACAAAGATTTAGGCTTTTGAAGCACTTCCAGGAACTTTACAGAAGGAAAACGTTTACAAGGATATTCACAAGTTTGGTGCAAGTGATGATAACATCTGTGTTTCAGGTTTGGATAACACATTTTTAGCAGTCAAAAACATGCAAGTAAGAGTTCAGTGGAGAGGGAAAGTACCAGAATAAAGTCAAGATTGATTTATAAGTGTTGACAAGGTAGAGTTAATTTTTAGAGACTCCATCAGCAGGCGGTGTTTCTCTGCCACATGTTGCCCTGATGTTATTCATTAGGGCATTACATGAATTTAAGAGTAAATAAGTAGAACTTGATGGGTCAGAAGATGCAGCTCGTTTACACCACTGTCTCTTTTAGTTTTACACATCACAGCACTGATTTCTCATTACCACTTCATTACTGTCAATTTGACGCCAATCTGTCCTCTTTTAGTGGTTCAGTAATTCAATTTCAAACCACACATTAAGCACATCGGCCCTGCAGCACCACAAGAGCTGCCCTTAATTACTTCTTGTGTTCATGAAGCCAGAATGGGGCTTAAACACGTTGTTTTTATTGATATATCTGCTGTGACGGACTATTTGTTTCTGATGATGTTTTTTCCTTGCTGTCTCAGGTGTAGTCAGGAGGATTCGTTGATTGCCAGAGAATCATGGAGCCAGATGTGATCCGTATGTACTCCTCCTCTCCGCCCCCGATGGAGGACGCTGCCGAGGACGAGGATAACGAGTTTGGAGACTTCGACACATTCTCTGGCGTCCCAAGCAGCATCAGCTTCACAGAGTTCGACACCCCGACCACTTTCAACCAGTCCCAAGCTTTGACCGCCACCTCCCCGCCCGAGCTCCTCGCCAACAGAGGGGTGGTGGGATTCAGCCACGGCTCCTCTAACGGCACCCACGGCCCGAACACTGAGCTGTCCAAGGCTAATGGCGTTGTGCCAGCGAGCCACCTGGGCAGCGGTCCCTTAGAAAGAACTGAGATGAAAAAGGTCCTCTCCAGCTCTCTGGATTTCTCTGTGAGCGACACAGCTGGCAGCGAGCCGGCTGATTGCAACGGCGGAGGCACAGAGGTGCTAACAAACGGGTTTGCAACCTTCGAAGTTCAGGGAAGCCCTTCCTCGCAGAATTCTGTCCACTGTCATATAAAAGGAACGTCCACTGAGGACACGGGCAGCGTCCCCGCCGGCAGCCCCGAGGACGATTTTGCAGACTTTGCTGCTTTTTCCAATGCTGAAGGACACCTCAGCCAGACGGCAAACGAGGACTCGGACAATCCAACAGGGGGTAGCTGCCACGACGAGCACTGTAATATAGAGCAGGGAACGACTTCAGAGGACAATGTCAGGGACACAAACAGAACTGGACCCATACCTGTTCCTGCTGAGGCCCCGGATGGCTCGTGCAACACGGACCGGGGTCCTCACACGGACGCTGACTCTCAACAAAGGGACGTAGCCTTTGCACAGGAGCACTTGGCCTCAGAGGCAGTTTGCACTAACAGACCCGTCACGTTGAACGGGGTGGATGTAGCCGACAGGGACGATTCCAAAGACGCCACGGGCTGCAGTGAAAGCGACCTGTCACCTGACACGGCTGCGGACGGTGAGGCGGGACAGTCGGACGGGAAGGGCTCCGGTAACGAGACCGAGACCGAGACGGAGACCGAGACGTCGTTGGGCCGGCCGCTGTCGACAGACGCTCTAGAGGAGTTCGGTGACATGAGCACCACAGGCTCGGTGCCCTCGCCGCCCCTCCAAGGGGAGACCGCCACGCCCGCCGACCACAGCCAGCTGGGAGAGGACGAGGAGGATGAGGACTTTGGGGACTTTGGAGACGCCGGCTCATTCAGCGGTCAGGGCTTCACTGACTTTGACCAGCTGGACGTCCAGCAGGAGCAGAGCAGGTCGGACAGCCCTGCTCCTACACAGGAAGCTACAGACGCGAAGGAGGAAGACGACTTTGGCGACTTCAACTCCCCCAAATTTCACGACAGTGGAAACGAGGGGGAGGATGGAGGCAAGTTTGCAGATTTCCCCGTCAGCGACAGTTTTGGGAATTTCAGCTCGGCAGGTGCAGACGGTGCAGACGGTGCAGACGGTGCAGACGGTGCAGACGGTGCAGACGGTGCAGACGGTGCAGACGGCGAGGCGGATGCAGGGTGGAGCGCCTTCGGGGAGCTGGAGCAGCAGCAGCAGGTGGAGGAGGGGGAGTCCTGGGCGGCGTTCAGCACGGAGCAGAGCGTCGCTCCTCCTGCAGAGAGCAGAGAGGAGGAGGAAGAGGTGGTGGTGGAGGAGGAGGAGGAGGAGTGGCATGAAAGTGAACTTACTGCAGTCAGCGAGGAAACCAGCAGGACAGACAGACAGTCGGTAAGAACTGTGGGAAATAAACTGGTCAGACTGGGAAGCTTCATGGATGCAGAGTTATTCATCCATGAGCCAACATCGTGATATAGCTCAAGTTGATTTTATTTATGTAGAGCTGTACAGCACAGAACCGAGGCCCAGTTAATAAACGGCAAAACAAGGAGGAAAAAGAAGGGATCAGTTCATAGTGGGATCTATAGTTTTAGTTTTGTTTGTTTGTGTCTGTGAAAATTCTGCCACCCAATCAAATTGAATTCCTTGTGTTCAAAACATTTAAAATTATATTTAAAACATTTCTCATCAGAAACGGCGTCCCTGTCACTCTGGATAATTCACAGATGTTGCTCGCAGTAGTTTTCATTAGAACTATTTCTTAGGTAGAAAGTAGTTCCAGTGAAAACTGATCACAACGAGGTATCAGTTAGGGGTGGGAATCCCCGAAGGCCCCACGATACGATATTATCACGATACTTAAGTTACGATCTTATTGCAATTTTAAACATTTTGCAATATGTTGAGTACTGCTATAAGATATATTGCGATTTATGACTTTTTTCTCAACTGCAAATGATGTAGTTTGTCAACATCTGTGTTTTCACTTTGTTCATCTCAGAGTTTTCATTCACATATCTTGAGGTCAGAGGTCAAGGGACCCCTTTGAAAATGGCTATGCCAGTTTTTCCTCGCAAAAATGTAGCTTAACTTTGGAGCTTTATTTAGCATTCTTCCTGACAATCTAACATGACATGGTTGGTACCAATGGATTCCTTAGGTTTTTTCTAGTTTGTTAGTTAGTTAGTTGATACCAGTATCTCCTCTAGCTTTAAGATTGAGCCCGCTACAACATCTGAAAGGCAGAAAAGGCCCACCGGCGGGCTTTCTGATTGTTAAGAGGTTAATAGTTTATATTATAAAAGATCAATACTTGACATGCGTGTATCAATACAATATTGCCAATATCGCGATACTATGCTGTATCAATTTTTTAAAATCTTACAGGAGTTAAAAAAAAAAAGGCCACGAAAACATTATCGGCTGGTTTTAGCTTATCACAGATAAATCAATATTTTTTAGGCCCATATTGATATCTGTGTTTGAGAGACAAAAAAATCCATAACAACATAATTGCTGACATAACAGAACAGATGTTTTTGATAATGATCCCTTAAATGTGGTTATTATGTAATGAAGACGCTGTTATAGCTGCCATTTACACTGATACTCAAATATCTATAACTGGTGTGAGATGATAAGGTAAATCCATTCAAAGACAAAGTAGACTTCATTTTGATGAAAAGAAACTTTGTTTTGTCAACCATAGAAGATCACTCTCGCCTCAGACAGTTGAATTACATACTATTGACTTTGACAGTCCGTGTATACGACAATAAGTATGTGCAGAACAAAAAGTTCTGCTGCCCACAAACCAAAAAGAGGAAGTTATTCAAATCAGTTCCTTGTGTTTGTTCATGTTCAGCTGAGTCACTGGCCTTACACCAACTACCGCTGTTTGCATTAAACATTAACCGACCCGTTAATGACAGAGGTCGGACCTCTGATTTGAAGTGGAACAGAGAATAAACAGTGTCCTGAAACGAGGATATCAGTGTGATAAGAGGTGGTGGGTTGATGGTGTGGATGTTTGTTCAGAAGTAGAGAAACTCTGCTCTCAGGATGTGACCTGCACTACGTTAACAAACAAACTGGTAACCTCCAGCTCGATGCAGGATTCATTCACAGCTGCAACAGTAACGCTGGGACCTACTGTCTCATCGTTCAGCATTGGCGAACGGCCAGTATAACCGGTGTGACAGCCAGCAGGAAACTGGGTCACTAGTGTGACAGTGTCTTGTCTGGTTTGAGTGTGTGGTAAAGGACTTTAAAATATATTTCTCCCTGTTTGGGAGAAAATCGGGCGTCAGGATCCTTTCTCTCTCTGTTCTCACTTTTCCTCCCCCAAAACACAAAACGATCTGTTAGAGATGTACCGGTTGCAATTTTCTTGGTCATGTCTGACCTGCTGATTCAGATTTGCTTTCTTTCTAAGAACTATAATTGACAGCATACACAAACATTTTTGTAACTTTTCTTTCATGGAAAATTGAAATTCAAGTGTCTATGTTCATAATATAGCTTATTAAAGCTTCAGTAGGCAGTATATTTTTGGCATCATTGGGCAGAAATTCCATAATAACCTTTCAGCAAATAGTAATTCAAGTGTTCTGAGAGAAAACTAGACTTCTTCTCCTCGTCATGGCTCTGTTTTCAGGCTTTAAAAAATCTAGGTAGAGTAAGCATAGCGTAAAACCATCATGCGGCACATGATGTGTAAATTTGACCAGCAAAAAAAATTAAAAAATAAAATAATTTATGAGACTGATCAGCTCACAACTCTCCGGTTTCTATCGGTGCATCTCTGATCTCAGTATCCTCTCTTGAGCGCTTCATGACAAAGCTGAGTGTAGTAAGAACTGGTCTGCTGTACTGGGACCACACCCAGCTGCACAGAGTCATCACAAGCCGGCAGGGCAAGCCACATTATTAGACTGGGTGCAGCTTTACAATGAAATGCATCAGAAAACACTCATGTATCGTTGTTGACTTCCTTGAAGTCAGTCAAGCACTAAACATTAAGAAGACGACTGTCCATCTTCAAAAAGTGTCCGAAAACTGCTTTGTAAACTCGGACGGGAACCTAGAAGCAGAGAAGTTGCATCTTTTGTCGTAAACCTCAAACGCAACATCTGTCCACCTGACAAAGGTCTGAGAGTTGAAAGCTCTGACTGTCTGTTTGTAATATAACTAGATGTGTGGATGCTTTAACTTCTGCTCATTTATGACATTTTTGGTACATCCAGTACCTTCCCATCTTGTGTAGTGTGAGGTAGCGCTCCGTGAAAACAAGGTTCGTGTTACAGAAGGTGTGAAATATGCTGCATGGTGGGCTGCTGAGCTCTAGGCCGGTTTACCAGCAACGCTCTGATTCACATCCATTCAGAACACGTCGACACAGCGATGCATATAAAAACATTTTCAGAGAGTTTTTTAAAATGTTTGCCACACTAAGGAACAATTAAATCTATCGTTTCGCTTACAAAATGGATTCAATAGCGCCACCATCAGGTCAGGACAAGAGTGTTGCTGGATGGATGTTCGCCATGATAAACGCAGCATTTTGAAATGGATACTGAGAGTAAACCTGTTGCATTATCACTAAGGCTGTCAATCGATTAAAATAAGTAATAGCGATTAAAAAGTGTTTAGTAGGCTGTGAGTAAACGGCTGCTGTGCTCCCTGCAGGCGTCGCTGTCATGCCGTCTGGAGAAGCTGTTTCAGGGCAGCTTCCCTCAGACCGCCGCCCCCTCGGTGGAGGACGAGGTGGCGTCCCTGAGGATCCTGCTGGGACCGCCAGAGGACAAACCAGGAGTCGAGGAGGAGAAGACGTCGCCGTGCAACAGGTGAGCGTGGGTCACGAATTTAATCATTTCAGCATCTTTTCTATTTCATACATTTCTAAAATGTCTAGTCTGCTGTTTGGTCTCAGTGATGATAAATCTATCTATATCTTCCTTTAACGGAGATTTAATGAGTAACAGAACAAACCTTTTTGTCTGGGAGCCACAGTGATTGATTGATCACGTCTTCTGACTTCTTGAACATCTCAACTAGACTGTTGTCTTGTCTTTAATCTCTGCCTCGTCTTTAACACCCCTGTGTCTCTCAGGTCTGCGCGTGGCAACGTGTGGATACAGCTTCGGGACATCCACGAGGCGTTGGGTCTCAGATACCAGTGGGGGGGCTCCTACTGCAACAAAGCACTACTCTGCTGCCTCGGCATCGACACCCGGAACATTGTGAGTCCCCGCCGGACCCTCTGACGCCAGCCAGCTCACTATTTCACAAGTGGAAAGAAATGAAGCATGCACTTAAATTACAATTGTTTTATATTAAATAGGCCAAAAGAACCATTATGACCCATTTCAAATGCACAGATAACCCTCTGACCTGTAAAAAGTATACTTTCAGAAGTGATTTAACGACGTTTCAAGTAATCCGTGACCTTTATTAACCTCTGCTGGCAGCCATTAGGGACCGCATCATCAAACTAAACTTTTCTCTTCCCACACAAGCTTGTGAGGCTGAGTTATTCTTCTCAGTGACATATTTAACCTGAACTTTACAGCAGGAGTGTGTGTGTGTGTGTGTGTGTGTGCGTGCGTGCGTGCGTGCGTGCGTGCGTGATGTATCTGAGTTTTTCTAACCTGCTGCTTTAATGTGTGCAGCTGTTCACGGGACAGAAGAAGCAGCCGGTCATCGTGCCCATGTACGCCGCCAGCCTGGTGAGTCGTCTGCCTGCTCCACCTCAAGTTGATAGAAAGAAAAATGATCAACATCAGTCATGATAATTGTCATAAAAGTCATTTCTCAAGCAAATGTTCACTATTTTTTCTGTTTAATGTCACTGTAAACTGAATATCTTCTGGTTCTGGATGCACAAAAGCAGCAATCTGAGATCAACTTTTGATGGACATTTGTCACTATTTGCTAACGTTTCGAAACTCGTGAGAGAATTCCTCGATAAAGAAAATAACAACTAGTCGCAACCCGTATTATTTCAATTAAATTCATCCATTTTATGTCGTTTATCTGGGGCCGGATCAGGGAGGCAGCAGACGTCTCTCTACCCAGCGTCGTTTTCCAGCTCGTCCTTGGCGATCCAGAGGTGTTCCCAAGCCAGATGAGATATATAATCTGTTCAGTGTGTTCTGGGTCTACCCCGGGGTCTTTAAAGGAAAACTTCCCCCTCAAAATGACCATTTGTATATCTATTACGCACCCCGTGTTACCTTGAATTCTTGAAGAAAACATTGTTTTTCTCTCATGCCTCCACAGCGAACGAAGAATACAAAAACGGAGAAAAATCTTAGTGAATTGGAATAAATGGGGGGGTCACGTTTAACAACCGCAAAACTATATCAAAACATCCATTTACAAACTCTCACACAACTCGTGCAGTATAATCCACGTCTCATTTATCCAGTCGTACGCTCACTACTTCCCAAACACATGCATCTTCACTAAACCCTCACCATCTAAAACATAAACAGTCTCACGCTTGTGCAGGCGCGCTACACGACCGTGCGAGTATGAAGTGTTTTAAATAGTAAGATTTTAGTGAAGATGGATGTGTTTGGGAATAGTGAGTATACGACATCATTCTCTGCTATCCTGCAGATCACCAACAATGTGTGTTTCTGTGTTTGTTTTTCAGGGGATGCTGGAACCAACCAAAGAGCCTGTGAAGCCCGTCTCTGCAGCAGAGATGATTGCCTCTATAGCCCAGCAGGCGCCTCCAGTGGCTCCAGTGAAAAGCTCCTGTCCCTCAGATACAGTCCAGGTGGGACCTCAGAGCGTCTACAGGAGACCAAAACACTGACACATACTTATATATTTACTGACAGCATGCTGGTTGGGGACTAGTTTTAGCGGCGAATTAATCCACATTCGGTGCTCTAGTGAGTATTAGTGGCAGCAGGACGGTGTATGTGGGATTGAGTCAAAAATAAACTACAGTGTGTGTTCATGTTGAAGAAAGAATATGTCACCCAGTGACACGGTGAGGCTCATTGATGTTTTTTTGGCTGGACCACAGAGGGCCAGCCCTATAAACGCAAAAGTCTGTCACTGAGTGACTGACTGAGTGATGAAGTTACACGATTGGTCGGCCGAGTGTTGGAGTTTCCTCATTGGCCGTTGCTCTTTCAAAATGAAAAGGCCGGGAACAGTCCTTTATGCAAATGAGCCGTCCAACGCAACGCGTCCGGCTCACAAAACTTGCACCAAGCTGTCAAAATAGGCAATCTAGTTCTAAAATGAAACCAGATTCAGCAGTGGCGTCGCCTATTTCTCACTTAAAATGTTTTCAGAAGTAGATTGTGGTGGATTGTTTAGACGGAATAACAGAAAGTTCACGAGCAGGCCGCAATGTTGTTTCCTGTTTAAAACGTCAAGCAGAAAACCAGGGACCAATCAGGTGCATACTACATCACCGCTTGAACAGCTAGTAGAGCGGAGCAGCGCGTCCTCTAGTGTCCTCGTCGGGCCTGGTGGACATGTACCGCTGGATTTAACATTATAGACATAACCACGGACTATTTGTATAAAAATTTAACCACAAATTCACAGACTGACCGAACACGGTCCAGACATGTACTCAGTTTTGACCGAGTCTATGTTTATATGTATAAACTGACTGACCTTCTTTCTCGTTCCTCCAGCAGGAGTCGCTCCCACCCGTCCAGTTCGACTGGAGCAGCAGTGGCCTTACCAACCCTCTGGACGGTAGGTGTTCCCTCGCCACCGCCACCCCTTTCCCTCTCTCGTCTTGTGTTTCTCACTTCTCTAACCCTCCTAGTGTTTCCTGAACAGTCTGTAGACGCAGTGAGCGGATGTGATGGTGCATCTCTCCTTTAAACCAGTTACTGAAAACAACATGGCTGCTCTGCATGAAGACTTTTTTAACATTTAGCCGACTCGCCTCTCTGATCACTGACACTGCTGCATGTTTCTGGTTTCTTCTCTCTCTTTCTCTGTGTCTGTCTGTGTGTTAACTGTGCAGCGAGCGGAGGCTCGTCTCTCTTAAACCTGGATTTCTTTGGTCCTGTGGAGGATTCAGGCTCCACCAGCTCACCCTCCATCCCAGGTCAGCAGCTGCTCACCACCTCCTCCTCCTCCTCCTTCTGTAGCGCTCTTCATCTTTACATTAACCTCCCATCTCTGTTTCTCGCTAATAACACTCGTCTGTAGGAGGAAACAGGACAAATCAGACAGTTCATGACTCTGTTGATGAGCGAGAGAACCACTGGTCAGATCAAAAGTTTGACTTTTGAATCAGAAGAAGTTTTCACATTTTGAAGAATTTGCCTTGGTATCTTGGTGCATAACAATAAACATAGTAAGAGAAACTACTTTCGAAAAGTCAAGAAATAAATAGAAAGAAAAAAAAAACAGAACAATTTACACTAAAAAATCTGGAAAATATATGAAAATATGTTTTTGTTTTATGTAATTGGTACAAATTTGTGAAAGTCTGCTAAACAGAAATACTCGACCAAGATATAGTTTAACTGTCTGAATATTGTGGGCATTTGTTTTCCCTGGTAGCTATTCCCAGTTACCAAAGAGTATCAATGTAAGTTCTTTGCAGTAACTATCCCCAGTAGCAGAAATGGCGAACGGTGTAACAACCGAAGTAACTGTGGAAAACAAAATGCAGTGTGTCCTGTGTTGTTGGAAGTTGCTCTGAGGAAAACGGAAAGCAATCCGCTTGTTTTTGTGACAGCGGTGCCAATAATAAGACCACTTGGAAACGCTTGTGGCTTTTTCAACTAGGGCTGCACAATTAATAATCATGATCACGATTTTGGCTTCCCGCAATTAAATGAACATGATCGACTGTGATATTGATGTTTAAAATGCTCCGCTCATAGAAACCTCTGCTGCATATCAAATCAAGCGCTTCCTAAACTAACAGCCAGCCACCAGCCGGCGATCCAGATGTTTTGGCTTCACTTTTGGGTATAGATATTATCTATACAACACCAATGTGTTTATGATTAAATTGAGAGCATAAAATTGTTTATCAAGCCTCTTTATGTTGCTAATTTTGCTCCCAAAGTGCACCAGATTGGTGCATTTAACTTTAAAATGTAGCTAACAAAAGGGTAAAGTGAATATTTCTTGTATTTTTTCATATTGCAGGAAAAAAGAAAATTGCAATGCCAGTTTTAACATTGTGCAGCTTTAATTTGTACACTAGCAGGAGCATGGAAGTGAAAGCAGGGCTCTGTTTAGTTTAATGTGAAAGTGCAGTAATAAAGATATGTCTCTAAAATCAATGAATAATCATGATAAATAATCACAATCTCAATATTGATTAAAATATTCATGATTAGCATTTTGGTCATAATCATGCATGTGATTTGGTACAAAAACATTTAACGCTCAACTCTATGAAGGAGTTTTGGACACCAAATGTTTAGAGGCACGGTCTACATAACAACCTGCACACTGAGTCTGATGCTTTTTTTAATTCTTAGCCAAAAACAAAACTTAACAGCTAGTTTAGTTCACCTCACGTGAATCTTTTGTGCCACAAAAATATATTAAAACTGTTTGTGACAGACAAAGCTAGAACTTTTGTTTTGCTGCATCCCAACTGACAGCTGCTCTTAAACTAAGTGAACCTTTTTTTGTTTTACCTCTGTTCTTTTTGTCTCCTTTGTTTTTAGGAGTCGACCCGGAGCTGTACGAGCTAACGACGGCCAAGCTGGACCCCGGCAGCTCCGGCAGTCGGGTGGCAGATGCCTTCGCCCGCCTGATGTCCACCATGGAGAAGACCAGCACCTCCACCAGGTCAGAGGTCAAAGAGTCAACAGGCAGCAGAGTCATGAGTTGTCATGTGATGTTTGTGCAGAAAAACAAAAAAGCTCAGGGATGATATCAGCCGCCAGCTGGTTTTAGATTTCATCATCATCCTCCACAGTATTATTTATCATGAGACAGAGACACATCATGAACGTTAAGTCTGAACACATGACGCTCTCATGTCAAATCTGATCTCTATTTTAAGAATTATTTAGCTTCATTTCCTGAAGTTTCCATCAGCTCAGTATTTAGTTAGATATTTAATTCTTCCCTCTCATACACATATTTTTTTTTTTTTAAATTTGCACTTTTGTTTTTCAGCTTATAATTTTTTTTTAAATAAAGCGAAGCATTTTTGATCATAGGAAACAGCTCAGACGTGGAGGAGCGCTCAGCTGCACATTCAACGGAATAGGAGATTAATAATAATATTAATTAATTTATAGAGTTGATTATTATTTTTTTATTAAATTGACCAGTTTTAAAAAATGCAATTTAAATTATGCATTAAAGACTGAAGGGTAAAAACATTTTTACAATTAAAAAAAAATTAAATTAGTTAAATAAAAATTTACTTTTTGTAATAAATTGACCAGTTTTTAAAAAGCCATCATAGATGAATTAAAAATGTAATTTAAATTATGCATTAAAGACTGAAGGGTTAAAAAAATGATACAATTTAAAAATTAAATTAGTCAAATAATAATAAAAAACAAAGTAAATTTGCATTCAAATGATCTGAATTAAGAAAAAAATATAAAAAATATAAAATTTGTCATTCACCAACTCTACTTCCCTATTCTTTTTTAAAATAATATAATGAATTTTAAAAAGGCTTATTTGTACTAATTGAACATTTAAAGACAGAATAATGAAGTAAAATAATAGTAGTATTTGTTCACTTTCATTTTACTCTGAACTTTTGAACTAATTTCTGTAAAACATGAAGTCTTAGCAGCTACATCCATGCTAATATTAGCTCATTAGCAGCGGCCTGTACGTACACAAACGCTGTCCTGAGGTGTGAGGTGACGCATGTGTGTTTTTGTGTGTCTTCCTGTTTGACAGGAAGCCGAGGAAAGAGGAGAATCTGAGCGACGAGGCTGCCAAAGTGATCGCTGGTCTGCCCGATCTCTCCTTCATGCAGGCCAAAGTGCTGATGTTTCCCGCCACGCTGACGCCGCTCGGCTGCCAGGCCACACCGGACTGAATCCTCGGCCTGTCCTCTGACATCATCACCTGACCCCGCCCACTCTGCCCACTGGCCCCGCCCACTGACTCGGCACATTTTAACAAGTTGTCGTCTTCTTTTTCTTTTTTTCTCTTGCTGCAACTTAGTTCCTCCCTTTCATACTTTTTTTTTTTTTTTAAATTTGCGCTTTTCAGCTTATAATTTTTAAAAATAAAACGAAGCATTTATGATCACAGGAAAACAGCTCGGATGTGGAGGAGCGCTCAGCCGACGACCTGCACATTTAACGGAATACGAGATTAATTAATTTATAGTTTATAATTTATAGAGTCGATAATTTATAGAGGAAGGTGTAATCGTGTGTGCTGTTCATATCTAGAAGAATCATCGTGTATATAATCAGGGATTAAATGTTTATTTTCCTTTTTTTTTGTTTTTAATTCTGAATGATTTTTGGATGATTTTACGTCTCTGTGGTGGGAGTGTGTTCGTGTCTGTCTGTGAAGGAAACACTGGCTGAAGCTCTTTGAATCAAAATGAAGTGGAATATATAAGTTTAAATTAATACATTTATATACATATATAAAATCTATAAATATATATATTTATCGACTTGAAACCACACTGCCTGCAAAATCCAGCTGAATGTTTTGTCCCCTCGTTGTGTTTAAAGGCCTTAGTTTTTACCTGCAGTCAGTGTAGATTTTAAACTTTCTTTAACCCGCATTGTCCACTCTGTCTTTTTCTTTTTCTAATTTAATGCATCTTTTTAACATAAATTATGTCCCACCCCTCTCACCGTTGCTGCAGTCCATCTACCGTCTCTAGAACGCAGGAGGACTGTTGTTATTATTTTATTCTTTAGTTTGCGAAACGTCCACCGACCAAACGCTGGTGTATCTGGTGAGTTCATGTGTCCTCAGTTGTCATTTGAAGGTTTTATTTCTATTCCATGTTGATTTATTTTTACATATATTCCAGCTGTTGTGGCCGGTGGATGAAAAGAAGTTTCCTTCCTTGTTCGTGTCAGCTCTTGCTGTTCATTTTTGTTGTTTTCGGGGGTGAAAACGGGACTTCTTTTTGGTTAAAACCACTGAAACTTTCTCGGCAGTGAAGGTCGACTCACATCAGAAGGGAATTAAGGGACCAATTTCTGCTTCCATGTGTCGGGTTATGTACACTGTTCCTAATATGAAGTGCTTTTTTGTTGTTGCGGCTCTTATTCGCTCATGTTTTGCGATATTCTTGTTTGTTTTTTGCTCATACTACTGTCAGCCCCGTCTCCCAGGAGGATTTTGCACATTGTAAAGATGAAATGGATGTAATCATAGTTCACTGTGGCTTTAGACTGTGTACAGTTAAACTATGGACTGTAAAATGTACGGGAAAATTCCTATGGAAAAAAACTGAATCACTTGAAGAGCCTGTCAAAAGGTTATTGTGCATGCCCAGGTTCTTTTGAGACTATAAGTGTGTAAATTTTACTTTTAGTGTACACAAGAAATTAAAATAGTTATCTTCTCTGCTTGTTTCTGTTTCTTTCGGACGATAAATCAAAGAGATATCTCCAAACAGTCTGCTGCAGATTTTAAAAAGAAAAGAAAAGAAATTCTGGCTTAAGTAAATGTTTATGGAGGCTGGAGTCTGCCACCAAAAACATTATACTTTTACATTGTTTGATTATATTCAATTAAACTGACCAGTTTAAAAAAGCTATTATAGATTAAATAATTAAAAATAGAATTTAAGTAAAAAATCATACAATTAAAAATTGAATTAGTCAAATAATAATTAAAAACTAAAGAATTTTAAAGCTAATTTGTGCCCATCATATTCATATTCACAATACATTTGTATTAGTTGTACTAATTTAACATTAAAAAACAGAATAATTAAGTACAATAATAGTATTTGTTCACTTTCATTTTACTTTGAACTTTTGAACTAATTTCTGTAAAACATGAAGTCTTAGCAGCTACATCCATGCTAATATTAGCTCATTAGCAGCGGTCTGTATGTACACAGACGCTGTCCTGAGGTGTGTGTTTCTGTGTGTCTTCCTGTTTGACAATACAATACATTTGTATAATTTGTACTAATTTAACATTTAATAACCAAATGTAAAGTAGAATTAGTGAAACACAAACTTAATATTTTTAAAATGTATTTTTTAATTTTATAATACATAATGTAAATACACTTTTCCTTAATACATTTTTGAAAAAATTATTGATTTATTAATTGATTTAAATAAAACAATAAATTGTTTCTGTTGGCACACTCCAGGCTCCATAAATACTAGTGATTTTTTATAAATGTTATTTTGGGTTGAACTGTCCCTTTACTGTTGCTTTCACAGGTTGAAACAGCAGCTGAGAGAAACTATTAAAACCTTAATGAGACAAAGTTCAAGAGATGATAAACTCGAGATCTCGGTTAAAAAATAGTTTCACATCTCACCATCATGCAGATATCTGTGTATTGTTCTTCCCCTGTTTCCATTCAGCAGAATTCACTGCATGGCATGGCATGGCTCGGCACGGTCAAAAACTGTTTGGCTTCTCATCTCACACACACCTGATCCTAATCACCTGAAAGTTCACCTATATGCACTTCCATGTCACTGTTACACCCTGTGGTCAGTGCTAGAACTGCAGGCATTATCACATACATTAACTGTGTTTATATCCACAGATGCAAGTAAAATAAACTACATTAAGGCTCCAACAATTAGGGCCACATTGAGGAAAAAACTCTGAGATTTTGAGGATAAAGTCCTTATTTTAGAACTTTTTTTTCCTCTTGTAAAATGATGACATTATTCTCGTAATATTACAACTTTTCTTGTAATATTATGACTTTATTCTGGAAATCCCAGATTTTTCTTCCCCCAGTGTGGCCCTTATACAAATTATATATTATAATAATAAGAAAAAGATAGTAAATAAAAGACAGACAAGAGGACAAAGATGAGATCATTCCCATTTATTGTAGAAAATAAAATTACTAAAGTGGAACCCCCCCCGCCCCGTCAGAGCTGAATCCTCATCTTACACATTCAAATATAATTCTCAGAAGAAAAATGTCATATTGCATAGGACAAGGCACAGATTCATGTAACGACTTATTCCATCCCTTCTGTTAATGTCCAGTAAAAACCTCCTGCAGCCACAGTGACGCTACAAACCACTAAAATAATAATAATATTTGGTTTGACAAAAAGTGTTGAACAATCAATCTTTCATTATCTGGAAGGAAACAAACAAAACAGCAAAGATGAGTCTGGATAAACAGCCTGGAGCCAGTTTTTAATAATAAATAATTGGATTAAATCTAAAAGATTTGTTTAGTTAGTCCAATCGTTGTCTTACTTTTTGTTGATTTTACAGTAAATATGTTCAAATTCAGAACTAAAGGTCAAATATATCAGATATTTTGGATACTGATGATCCACTTGAAGTGGATTTGAAAACAGACAGCTCCAAATAGAATCTCTGTATTTATTTGTTTGTATTTTATTAATTTACACACTAAATGAAGATGTCACCGTGTCCCACTCGTGTACTACATACTGATTCGCAGCAGGTTTTGAGTCTGTAATGTGCTCACACCGTGGAAACGTGACAACATTAAGTGATTTTTAAGAGTCTCACAGCTGTAGACAAATAAAACAAATAAATAAATGTTAAATGGCAGTGAAACAACTCCAGGAAGCTCTTAGAAAACTAAGAAAGAAGTGTTAAATCTTAAAGACATTTGTGAAGTTAAATTAGTTGTAAACAGTAAAGTATGAATACTTGTACCAACCACAAAAGCTGTGCACTATATAGTAGAGCTGCAGCGATTAATCAGTTAGTTGTCAACTAAATTAATCGCCAACTATTTTGATCGATTAATCGGTTTGAGTTATTTTTAATTCTCTAATTCCAGCTTCTTAAATGTGAATATTTTCTGGTTTCTTTACTCTTCTATGACAGTAAACTGAATATCTTTGAGTTGTGGACAAAACCAGACATTTGAGGACGTCATCTTGGGCTTTGGGGAAACACTGATCGACATTTATCACCATTTTATAGACCAACTAATTGATTAATCGAGAAAATAACAGATTAATCAACCATGACAATAATCGTTAGTTGCAGCCCTAATATATATATATATAGATAGATGTATAATGAAAACAATATAATGTATAAAGAGACACATATTGTATACAATTAGTCTGTAATAAGGACTCAGTTCTTATTGGTGTGACAACCTGCTGTTACATCATCTGTCCAGCAGGTGGAGACACAGACGTTAACCAGATCTGGATTCAGTTTCAATATTTATGTATCAGGACATGATTGATCCGGGTCTGATCAATCTGATCTATTTACAATGACTAATGTACCTAAATAAACCAGAACTACACATACAGATAGCACGTTAATACCAGCTGGAGACCAACAAACGAACAAAAGGATTTTGGAGTTCAGATTAAAAAAAACTGGCTCGGTGTTTATCCATATAGAACTTTCTCACTCACACATATACATTAGAGCTGTGGCATAGGTTGAACTGAGGGCGTTTGCATTGCTGGAATCCTAAAATATATTACATAGTATTAAAAAAAAACTCCAATCATTTATTAAATGACGGTACATTTCATAGAAGAGATTTCCCCCAAAATGACCTCTGAGTTCATCTTTCAAGTCCACTTAGAAGTCGGTTTTGGTGGATTTTCCCCTTTGAAAGAATACATATTTATGTTCTGTACAAACAAAATATTAGTGTCCAGAGTTACAATAAATATACACGGAAAGCTGAGAGATAATAAATAATTCATAGAGTTATTTCTGCTAAAGGGAACGTCTGCATATTAAAGTTTGTATCACCACCACTGTTGAGGAAATACCTCCGTTATTGCAATTTAACTTCTTCACATCATAAATTACATACTTGTTTTTCCAGATGTGAGGTTTTTATTAACTCCAGGTTGTAGTTTTAAAACTATAAAATAACTTCATTGGTTGAGTTAAAAGTGAGAAACCACATATTTGAGCGGAATAAAATGAGATTGGAGCTCCTTTAAAAACACATGAAGACGATGATGCAATGATGCAATGAAGCTTTAAGGAAATAGAGCATGAAACTAAAAAAATGTACAGCTAGCAGGTCATTGTTGTGAAATAAATTCCTCTCTGTCCGGGTTTATTTCATTTTTTTATTTAATATTTATACTTGAGTTCATTCTTAGCCATTTGAATTTCATTTAGCTAATTTGCGCTCGCTGTCAGTTTTTAACTCAACCAATGAGATTTTTTTCTCTTCTTCGTGCTACTAAAACTACAAGTTGGATTTTAACCAGCAACAACAACTACAGTGGTGTTCAGACACAAAGTCAATGTGTGGACAGGAAGTGTGACGGATATCATCAGCAATAAACAAGCTACAGATGTAAAAACAAAATGCCAAATTAAGTTTGAAACAAGAAGCCTGGTGTTATTATATATTTTTCTTCTTATCAAATCCAATGAAAAGAACAAAAACAAACATAAATTGACTGACATGTATTGTTTGTGTTTCTTTCCGTGGGATTCATTAACAATAAGAAAAATACAGAAAAACAGCAGACTTTACATTTTCATTTAACAACAATCAGCTCAACATTTACACGTGTGTTGCTTTTTTAAAAAGACTTTCACATTCTTTGTTGACTAATTCAAATCCATTTTGCAGGCTGGATCCTCTGGATGATGAAATCAAGGTAATTAAACTTCCTTCAGAGTTGGTATTGCTACGTGACGAGCAACAGCAAGACGTGACCGTGTTATCGAGGTTTTAAAAAAGGCACTGGATTGTTTTTCATAAATGCTATTGAGATCTTTTTTCTTTCTTATTTGTAGAAACATGCACCGACGGTAGAAAAAAAGTCTCTGGAGATTTTTTTGTTTCTTACAATTTCTCGGACAGCGGTAGAAAAACAGGACGGTACTTCACGCTGGCGTTATTGAACCTGGAGCTCGGTGGAAGACAAAGACTGAGCTTCTGTTTCCACATTTGTGAGGAAATCATTCTAACGGTGGATCATCAGTATGCAGCCCAGGATGACAGTGTGCTTCCAATACTTTAACTCAGTGATTCAAGCTGCTGTGTGTGCTTTTATAAACATTAGTAAAGCTAACTGTACCTCACACATTGAAGGCCTGGTCACTCCAGCATTCAAAACCTCAACATTTAGCACCGAAATCAGTTCATTTCAATGGAAGTAAAGTACATCCAAAATTTTGCCAGTTCAGCTGAATTTTGACATTTAAAAAATTGCACCGTTGACGAAAAGCAAGCTGTCTTGACAGAGCTGATCTTTGAGGGAACAGAGAGTCCTAAATGGAGGATGCTATCGTAGCTTACTAGCTGTTGGGGTATAAACTTGGTTAGCAGACAGTTATGAGACAGGAGTCGATTATACTGTATAAACTGTGTGGATTCACTGTCCCGTTAGCGAGCGCTTGTTTTTCTAACGAACAGTCCTGAGAACAAGAAGCTCAGAAAGCTTTTGTAACTTATTAGTAGGGATGTAAATCACAAGTTGGATCACGATACAATATTATATCGATTCTTTAGAAAACGATACAATATTTGATGATACCACAAAGTCTGCTGTGATATCATTTCGATTCAATTTAACACAATCAGTTACAACTGATTTTGTTTCAACAGAAAGCAACTCAAATTTGACAATTTTATCACTGGGCTCTTCCAGACAATGAAAAGAAAAACAATCTATTCTTTTTAATTAGAAGAATAAAAATAGACTTCCTGTTGTTTACTATACAGTGCAGCATTTCTCATGTTGAAGCAATGTTTGAATGTTTAGGAATGAGCTGCGCTTGGAAGGACATGG
Source organism: Sebastes umbrosus (assembly GCF_015220745.1). NCBI lineage: Eukaryota > Metazoa > Chordata > Actinopteri > Perciformes > Sebastidae > Sebastes > Sebastes umbrosus. The sequence continues at coordinate 15,650,226 of NC_051271.1, forward strand.
CGACACGGACGTGCCATGGGAATTTCAAAATAAAGGCGTGTCTTAAAGATGACGATGTGTATCAATGTTTTCACTTTGCATCGATGATATTGGATCTTTGATCATTGAATCGATCCATATCGATATACAGTATTGATACACCCCTACTTATTAGTGCTAGCATGTTGGTTAAAATACAATAATGCTATCATGATGGATATCGTTATTTTATTCATTTCATTTATTGGTTGCTTGATAGAGACGGTAAGTATTAATAAACATGGCTGTAAATGCACTGCAGAGTTAGCTAAAAAGCTATTTTCTACCTTTAGTTTCTGGACAGATGTTACTGAGTGATCCTAAAAAAGAATATACTGTAAGTGGTTAACTACCTGTAGCTCAGCACGAACTCACTACATCACCAAGCCTTTAAAACCAAATATTGACCAGGCCTTTATACTGTCTCTCCTCTTTCTGACACGGATAAACAGGTTGAAGCATTATTTTTCCATTCCTGTCATCTCTGAAACCTTCTGGAACAACAGCGCTCTCCACCTGTTTTGTTGAATAAAAGGATCCAGCAGATTTATCTCTGAATAACAGCTTATGTGTGTAAACTAATGTCCTAATAATTTGTTGATGTTAAACTCAACACGCAGCAGCTTGAATCCTCCAGAATAAAACCAGTGTGAAGCACGTTGCAACTTTAAAACTGTACAAAATTAACAAAAAGTTATAAAAAAGTCTCTCTCAGCTGCCCACCAGCACCTCCATGATGTGGTCCAGCTCAGCCAGGTCCATTTTAAAAGGCTGGTTCTGGGCGCCGGCGCCCGCCGCTCCGTACCCGGACATCGACCGGACGAGGTCGTCCGCCATCACGACGGGGGCCATCTTGGATGGCGGTGCTCCCAATGAAGGCGGGCAGGGTCCGAGGTCGTACATGGACGTGTCAATGTCTGTGAAGAGGACGTCGTCTAGGGCGAAGTCAGTCAGGAAGGAGCCCGGGGAGGACGGAGAGGGAGGAAGAGGAGGAGGTGGAGAGGGTTTCTCCAACCTGCTCTCCACCTCCTGATAGCCCCGCCCCTCCTCCTTCATGACAACATCAAACAGAACCCGAGCAGGAGGTGGCGGCGGCGAAACCGAGGAAGAGGAAGACGAAGAGGAAGGACAGAGCTCCTCGATCTCCTCCAGGGCTGAGGAGAAGCTGTCTTTGGGTGACGGCGAGGGCGGTGGCGGCGGCCTCGGGGAGTGGTGTGGTGGGTGGTGTTGGGTGGAGGAGGAGGGCGGCAGGGTGAAGAACATGGGCAGGTCCTCCTCCAACAGCGAGGCGGGAGTCAGGCAGGAGTCCAGCGCCGTCAGTCCCGACAGCGGCGACGAGAGGATGCTGAAGGAGGAGGGAGGAGGCGTAGGCTGTCGGTAGCCTTCGTCCTCGCAGGCGGCGGCAGCAGCGACAGGCGGCGCAGCAGAGAAGAAGAGAGCGTCGACGCCTCCTTCCTGCCTGAAGTCGTCGTGGATGCGGCGGATGATGTTGTTGATGAGGACTCGGCGCTGGAGGCCGAGGTCGGCGCCCATCCGAGGACCGTACAGCTTCATGAGGGACATGTTGAGGACCGTCTGACGCTGCAGGGTGTAGGACACCTGCGACATGCCGCCGACTGCCAGAGGACGCCGGTCTTCCCCCAAAACATCCTCATCCTCGTCCAGTTTCCGCTTCACCCCGTTACCCAACATAAATCTGTGGAGTGGAGACAGAAACAGTTCAGAGAAAGACGACGTGAAACCTGGACAGCATCAAACTTTCAGTGAAGAAGATAAACTTTACTGATCCCACGCAAGGAAACTGACACCCTGGACAGGTTGCCAGACTATCACAGGGCTGACACATAGAGACAGACAACCATTTCACGCTCACATTCACACCTACAGGCAATTAAGAGTCAACAATAAACCTGCATGTCTTTGGACTGCGGGAGGAAGACGGAGAACCCGGAGAAAACCCACGTTAAGGGGAGAACATGCAAACTCCACACAGAAGGGCCCCAAGCCGGGTTTGAACCTGCGACCCTCTTGCCTTTTTAACCTATTTTTTTTTTTCCAGAGCTTTCAATTGCCTTCCGATGAGAAAGACAGTGAGATGTGGTTGAAAGCTCTGGGAAAACAATAGAAAATGAACCCAGAGCTATGATTTATTTTGTCCGAAAATTAAATAAATATAAATCAAACAGAAGTGTGGGTGGATTAATGGATTGACATAAACATCTTCAGCACATATTCTGAGCTTTGCTTGTTTTTACTGTGAAGTCTTGAGAATGTTTAATTTCAGCAGGAAAAGCAACTTTTGGATGAGTTGGGATATGAAATCCAGGTAAAAATCAGTTTCAACCATTTTTTTCCCATCAAATCTGTAAAAATATAAAATAACGAACCTTACAGCTGTAAATATTACCAACAAGATTAACACAGATACCCTTTTAGAAACAAAACCTAAGGAAGCTTAAGTGTTGTAGGTTATAAAACAACAAAAATTCAAGCAACTCAAAAACAGAAAATGAAAGATGACAGAGAATGTCAGAGATCACCTAAAGATCTCCGACAGAGTCTTGTGACAAGAAAGTCACTGGTTAGAAACCCCCCGATCTAAAGGGGAAATCTGACAGGGAAACAGCCAGCGGTGGAAGAAGTATTCAGATCCTTGACTTCAGTAAAAGTACTAATACCACACTGTGAAAATACTCCACTACACGTAAAAGTCCCGCATTCAAAACCTTACTGAAGTAAAAGTATTAAAGTATGAAAAGTAAAAGTACTCATTGTGCAGTAAAATGTTCCCTCTCAGTGTTTTACTATTATATATGATGTTTTTGGTAAAGTATAAGTAGCTCAAATGTGTACTTAAGTACAGTACTTGAGTACGAGGAGGGGGGGACATATTGATATATGAGCTGAAACACACGACGTGCTGAGAAATACTGAAAAAGAGCCGCGTGTCACATGACTGATGACACGTAAAGTTGGTGTGATGGACGAGTCACAAGTTTCCTGGAAGCTCAGCGGCTTCCTCACAAACATGAGAAATGTCTGTGTGCGTGTGTGTGTGCGTGTGTGTTGACAGTCAGCTGACCTGCTCCCATGTGAGCCGCAGTCAGCTGATTGGGTGAGAGTCAGTCAGTCCGACACCTTCTGACTCCCTGAACAACAAAACACAGGAAACAGGCGACTTCCGTCCTGACGACCAAACACTGAACAAAACACACACACACACACACACACACACCTTTAACACCCCGGGTGACTCGCCGGTGTTCCTAAAATCTCTCTTTGCTTTGTGTTTCCCCCCCAAGTTGTTGGTTATTTTTCATCTTGTGAAATAAATAAGTTCACTTTAGTGAGTCAGGAATAAAAAAAATTATTGAAATCAGCCTCAGAAATATGAAATGAGTCATGACCTTTATGTGAACGTAAGGGTCATGACTAAGATTTTTCTGGAGCAAAACCTGGTATGAAAAATATAAAACTACCCTTCTCCACTAACAACAAACCCCCAGTTTTGCAGGGTTTACTCAGCGTTGACCGGCAGCACTTATCATGTTCGTGGGTTAACACTGTTTTTCAACTGACATTTCATGTGAGCTCACTTTCAGTTTCACTTCCCTTTGTTCAGAGGCTCCCGACCCGGTGATAAGGACCCCTGGAGGGGTGGGCGGAAGAAAAAACTGAGCAGCAATCACTGATTATTTTCATTATCAATATTTTCTCAGTTTATTGTCTGGACTATAAAATAGAAAAAAAAGAGTAAGAATTAAATGTTTTGTTTTGTCCAACAAACGTGGCAGAAATGACTGAGTTACTGAAGTACTGTACCTACGTCCAGCTACTTATGTACTTTTAATTTATACTTGAGTAGTTTCAATTTATGCTACTTTCTACTCTGCTACATTTTAGAGGAAATTATTGTATTTTTCACTCCACTACACGTATTTTACAGTTACTGGTTACTATTCAGATTATGATTTTACTTACAAACAATATGACCGGTTTATAAAATATAATGTTATGGATTAAACTACCCAATTGTATATGTAAGAGATACTGCACAGTGAGCCGGTCATTGTTGTGAAATAAACTCCGACAGGGTGATGCGGAGGGGTCTCTGAGATTTAGGTAGATGTAGAAGTGTGAAGTTGCATAAAATTGAAACACACAAGTAAAGTAAAAGTTCGTCAAAATTGTACTTAAAGGCAGGGTTGACGATGTTTTCCAGTATACACTATTTGTTATATTGGTTGAAATGGTCTTTACACCCCGACAGCGATCCATTACTTATGAGCTCTGAAAAAGGACCAGAAAAGAGCCGTTATCTGTAGCCGCTGTAATCCTGTAAAAACATCTACCAATTACTGCCTCGCGGTCCGCTTGGAAAGAACCAATCAGATGCCTCCCTGCTCGTACTCTACCCTTGGCGTGCATCAGCCTGAACTCAAAGAGCGTCGCCGAGGCAAGTTTACTTGAGAATGGAAGAGAAAACTCAGCCAAAAGTAGCACTGCCTCGGTTACTTGTCATGAGGTAGCGTTGTCGAGTTGAGGTCCTCTCTCCGTTCGGTGGCTGTGAAGTAGTTACGATGCGACGGTGCTCGTGCATGTGTGGGGGGCGGGGGGCGTTGCCTTGGAATGAGCTCCAAGGAGAGGGGGTGGGTTTAGACGGAGCTCCTGAAGCGATACAAATTATGCTAGCTTTCAAACATCGTCGACCGTATCTTTAAGTACAGTACTTGAGTAGATGTACTTAGTTACTTTGTGTGTGTAGCAGAGGAGTGCTGATGAAGGCAGCTGTTGGGTTGGAGGTCTGTGGTAGCGGGTGGGGATTTGAACCTGTGACCTCTCGATTACTCGGCCAACAGGCGTCTGAAAGTGCTGACGGAGACTGAATTAAACAGCACACACACACACACACACACTCCTCCATATATATGATTATTCATCAGCTCTCCCTCCTCCTCCTCCTCCTCCTCGTCCTCACTACTTTAAACCCATGTGGGGCCCCTCAGAGGGGCCATCTGCTCCGACACCCAGAGAGGACGAGGTGAGGAGGTGACGGGGCGAGACACATAGGAACAGAGAGAGAGCGAGAGAGAGAGAGAGAGAGAGAGAGAGAGAGAGAGAGACAGATATGCGTCCTCCCCCATGTCTGTCTGCCTTTTTCCTAAAAAATACTTATCTTCTGAATATAAAAACTTAACCTCACACATTGTGATCGTTACAAATCAAAACCGTATCTTGTGACTGACTTTGGATCAGCTGGCTGAGGTTCAAATATTTCACCCATCCTCCCCCATCCTCCCCCTCTGCCAGCTGTCTGTGTGATGAGGTAAAAATCCAAAAATAGTTTCAGAAACGCTGCATTTGTGGGAAAAAACAAAGTCTTTGTCATGGAGATCTGACAGGTGTGTGTGTGTGTGTGTGTCACATACCTTTCCATTGAGTAAACTATCAGAGCTGGTGTTGTGTTACAGCAGCAGCTCTGCTCTCACAGTACAGACTGAAGCCTCAGTATAAACTCATGTGATCACATGACCTTATGACCTCATGACCAGGTGACTTCAGCTAACTAGATCGCCTTATTTTTTATAAAACATTAATTATTTTTAAAACTTAAGGTGCATTTAAGCTATTTTTTTCAGTTTGTATCTACAAGACGTCTACAACTAACGATTATTAACGATTATGAATTATTAAAGTTGTCATCAAATGTAAATTTTTTTTTTTTACTTTACTGTTAGGTCCAAAAAAAGCAACACATTTTCACATTTGAGAAGCTGAAAGCAGTATGTTTTTGCCATTTCTTTCTTGAAAAATTACTGATTATCAATCATCAAAGTAGTTGCTGATCATTTTTTTTCGATTGACGACTAATCGTTGCATTCTGCATCGTTCGGGGTGAGAAAAAAAATCTCTTTTCTTATATTATATTATGTGTTTTATCAAAATTAATCTAAATAAGGCTCGTTATTTTATATTTATACAGATCTGACAGAAAAAGAAAATGGTTGAAACTGATTTTCACCTGGATTTCATGTCCCAACGCATCCAAAAGTTGTTGTTTTTCCTGCTGAATTTAAACGCTCAAAAGACTTCACAGTAAACAAGCAAAGCTCAGACTATGTGCAGATGAGATGTGAAGATGTTATTGTAATCCATTATTAACCAACACATTGTGTTATTCTTCAATATACCTCACTGACCAAGGTGACGTCTTCAAATGTTTTGTTTTTTCTGACCAACAGTCCAAAGATATTCATTTCATGATCAAACAGGACAAAGTAAAGCAGCAAATCTTCACATTAAAGGAAGCTGGAATCATGTTTGGTATTTTTACTTAAAAAAAACTTGAAAAAGAAGAATTAATTATCTGAATAGTTGTGCCAACAAATTGTATGATGAGCTAATGTTCACACTGATCACCATTTGAGTTGTTTAATTAAATACTGCATCATTTCTTTCTTAATCTGACCATTTAAACTCTGGTGACACCAAATAAAACCACTGACACACCTGCAAGTCTTCTAACAACTAACCGTATTTAAAGAGCACACGTCAAAAACTCAGCAATCTTGTCTGGACTTGTTTGTAAATCAGCTGTTTGAGCGTTTATGAAACAAAAACTAAAGAGTCAACTTTTCTAATTTAAGCTTTAAAGACTCTGCAGGTGTGATTTTACAAGTTAAGAGCCACTTTGGGTATCAAACCTGTGACTTTTCAGTGACAGGACAGTGTGTCTGCTGCTGCTCCTGGATCAGTGTAAACACACTGAGGTCAGCGTGTTACTATCACGCTGTGGGGAGCTGTTTCACTGAGCTGCAGCTGCCTCCTTCACAGGAATTTTCTTGCTCAGCAGGCTTCAGTGTTTAGTCACGATCCTGACGACAGCCAGCAGCAAACACCACTGACCGCCATCTTTCTTTTTTCTCTTACAAACCGACTCCTGCAGGGCAGATTTTTTTTGCAGGAGCTGCATCCTGTGAACACTGAGGCTGCTGCTGTAGAGTGTTTTATTACCTCTGGTTTCACTGTTATGATCGGGTGTTTGGAGATAAAAGCTCTTATCCTGGTTTTTCTTAAATAAACTGTGATACGGCATCATGTAAACACTTTTTACAGGTTTCTGATCACTATCTGTTATCTGTGCAGGTGGCTGCAAAAACTTCCCCCTTTTGGAGCGACAAGAAAAGATTCACTCGAGCTGCTTGATTAAACTCTAAACAGAGCTTTTTGAAAGTGGTCTTCAGAGTGGATAAATGTAGGGCTTCCAACATTCATAAAGTTATTTACTGGGTACCAAATTTCTATCAGGACACAGGACCACTATGGGCTGAGATGGAACAGTTTGCTTGTAATCCAGTGTCCTTACCATCAATGCTTTATGCACCACTACCTCTCAGCAACACAAAACAAGATTTGCATTAATGGGTTATTATCGCGATAACTTTGACAGCCCTAATCGTAACCCCTGTGTTATGATACGTATTGTATCGCCAGATTCTTGCCAATACAACAGAAACAGAAAATGTGTGAATGAGAAGAACAAAATAAAGAATTTGGCTCGGTACAAGGAATCACAGATCAGAACCAGCTGAGACTCAGCAGAGGAACCACAGTCTGACCCACAATTGAAGACATACTGGTCGACCAAAAGAGGAGGAAGAGATTCAATTTTATATACAAGTCGTTTTCACACCCAAACAGCAGCTTAGCGTAGACGTTCATGCTACAGCTGTCTGACAACAGAAACACAAACCTACATCACTGTTTAGGACTCCTCAGTATCGAACCCCAATTCTTATTCGGAACAGACCAAAATGTGTCTGTAGTACCCGGTATCAAAAACTGTCAAGTACTTGAAGTCACAGTCAAATATCTGGTCTGATTATAAATCGTATTTGATCAGATAGTTGCAATTTAAATAACAATTTTGCCAATTTCTAGACTGTATTTCATTTTGGTAAAATTCTTGTACTGCTGCTGGTGTCAAGACAACATTTAACATTTGTGAACTCTGTTTTTCTTTTGTAAATGAAAAAAAGCATGTATATATTCCTAAAATTAAAGTATCAAAAAGTATTGTTTTGGTATCTGTACAATAGCCTAACTCAAGTATTGGTATATCAACAAGGCAAACAATACCAAAATCCAGTATTGGTGAAAAGCTTCATTTTCCCTAAACAAGAGAATAGGGCTGAAACTAACGATTATTTTCATTGTGGATTAATCTGTCGATTATTTTCTCGATTAGTTGTTTGGTCTATGAAATGGTGAAAAATGTTGATCAGTGTTTCCACAAGCCCAAGATAATGTCCTCACATGTCTTGTTTTGTCCACAACTCAAAGAGATTCAGTTTACGGTCATAGAGGAGTAAAGAAACCAGAAAATATTTCACATTTAAGAAGCTGGATTCAGAGAATTTTAAAGGGTAACTTCGGTATTTTTCAACCTGGAGCCTAGTGTCTCATGTTTTTGTGTCTAACTGACTAATGGGCACAACGATTTCTGAAACTGGTCCAGTATTGAGGGAGAGCGCTGCAGCTACCAGCCGCTAAACGAGCTGTAATGAAACCATTTTCTTTACCTTTCACTTCCTGTTTGTCATTGTGTCATGTGACTTGTTGACGGAAGACAAAGGCGGAAACATGGGTGAGAATGGAGAGAAGAGTGCCACTGGTGTTTGTTGTGTCGGAGTACAGAAAGCGTAGCTTAGTGTTATCTAAAAGTCTTTCAATGTCATGGCTGGATATTTACATGATTTCCACAACATGGATTTGAAGCGAAAGGTAAGAAAAAACATTTTATTTCTTCGTAGGGTCCTTTCCATAAAGTTGTCAGACACTTATAATAACAATCTGAGCCTGTCAGTGGCAAAAATAAGCACTTTTAGTGAACGTAAACTGACTGTGCCAGGTTGCCCCACATTACTATATTACAGCTTGTTTAGCGGCTGCCGTCTACAGCATTCTCCCTAAATACTGGACCAATTTCAAAAAGTACAATTAGTCACCTACTGTAGACACAAAAACATGGGAAAATAGCGTCCAGGTTGAAAAATACTGAAGTCATCCTTTAACTTTTTTTTCTTAAAAATGACTCAAACCGATTAATAGATTATCAAAATAGTTGACGATTAATTTAATAGTTGACGACTAATCGATTAATCTTTGCAGCTCTGTAAGAGACCGACATCTTCTTGCTCCAGTGTGCAGAGTTATCAAAAAAGCATTTTCTGCTGGTGGTGGAGAACTTTACGGTCAAAGCAGAGAATGAAATATACACCGATCAGCCATAACATTAGGACAGCATGGGCACCCTGACCATACCCAACAAACTGCGATGCACTGTGTGTTCTGACACCTTTCTATCGGAACAGCATTAACTTTTTCAGCAATTTGAGCTACAGTAGCTCTTCTATTGGATCGGACAACACGGGCCAGCCTTTGCTCCCCACGTGCATCAATGAGCCTTGGGTCTGACCTTGTCGCCGGTTCACTTCACCTTCCTTGGACCACTTTTGTTGGTCCTGACCACTGCAGACCGGGAACATCCCATAAGAGCTGCAGTTCTGGAGATGCTCTGACCCAGTCGTCTAGCCATCACAATTTGGCCCTTGTAAAAGTTGCACCCATTTTTTCTGCTTCCAACACAAAGTTCAAAGTTCAAAATGTTCACTTGCTGTCTAATATATCCCACCCACGGCCAGGTGCCATTATAAAGAGATAGTCAATGTTATTCACTTCACATGTCAGTGGTCTTAATCTTATGGCTGATTGGTGTATATTACTAAATGTATCAGCATTAGTTGGAGCAAGATTTTCTGTTTTTCCCTGAGCCAGTACTACCTGTAAAGGAAAAAACAGAGATGTTTTTTCCTGAGGTGTTTTTTCCTGTAAGATTTGAGGTTTATGGAAAGAAAAGAAGGTTCAGCCTCCGGATGGTTTAGTGTGTGTTTGTCTACCTGACTAACTGTGCGTGTGTCTGCCCACTTCGTTCAGTCTGACATGTAGGAACATGTTGCTGCTGACTGACCTGTTTAAAGAGACACTTTTATTTACAGCAGTCAGAGCACTCTTTGTTTTGAGCCCATAATCTATATATACAGTAGGTCCTTTAGCACACAACTGATTCTTCTAATGTCAACTAAATACTAAAATAAAAGATAAACTTATTTTGTCTTTGCATGAGCTGATTTTTCATCAAACTTGCAGAGTTAATCAGCCTCTTCTCTTTTTTTAAATTGTACTGTGAAGGTTTCGTTTCCGTGTGTTATTAATTACAATAACTCGGCGACGAGTTTGTTCCTTATTGCTGCCGGTAACTGTGTTTAAAGAGAAACTGAGACTCCAGGAAGTGAAGGTGGACTTTACTCACAGAAGAGAAATCTTGGGTGTTTGCTGCTGCAGGATATTCCCCACTGTATGTGTGCGTGTGAGTCATCATATACAGTATCTTTGTCTTTCGTGAGTCATTGATGAGTCATGTTTTTGTCACAAAACTTTTCAGTCTGATTTTACAGAAAATATATGTACCAACGCTTATGGGAAATGGTCATGTTTTTAGTTTGAGGCTTACTAAGAGATGTGGGTAGCAACTGAGTGTTTGTGGGAGGGGTAAATATAAAGAAAGGGAAAGCAAAATAATTTAAGCTAAAAAAAATAAAGATTAGACAAACTTATTTTTAGTTCAAGTTAATGTTAATAAAACAGGGCTGTCTATATGTGGTTCTCATATGAACTGCTAAAGAAGAAGAGCTGCAACTATTAGCCGTTTAATCAGTTTGTTGATCAGCAGAAAATTGTATATAAATAGACAAATCAACTACAGACCCAGTTTTCAAATGGCAACTGACAAAGTGAAACTTGGATGATATTTACATATAGGGCTGCATCTAACGATTATTTTAATTTCCGATTAATTTGTTGATTATTTTTTTGATTAATTGATTAGTTGTTTGGTCTATAAAATGTCAGAAAATGGTCGATCAGTGCTTCTGAAAGCCCATGATGACATCCTAAAATGTCTTGTTTGGTCCACAACTCAAATATATTCAGTTTACTGTTATAAAGGAGTAAAGAAACCAGAAAATACTCACATTTAAGAAGCTGGAATCAAAGAATTTTGTCTTTAAAAATTACTCAAATCAATTAATCAATTATCAAAATAGTTGGCGATTAATTTAATAATCTATAATATATATCTATTTATTAATCAACTAATCTATTAATCGTTGCAGGCAGCTCTAATTACATATTTCATATATTGGGTGGGGTGGACATATCAACACAGTTGTACTTTGAGCCTCAGCTGTACTTTGTGTTTACTGCTAATTAACAAACTGTAGCATGCTGTTTATTTTTGTTTATTTCTGATCCTCACTGTTAACTGTTTACATTTCTGGTACTGTGTACATTTGGTTTTTGCATCTTATTGATCATTTTTATTGTTTATATTTTGTTATATTTACACCCTTTCCTGTTTTGTACTGTAACTGCTGCGCGACAATTTTCCTCTGGATAAATAAAGTATCTTATCTTAAACTAATACGGGGAGCATGGCAAACATTATACCTGCTAAATGTTAGCGTTGTCTTTGCAAGACATGCTGATTTTAGCATTTAGCCTAAAGCACGACTGTGCCTAAAGTGCAGCTAGCATGGCTGCAGACTTGCTGCTTGATAAATGACTTCAATGAATAAATTGATGAAGTATCTGTTGATCAGCTAATCTTCTCAGCTCTACACTGCAGCACACAGAAGTAACACAACTGTGTCTTCAACGTCTTCGTCAGTCAGCTCTTGTATCAGAGTTGAGTGTAACTGGCGTCCTGCAGTGAGTGTGTGAGTCCAATGTCGAAGTCTTACATAATACACACAAAGTGCTGATTGTACTGAGAGCAGAGTGAACGTCTGTCAGTCTGCTGTAACTCCGCCTGCTCCACTTTTTAAAACTGCTGCTCCACCGACCACATTCTTCCCTTTAAACCTCGACTCCACACCAGGAAACAGACAGCACGCTGACCTTTGACCCCCCCCCCCAGCTGCTGATCTGTGTCACCACAACCAGTGTAAACACAACTCTAGGATACTTGATTTTACACGCTGTCTGCATGTAACTACTGCAAAGCATGTCTACATGCACCTTTTACTCATTACTTCTCCTCTTCTTGTGGCCCCTGTTTAAAGTGTTTGTAATAAAAATTAAAGCTTTACAAGGTGGATAAACTCTTTTCTGCCAAACTGATGTGTTCAATTCAAAGGAACCTGAGACGTACCCGTAAACTAAATTGATCGATCAGTTAACAATATTTTACATGTACAATTTTAAAAAGCAAACATTTGTTGTTTCCAGCAATTTTATGCTTCTTTACAGTTTCTTTAAATAGAAATTGAATACCTTTGGGTTTGTTTATTGACTGCAGGTCAGACAAGATAATTCAATACAATATATCCTTACTTTTGGCCATTTATCGACTACACAGATTGCTAATTAATTGAAAGGGTCAACAATAGATAAATCAATAATAGAGCCTGATATGTCATCTGATATTATTGGTTGATTTTAGCTATATATCAATATATCCCATTCGGCGTTAATCTTGGCCGATAAGTAAAAACAAAATGCAGTACAGGTCAGGAATGCCAAATGACACCAGTAAATGATGGATAAATGTCATTGGTGACCGGCAAAAGTTAATTTGTTCAATATACAGGTTTGTCCACACCACACACTACTTAATTTAATGTAGTTTATTATTCTTTTGATTATTTAAAAACACTTTTAAGGGATGGTTATAGTATACTAAAGTGTGTGTTCAGTACCTTTATTGGACAAAATTATTTAATATCCAAAAAAGAAACTGAAACTCTGTTTCTCCCTTTAAAAATGAAGTCTGGTTCTAATCAATACTTAAGATATTAATTACTTCTACAAAAAGCTGGGACGTGACAGGAATGTTTTGTTGATTCTACAGAACATCTTAATACAATTAAGTACGATAACATAACTATAGGCTATTTATTGTGCTTATTGTATTTGTTTGATGACTGTGTGGTACCGCTGACTGTACAACAAACTGCCCCTATAGGGGATAATAAAGTTTTCCTTGACCCTTGACCTTTAACTATGGACTTGTTATCTGCAATTCAAGAAGATTCAAGATTCCTTATTTGTCATTGTTATGCTCCACATAAAAACGAAATTGTGTTTCTTACATCCACCACTCAGAAATTCAGTGCAAAACAATTGGTGAAAACTATAAAGTAATTAACTAATAATTAAGAACACTAATAAGATAAAAGTATATCTGTTGTTGTCCTCGTATTGTATTGTATTTTTGTCAATTTATCTGATATGGACCTATGTGTCTGAAATAAAGTTGAATTGACTATGAACTAAATGTTGAGTGCCAAAAGTGAACTACAAGTGAACATTAAAGTAAATCTGAAGTTACACTAGAAAAGTCAGATCAACCATACATACCACTCACTATAACCAAACTACAACAACATTATTATTATTTAAAAGCTCTTCATTTCCCTGCATGGGAAATATAATCTCACATGATGGTCACTTCATGTATAAATCACTGCTGGTGACCCAGTGAGTATAAAGCTGTCACAGCAGCAGCAGCTGGTTTTCCAGACCCTCCGGGACCTCCAGGCCACCGGCTGCTGCTCCGCGCCACCTGCCCCGCCACCAGTCTCCCGAACCCGGCCCCAGCCTCCACACAGGACCGCAGAGAAAAAAAAGCGGTTGTTCTAATAAAACATTTTTTTTGTTCACATGAAAAACCTCACTCTTTCTGACTATTAACTGCTTCCTGTGTGGATAAAGGTGATAACTACTATTATGTTTAACACTGTAGTGACGTTAAACAACACACAAACTGTATTATTAAAGGTGTCGGTGTCCCCGGTGTCCGGTGGTCGGTGCTGTGTCTGTCCGTCACTCACCACATGTAGCTAGTCCCATCCACCAGGGTCTCCTCTGCTGCATGGGTGTCGTCGGTCGTCGGTGAGGCCAGGAGGAGCGGTGAGCGGCGGACGGTTCAGGAGGAAGAAGGAGAAGAAGAAGAAGATGGAGGAGAAACGAGCCGTTAAGTCCGGTTGTTTGTTCGGTTGTTAGTTTGTTTCAATACTCCGCCATCGGTCCTTTCCCCTCCTCCGGCGGCGGCTGCCTCGACCTCAACACTCACCGAGCTCCACTCACACAATGGCGAGGAGGAGGAGGAGGAGGAGAGAGGAGGAGGAGGAGGAGGAGATGTGTCACCGAGGAACGGCTGTCAAGAGACCGTCAAGACAGTAAGAACCGCCGGTAACACCACTTCCTGTGATGAACTTCAAAATAAAAGCGGTTTCCGGTCCTAGCAAGTGGCTTCAAGTTATTTGGACTTTTCTGTACATTCAATATTAAATATGTATATATATATATATATTAAATATTGAATGTACATAAACATAAATAAGTACATAAATACATATATATATATTATATTTTTAATATATATATATTATGTACATTCAATATATTATATTGAATGTACATAAACATAAATAAGTACATAAATACATATATATAATTATATATTATATATATTATATTATATATATACTATGTACATTCAATATATTATATTGAATGTACATAAACATAAATAAGTACATAAATACATATATATATGTGTGTATTATTGAATGTATATAAAAGTCAAAATAGCTTGAAGCCACTTGCTAGGGCCTGAAACTGCTTTTATTTTGAATATATATATATATTTGAGTTGTTTTTTTTTGAGTTTTTCAATGTTATATTTATTGTTTTTTTGTTCATTTTGAAACAACAGAACAAACATTCACAAACGTCCCCAATAATAACATTCTCGGTACAAAGAAACTTAACACACCTAATATTAATATAAAATAAGCCAGTATAGAGACAGGAAAAACATATTATCTTAAAGAAATAGATATATAACACATATATTACACATATACGCACACACAGTATATAAACACACAAAAACACATATAAATATATTCAATTAAAAAAATTCAGTGTACAATTCAGTCTATATTAAATATATTTTTTGACAAAACAATACCAACTCAAGGTCGACTCACTAACTCTTTTTTTTCCAGAGCTTTCGACTGTATCAGTTCATTTAGATGGTCTTCATCAGTTTGCTCAGTTGTCATGGAGATTTTGACATGTTAGCTCAGTATTTGTTATTTCATCTTTGTACTTTTAGGATTAATAAATAACAATTTTGATATTATATCAAATATTTAAAGGGACTGTTTGTAAGAATCAGAAATGCTTGTTAACAGCGACACCTGTGGCCGTCAAGTCAACGAAAGTCAGCGTCAGGCTCGCGCTTGTGCTCGCTCTACATAGACATGAACGAGCATCATCAAGTATTCATTTTTTAACATGGGGAATCTAAAGTTTTAGTCTGAAGGCCAACTGAAAATGTCCAACATCCTTATCTCACTGTGATGAGCTTGTTGCAGCTCAGCACACTGACAGAATAATGGTGCACTGTGGGACCTTTTGGAGACACATAACACTTCCACACAGGAGATGGGGGCTCACTGGAGGGTTTGATGAGGATGAAAATGATGTTACTTCAGTATCAGGAAAATGTATTTCAAGTATTAAAAGTGTAAAAACGTCCCCCGTGACTGTTATACTATTGATAATTATAACTCATCATTAATGTTAAAGCAGGATTTTACTGTTGTTGTTGGTTGATGTGGAGCTCATTTTGAAGTATATAAACTAATGATTATTTTCATTATAGATTAATCTGCTGATTATTTTCTCCATTAATTGATTAATTGTTTGGTTTGTAAAAATAATGAAAATAGTTGGAAATTATGTCACAATGACCCAGAGACCAAAATGACACCTTCACAATGTTTGTTTAGTCCAACCAACAGTCCACACCTCAACACTAATAGATTAACATTATTAACATTATTAAAAAAATAAAAGCTACAAATCTGTACATTTGTGAAGCTGGAACCATGAAATGTTTTATATGAAAAATGACTTAAATTATTATGAAAATAGTTGCCAATCGTTTCAGCTGTCGTTGTACATTTTCATATGTATTATGTGCAAAAATCTTACTTTGTAAAATAAAGTTGTCGAATAATTGTTGAGGAGTAAAAAGGACTTTTCACTCTGAGATGTAGTGGGGTAGAAGTATAAAGGGGCTTGAGAAGAAAATACTCAAGTACAAGTACCTCAAATTTTCTTACGTACAGTACTTGAGTAGATGTACTTAGTTATATCCCAACACTGAATATAGATCAAGTTTTAAGTTAAGTTACACACTAAAATTGTCAAAATCACATAATTCTTACTATTGAATCTGTAAAGTTTCCTCAAAAGTTTTCCTGATTATTTTCTGGGGTTAATCGTCTGTTAACTGTTCATAACTGTAGAGAGTGTTTTCCATCTGTCTCAAGTTATGAAACTGTATTTTTAGTTCCTGGAAGTATGTGAGTCCAGTTCAGCTGTAGTGGTTTTATGTATTCAGACGGTTGGGAGACAGAGCAGAGAAAGTTGTGGCTGAGTTGGACGTTACCGGCGCTCTGTCCGGAAGATTTCACCCAAACTTTTGAAATGTTACAAAAATAAAATGCAGGTCAGGCGTGTTTCCTTCCTTCTGCAGCTGATATTAATGGAAACAGTTCTCCATGAATAACCGTTGTTTCTGCTGATCTCTACAGCTCAGATGAAAAACAAAAATATGATCCAAAGAAATGCGTTCACGCTGCAGGCCTTCATGCATCATATCTTTTTGTTATGGTGATTTGTTCTGGGATGAAACCTCCATATCAACTGACAGCAGAGACAAAAAGATGCAAGTTAATAAGTTGCATATGATTTAGTCTTTCCTCATTTATCATCATGACACGAACAACAACATTCAGCTGTACGTGGTTGTGTCTTGTTGCCAAACTGTCAAATGATGACAGTTGGCTGAGGTCAGAGGTCAGCTGTGACTGTTAAATTACTTGTAGGAAGTGTCAATATAAACAGAGGAGATTTTTAAAGTTACAGTTTCTTTCTCTTTGGCGATAAACAGTAATTGCGGGTGTGTTTTTGGATCTCACTTTCGAGAGAGCGCCGCTTGTGATTTTTCCCGGTAATATGGCCTGATAACAAGGGCTTTCATCAGTGGGCCATAAACTCAATCATTGTGTATCTCATTCAGCGATAACAGACATTTGTTTAAATGAAAATCTTTGACATCATTACTTTAGCCGGTAACACTTCATTTTACAGGTCCGCAAATTTCATGGCAATTAGGTGATAATGTGCAAGTAACGTATTTCAAATTTCTTTGGAATTACTGCCAAATTACCCCAATATTTAACTCAAAATTTATCGAAAATTACTTTATTATAAAGAAAAGAATACAAAGTTGATTGATATGCTTTATTTCCATGCCTGCTGGTAAATAGATAATAATTAGCAATCACTTATTTGAAATTTCTTTAAAAACTCCCTGAATCGTTACATTAGCTACCAGGTTACATTTGTGTAGACAATAAGTCACATGATGGTGAGATTTGTGCCTGATCAGAAGTGTCTTCTATTAGTTTTGGTTTTCCACCTCCGATGAAGAGCAGCACACAGCCGCTTCTCAAGCCTAAGGGCCCTATTTTAACAATTATATGCTATTTTAGTTTATAATCATTAAATATAAATATTTATTAAATAAAAGTTTATGATGAAGTAATTTTTGATAAATATTTAGGTAAATATTGGGGTAATTTGGCAGTAATTCCAAATAAATTTAAAATAGGTTACTTACTAATTATCACCTAATTACCATGAAATTTGCGGACCTGTAAAAAGAACTGTTACAGGCTAAAGTGATAATGTCAAAGATTTTCATTTAAACAAATGATGTTGAACACAATTCATAAGATGGAAAAGAAACTATGCTTCATGAGACCTTTAAAGGTTCATCAGTGCATCAGTTTTTCTCAGTGTCAGCTGCTGCCTCACTGACACCAGGTCCGCCTCTCTCATAGTAAATATCCCTCAACTCCAGCCAGGATCTAATGCACCATCACTGTTAACCTGCTGCTAACTATAGAAACAATACAGAGTCTTTAAAAAGGAGCTCTTAGTTCAGTTCAGCTGCAGCAGCGTTTTCTGCCTGAACATCAGTGTGTTTATCCATCCGGCTGTTTTCTTGCTTCTGCCGCCGAGTGAAAAACCACAACTATGTGAAGCATTCCAGTTATTCAGCGTTGGACATCTCAGTAATATTCACGCAGAGAGAGACAGTCCTTTACTGTCAGCCTTGCACTTTAAACTCAGAGGTAGAGAATTTTATCTAAAGTCCAAATTACATTTATTCTGAGCTCTTTGTGGCCTTTTTTTTTAACCTATCCACAATATTCCTAGCCCCCATAATTCCTTGATTTGGTGACATCTAGCAGTGAGGTTGCAGAGGAAGCGTTTAGGAGAACTACAGTGGTTGACGCGCAGACATGAAAATGTGAATGGTCCTATCTAAAGCCAGTGTTTGGTTTGTCCGTTCTGGGCTACTGTAGAAACATGGCGGCCGACTCCACGAAGAGGACCCGCTCCATATGTAGATATAAACAGCTCATTCTAAAGTAACGAAAACACAACATTCTTATTTTCAGGTGTTTATACACTAAAGAAAACATACTTATTATATTCCATTTCTGCCAATAGATCCCCCTAATTGTGACACACTGTGTCCTTTAATTTGACAGTTACAACAGTGAACAATATCCAAATATGATTCAAACACATAATACAAGTTTTTTTGTCTATATTTTGAGTTTATACGTCTGGTCTTGCTGGAGGTAAAAAAAAAAAAAAAAAGCCCATTCATGATACTTTAAGTTTATTTTATTGCAGCGTGAACAATTATATCAAATAATCTCAATTTTAGACTTAAATGTTTCCTGTATGTGTCATATATTGTATTCATTTATTTGCACTGCATTGTAAATAAAACATTTTAAACTAACTTTTGATGCCACTGTGCCCAAAAGTGACGATTACACGAAGTGACGATTACAGAAAATAAAGTCAGCAAAGTGAGTCTGCTCACATTAGCCATCATAAACTACTGGTCATACCAGACCAAGTAACAGCAAAGTGTGTTGGACAGAAGAATGTGTTTACATTAAGAACTATGTTGTGTGATGCAGTGGCTTGCAGCCCAAGACACATTTTTATTATGTATATATCTTATCTTATCTTATCTTATCTTATCTTATCTTATCTTATCTAGCAGTATGAAATCACTTTTCATTTGTATGAATGAATGTGCTATTCCTTATTTTCAAAATTCACATCATTTTGCTTTAACTAGGTTTTTACACCACGCTGAATGTTAAATTGAAGCACAACTTCCCTTCATTCTGGGAAAAGAGCAGAGTCGTGCCTTTTACAGACCAGGGACCCTTTAAATACAGTATAGTCAGTGCCTGAATTGGACCAAAATAGATGCCAGTACCCTAATTTTGCAGTTGCATGACATGATCATTACATGTGTCTAGGATATATTCATATTTACACATATATCTTGGTAATATATCCCACTTTAAATGTATTTTTGTATGCATTTCATTACATACATTAGGCCTACATATAACATACATTTCCACAGTTTGAACATAAATGTATATTTGCTTAATAGAAACGTTTTATGTAGCTATTCATACAAAACAAATTGTACATAAATATAATATTGCAAATATGCTACAATAAAAGCAACTTAAAATAAGATATCTGTTGGCCTACAGATTGTAAATTGTATAACGAGAGGGAATACCAAAGGCATTTTCAGCGCTGTTTTCTCAGCATTAAGGTATGTGTTTACACATCGACATAGTTACACGGGTGTTTTATGTGTGTGCACATAGAGTCACCAGGATGTGGTGGTACGCAATAAGAAGTAAGGGTACTCATGTGGACAAAAATCTGAGTACTCAGTACCAGTGAGTACTGGCCTATTTCAGGCGCTGAGTATAGGGACAATGTGGTACCCATCGCTTCAGATGTGCATCAAAAGCACAAAGCAGGAAAGCAACCAGGACGAACTGACAAGGAGTGAACGATAATAGTTGGAGGACTGATGAGGAGAGTGGGGTCAGGTGTGTAGATGGATTTGTCAGTCAGGTGAAACTCTGAGGGCATCTGGTGGATGGACATAAAATAAAGTGGCGATGAAGGGGCCTGGATGAGGCTGGAGAGGAGGGACGGAGAGACAAGCAAAGTCACAAAACTTTGTGTTTTGAGTCCTAAACAAGTCAAAGTTTTCTTCACCAAATGCAATGTCATTTAACATTGTTAAACTGTAAGTGTGGCAAATTTACAGACATAAAGAGGGCTTTTTATTGGTATTGATGTGGTCTTTGAGCCTGGTGGGAATATCAAGTTGTTTCAAGATGAGTTATTTGGGTTAAAGTGAAGTTTTAAGTCTTTTTTTACTCTTTTTTTGGTAAATTTAAGTCAAAAGTCTTCAGTTGTTGCTGGACAAGTACTTTAATCACAGCTGCTGCACATTTTTTTGTTCTTTTAACTCCAAATGTACTTGAGAGAGCTCTGTTATAGCCTGTTTATGGCCAACTATCTGTACAGTGAGCTGACTTTTCTTCTGACTTCGTGTGGGTGTCTGCCAGCAGCTCGTCATTGACGTCACAGCTGAATCTCGGTGACGGAAAGTCAAACTGGTCAAACGAGTCCGACCAAACACGCAGTTGTTTCTTCTTCTTCTGCCAGAAACCAACACTGAATTAAATTTTTCCAGTAAAACTCAAAGTTCGCAGTGGATGCTGTGATCATCCTGCTGCAGCTGTTCACTGATGTGCTGGTTAGGCCTGAGTTAGGCAGAGCGTGACATAATTGCAGCCAGATGGCCAGAATAAAAAGCAGAACCAGCAGCTGATCCCCTTTAAATGAACACGTGAGTAAAGATATGGAAATCCCATCTGTGACTGCTGAGCTCCACGCCATCACACAAACACTGATGGCAGCCTCAGAGGCATTCACACAGTGAGCAGGTAAGACTTTTACACTCTGTTCACGCTGCAGCTGAGACTTCAGCCAATGCAGATTTATTCTAATCACACACGTGTCTGGTGTTCTTAAAGTTCTGTGAAGTGCAAAAAAAATCATTCTGGAGGATTCTGCATTTTAATGTTACCGAAGGCCACCGTAGTTCTCCGACACGCTTGTGAAACTGTGGTAACGTGAGCCGCAGAGTGCAAAACAGTGCACTTGTGTTGCTCCTAAAGTAGTGTTATTATGGTAAGGATGGCCTATGAGCGAGGCGAACGATGTTACCACGGATTTGCACTCAGTGGCTCACATTACCGCAGTCTTGGAAAGGGAGGAGGGAGCGGAGGGGTACTCAGTTGGATGCAATCTGCAACCACACCACTAGATGCCGCCAAATCCTACACACTGTCCCTTTAAGTAAATGATCTGAGTTCTTTCGACCAGTGAATACTGGCTGCTATAGAGAGGCGAAGTCCCCCCCCCTTCTGGTGGACCCCATGGGACCTTATATAGGAAAACATATGAACGGTAGTCAACGGAAAGACAAATATTCTTTTGATCCCGTTGGATTTGCGCCATGAATCACACATATGATGCAAGTCAAGAAAGTCTCAATTTCTTGTAAAACTGTTGAAGTATCAGACTGTTAAAATACGTAATTAGAAAGGCGACACACCCAAAAGTCGCGCAAGTGACGTCTCTCGCTCTGAAGTTACGATGCCTGTGTGTTTCGTACTGTGATGTACTCACACACAGCAACAGGTCTGACTCGTTCTTTCTTTTCCCGGCTGATAAAAAGACCAGGAGTCGCTGGATAAAACACATCAGGTAAGATAACGTTTCATCTCTACGTGGACCATAGCTAGGTTAGATAACTAGCTAATGTTGGTGACGTATATTGTATAAGACAAGAGATGTAGTTTCACACAAAACTAAATGATACTACGACAAACCGATGACAAACTGAGACTTTCTTGACTTGCAAAATTATGTTTTAAATTCACAAACATCACATGTGTGATTCATGGCGCTATTCAAATGGGATCAAAACAATATTTGTCTCTCTGTTGACTACAGTATATAGTTTTTCCGAAATAAGGTCCCATCGGGTCTACCGGAAGGGGCGGGACTTCGCCTCTTTATTCCTCAACCTTCAGACCCCCCAGATAGTGGATCTAACAAGACAAGGGTGTCCACTCACTTTTGGCCATACAGTGTATCTATCTAACCAAAAATGATGGAGGAAAGACTGACAAACATTACTGTGAGAGTATAAATACAGTGTGATTCCTGTCCTCCGCTATTTACTCATTAAACAGCGTGAGTGCTTGACTCAGCCTCTGAGTCTCCACATAACAGACTGGTGGCTTCTTCACCACAACGTCGTAAACCATGTCAGGCATCACGCACCACTTCATGTTTACGCTGTTGCCATGGATCATATGAAAACCTCGTCTCTCCAGGAACTAAACCACCGAGAAAAGGTAATGAACTCGTGGATCCCCAAACAGCCGTCTCCTCTCTGCATAGAAACCAGGAAAGTAAGAGTCTGTGGTTTCAGAGAGCGGGCGTCATCCATCAGTGTGTTTTCCCCCTTTCTCACTTTGAGTCTCTGCTTCAAACACACTGCTGCTGTCAGGAAGAGAGGAGGTCAGATGGTGTGACACACAGCAGAGGCACTTTAACTGATCTTATGGGTCTGAATGGACCATTTAGCAGTGGTGGAAGAAGTACTTAGACCTTTTACTTAAAGGTCCCATATTGTAAAAAGTGAGATTTCCATGTCTTTTAATTATAAAGCAGGTCTAGTTGCTATATAAATACTGTGAAAGTATCGAAACTCTCAATTCATGGAGAGATACACACAGCCCGTATCCAACCGTGCTTTTGAAACAAGCCGTCAGGATTTCTGTACATTTGTGATGTCACAAATCTCCAATATATATATAGTTTTAAACGTAAACATTGTAAATATGTACCAGTTTATTTCTTGTTGCAGTGTACGTGAATGACATCAGCTAACAGGAAGTAAATATGTACCCAAGCTGTTGCCTAATTCCATTGAAATGGTCTAAAACAGAGCGTTTCAGACTGAGAGTAAATACAGGCATATTCAGGCAGACAGTATGAGGAAAATAACATGTTTTTTTTTAACATTACAGCATTTAAACATGTTCTAGTAGAAACACAATATACGACATAAGTATGACCCTAAAAATGAGCATAATATTGGACCTTTAAGTAAAAGTAGTAATACCACAGCGTAGAAATAGTCTTACAGCATGAAGTCTTACAAGTAAAAGTCTGGCATTAAAATGTTTACACAAATAAAAGTACAAAAGTATTCAAAATACTAAAAGTAAAAGTACTCATTATGAAAAAATGGTCCATTTCAGAATAATACAAGATATTATTGAATCATTGATGCATCAATGTGTTCATCACTTTAATGTTGCCGCTGGTAAAGGTGGAGCTGTTTTATATTTACTTTATAAATTGCTGGGTAGCTTGTGAATTTCCAGAGGGATTCTCTTTTGATTATATTTTGTATTATTAATCTGAATCTGCAAAGTAACTAAAGCTGTCAGATAAATGTGGTGAAGTAAAAAGAACAATATTTCCCTCTGAGATGTAGTGGAGTAGAAGTATAAAATAGCAGAAAAAGAGTACCTTAAATTGTACTTAACTTACGGAATTAAACAAGTATCTTACTGCATTGATTATAAATGAGCTGCAAACGTGTTTTCAATCTGCTGTAAAACTAAAGTGTGGGGCACAACAACTTGAAACAATATTAGAAACGTTTCTGCTGAAGATCAGATCAAACAAGGAAAATTACCAGATTGCTCCTTTAATTTATTGATCACCATCAAATCAGGTAAGACCCATCAAACAACTAAAAAAACAGTCCTTTATGTGACATCGATCTCTCCATACATGAGTGGACAGAAACTAAGTAATGACGGGGTTAACCTTCACACACACACATCCAGTAAATAAGAGCCAGTCACGTGTTTGTGGGCTGAGTAAATGCCTCGGAGGATGTATGTGGATCACGTAAAGCAGAGTCGACAGAACAGAGAGTTCACGCCAGGTCTTGTTGTGTTTGTGCTCGACCTGAGCGACACCAGAAAGCGGCTGTCAGTCAGTCAGAGTACGATGTCTGCTACAAACAGGCTGAAGTCATCTGAGGAGACATCTCTCAGAGGGCTGCAGAGGTTGTTCAGATTGAAGAGGAAGAGTTTAATCAGGCGCTTGATGTTCTTGGAATTAGTTACATTTTTCTGAGAGAAAATCTTTAAATTAGTTACATTTGTCTGTCAGAGAGAAACCAAATTAGCCATAGAGGTTGTTTACATAAAGCTACAATAAACTTGTACAGCAAACAGTCGTACTTGAGTGGTCCAGGATGCTTTTTCTAGATCTTTAACCCATCTAATTCGCAAACCACATGAGAGATTCAACATCAGATTATAACTAGAGATCATCCTGCGATGGAATTACACCACTAGCCCCCTTCCCCACTTCCTGTCCCCCTACTTTTGGCACCCTTGCTCGGACCACATCCATCTTCAAACTCTGCCTTCATTTTGATCTCAACTACAAGATTGTGAAGCCAAATTGGGCCAGGAGCGTAAAGTGGGGACGTAAAATGGGGGGAAAGAACAGCACGAAGGCTCTTCTCGATGGAAAAGATGTTTTCGCTCTTCTCCCGACTGGCATCGGCAAGATTTTGATTGACAGATGGATCATCCAATCACCTGCCAAGTATTTTTTCAAAGTGCCTGCCCTTTTCCAATGATGGCTTCTCAGATGGTTCTGTGTAACAAGCCATCTGGCGGGTCAGGTTAGTAAACAAAGTACAGCTTAAAAAATTCATTTATACGATTATAAAAATAGTTGCCAATTCATTTTCTGTCAAACGACTAATTGATTAATCGACTAATCATTTCAGCTATACTTGTATAAACTGTTGGGGAGTTTAATTAATAGCGAAACATCACATTTGATCAACTCTTAATTTTAAAAGTAACTAAAGGTGTCAGATAAATTTAGTGCAGTATAAATATAAAGTGGCATGAAAAGAAAAGACTAAAGTAAAGTACAAGTACCTCAAATATGCACTTAAAGGTAGGGTTGGTAAAGATTTTAGAAACGTTTTTGTTATATTAGTTGAAATTCTCATTACATCCCGACATCAATGAATAAATCAAATGCTCAAAAAAAAAAAAGAGAAAACGGTATCTGTGGCTACCGCAGGACTGTAAAAATCATTTCATTCGGCCGAATGTAATGATTGGACGGGCTACCTGTCTGCGTGCATTCATTGCTCGTCACCTGAGTCTTCTACAAGCTGCTAGCCTAACAGCTGTGAGTACTAACAGTAGCCATGTTCATTGTTCACGTTCATTATATGTTTATGTTCATAATGATAATTGTGGGGGAATGGTTTTGGAGTGAGGCCTGAAGGGACGGACTGCCAACTTGGCGACTTTCTCTCTAGATTTATGGACTTTTGGAGCTGGTGCTGCGAGCTAAAAGAGTTGGCAACACCGAGCTGGGTTTTTTCGGTCGGATCATTTTTAAAAATCAAATGTACTCTCGTTGGTTTTCTCATGATTGCCCACCCTGCCTTTAAGTACAGCACTTGAGTAAATGTACTTATTTCCACCACTGCATTTTAAACAGCAGTCGGACACATTTGTTTGTTTGTAGTGTGCTGCTGGTGTTAATAAGGTGTGGTGTGTTAATGTGTGTGTGTGTGTACTGACAGCTGTGGGACACTGCAGGTCTGTTTCTTTACAGCGAGCCGTCAGACAGATCAGCTGGTGAGCAGCCGACTGACTGTGAGACTGAACTTCACACATGGACTCATAATAACCTCCTCCTCCTCCTGCAGCAGCAGCAGTGGGGGGAAACACTTCGGCCTCTGCAGCTGTCACAAATACCCCCACCCTCGCACCATCATCACCCAGCAACCAGCTACAAACGCAGCCGGCAAACAGACCCAGCTACTCAGATACACCACCACCACCACCACCATCCTCCTCCCCCAATCCCACCACTGCTCCCTCCCATTCCTACGCACCAAAACATCTCTCTCTGCTCACTGTGGGTTTTGTTTTGCAGCTGAAAGCAAACTGGGGGTTCAGCCTCAGATGAGAGGGGGCAGGGAGGTGCAACACAGGGCCGATCTCATGCTCCCTTTTTCTTTTATATTGCTTAATATAATCAGAGTGTGCTGGTTAATGAGGGAGGACGGGTTCACACAGAAAACACTGTTTATGAACACAAGCTCGACCACTATAAAAACCCCAGACCAGAGGCTGGTGCAGATCAGTAGTGGAAGAAGTATTCTACTAAAGTAAAAGTACTAATGCCACACTGTGAACCACTACAAGTAAAAGTCCTGCATTCAAAACCTAAAAGTATGTATTAACGCATGAAAAGAAAAATATTCATTATGCAGTAAAATGTTCCCTGGCTGTTTTTGGATTAATAATTTATTACTGCTGCATTATGCTACATCATACTTCTACTCAAAATATGTATATCTATATCGAAATATAATACACTAGAAATATTGTACTTTTTACTCCACTACATTTGTCTGACAGCTTTAGTTACTTTGCAGATTCAGATTAATAATAAAAAATATGATCAACTAATAGATTGTGATGAAATATTATAGATTAAGAAGATTTTATTGAACCCTGTGGAAATTCACAACCTACCCAGCAAGCTCCACCTTTACCATTAAAGTGATTAACACATAATACATCAATAATTATAATCCAGTAATATAATATACATTCTGCATAATGAGTGCTTTTACTTTTGATACTTTAAGTATGTATTTATGCTAATATTTTTGTACATTTACTTCAGTAAAATGTTGACTACAGGACTTTTACTTGTAAAAGAGTATTTCTACACTGGTATTACTACTCTTACTTAAGTAAAATATCTGAGTACTTCTTTCACCACAGTTAACCGTCTTTTTCCAGAACTTTCAACCATATCACACGGTCTTCATCAGTTGTAAAAATGTTATGGAGGAAATCATGACAGCTACTGAACTCACGTGTCAACAGCAACAACATCAATAACTAAACAAACTCCACCTGCAGATGAAAACCCTGTCATACAGTTGAAAACTGGACTTTTTTTTTTTTAAGAATTCAGTCCTAAATGTTCTTTCTTACAACGGAGTGTTGAGGCCACATTGAGGAAAAATAAATAAATCTGAGTTTTGGAGAATAAATTCATAATATCAAGAGAATAAAGTCCTAGGTTTACGAGGAAAAACGTTGTAATATTAAGAGAATAAAGTCATCAGTTTATGAGAAAAAAAGTCTTGTAAAGTTATGACTTTATTCTCGTAATATTGCAACTTTGTTTCTCGTAAAGTTATGACTTTATCCTCGTAATATTACGATTTCTTTTCTTGAAATAGTATGATTTATTCTCATTAAATTACGACTTTTTCCTCGTAATATTATGATTTTATTCTCAAAATATTTTGATTTCATTCTCGAAATCTCCAAAAAAAGATTCCTCTCAATGTGGCCCTAATACTCCATCTTACTTCCTTCATCATGTAGAGACCATCAGCTCCGTATTTAACCTCTCATTTATGTGCTGGATGCATGTACATGTTTGGGACCCATCCTGATGTTTTTTATTGTCAGTAGGACTGTGAGCATCAGCTGCTGCTGCTGCATTAATTAATTACTGTCTTGTATGCAGGAAGCAAACGCTGCCCTCTGCTGGTGAGGAGCTGCAACTTCACCTCACACCATCAGCAGTCTGTTGTTTTGCTTCTTCACATCACAAATGAGTTGATGTGTAGTACATGATGTAATGAAGTTAGAGCAGTAAGATTGATGTGAAGGTGCATTTAAAGCCTTTAAAGGTATCTTTTCAAGTCTATTTATACAATACTCGTATGCTCTATGTACATTAAAAGAGTTGCTGTAATCTTTCATTAGGTTATATATTATACTATTTTATGTATGTATTTACTATATAGTATATTTCTAATTGTTGAGGCTCTATGAAAGTCTGTGATATATGTTACATGAGGTTTTCTGTATGGCCTTTAATTATGTATACTTTATAAATAAATAAAACTGACTTGACTTTGAGAGGATGTGGAGCTCCTTCATGGCTTCATTTGTGGAAGCCTTTCCACCTTGAGTTATATTTATATATGTATAGTTTTCATTTTGATATATATTGTTAAGACTGTCTCTTTGTGTGGGTGTTCATAATTGCACTTTTTCAATGTATGCATTTTTTATGTATGTATTACATTTTAGTTTTTTCCATGTTTTCAGTTTTGTTTTTTTCCTCATCATCTTAGAGAGCAGAGACATTTATCTATCACCTTGTGAAGTCTGCTGTTGTCCAAACCTAAGTTTTTCGATGATGGATTGTATATTTCATTACTTTGAAGCAATTTTGAGTTTGAAAAATCCTAGTGTATATAAATTACACTTCATAATTATGTTGACATTATCCTGTTTGACTTTGCAATTTGAATTATAATATAATTCTAAATGTATTCATATAACCTAACGATATCATTAATGTAAATTGGCCATTGATGGTATTTTATAACACCACAAAATCAATATGAACATCTTAAACTGGAAAACGACTTAAATTATTTGACCCCCCTCCCGTTGCATTCATCGATCGCCTTGCTGTGACGAGACGTTTTTCATATCGAATGATTTTTTTCTTTAATTCAGTGACAGCACGACCTTCAGGTGACACGGCATTAACGACACTCTTTATTTTTTTCACATTTCTTGGCTTTAGCAGGTCCCTTAATCCCGCGCCGCTCTCTGAAAGCAGGACTTCAACATAGGATATGAGGGGCAGGACGCGTAGCCTTATATGGTATTATTGGGGCATTAATTATGTTAATTTACAATTGTCATGAACGCACACTCATTTACACACAGGTGGCCCACTGTTTGAAAAAAAGTAAGAGAAAGTTAAGAACATGTAAATGTTCTTGCATGAGGTCCATTGTTTGGCTTATTTACTTGAACCTATGACTAGAAACTGAACTGTAAAATACTGTAGTTATTGTGAAATGTGACTTTAGGGTAAAGTTTTATTTTGAACTAATGGTAGTATATTCTCTTTGGAGGCCTGGTGAATAAAAAGCTGCTGTGTCAGACTGCAGCCTGAGAAATCTAGGCCAAAGATCATCATTCCTCTCAGCTTATGGTTCGCTGAAAAAACCCTCTGAAACAAAGGTCGAACTGAGACCGGACAACAAGTGTGAAGAAAGTGTGCAGAAGGAAAAAAAACCACACCATGAGGACCAGCAGTTATCAAAGATCTCCTTCATTGTTTTAATAGTAGACATTGTGCCACAAAAATGTCATGTCCGCAGCCACAAATCACGTGCCGAGATTACTAATTCCAGCTATTTATCATGTCATTCGCTTCACTTGCTTCTCTACACAATTTGCAAATCACTTCTTACATTTATGTATAAATATATACAGTTTATAGATTAATCTCGAGCTGGGATGGTGGTTTTTTCGTTTTCTCCTGTTGTGGTTGTGCTGTCGGTTGAGGAACATTAGCAGAGAAAAACACACGGCTGACGTCACGTCTCCCAATGTAGCACATGCTTATTGTATCATGAATACCAGCAGAGCACACACAGAGCCGAATATAGATATATACAGGAATGTTAACTGCTATCATACAAAGTGGATTCTTTAGGTAAGAAGAAGTCACGACTGTGGGCATATGAGGGGAATACGCCGACAACACAAGAGCACCGAAGGCATAAATGTCATGTAAATCTCCTGCCACAAAGGCACTGGCACATCGTTTTTAGGGGCGACACTGTGAAGTTGGGAGCAGGTGACGTTATCGGGAGCGTTTCCTGTTGGGAGCAGGAAGCCGCTCGCTTCGTGACGGCATCATGACTGCTCACATGCAGCTGAGGGAGCATGTGATCTGTTCTGAACATGCATGATGCTGGTTTAAGCATGTGCTTCATTTGAAGTGCTTACCGATTCATATTATCTGAGGAGATTCAGGGCCAAAGTCATGCTGTTATCCACAGCTAAATAAAGACAACTGTGTGGGTTTTTTTCTTCAGTTTTTTTAGAAAAGTGACTCATTTAACAAACTCAAAATGAAGAGCAGGGCAAACAAAAACAAAACAAAAAGAAGAAGAAAAGCTGTATACACGTGTTCTCTTTCATTGGTTAACTTCACACACTGTTAAAATTGTATACATTTTGTTTTTTTCCAGTATGAGTTTTGGTAAAGTAAGAAAAAAAAAAAAGAACCGCCCAGTGTGTTCTGTGGGTATGGATGGGCTTACCGTCCTATTGCTGACTTTGAAAGGGTGGGGTGGGAATCTTGTGTTGTAGCTGCACACACACTTACAACCCGGTCCACTCAAAGTCTTCCTCCTCTGTCTTTCCCTCCTTCTCTCTTTCTCGCTCTCTGCTTCTCTTTCTCTGTGGAGCATGGTAACATTGAGACTGGTCGTGGGCTCGGGGGGTGGATTCAGGTCGTGGCTTTCGAGGTCTCAGCAGCAGCCTCCGGACGAGGTGTTGACTGGCTTGCTCTGGATCTTGACGTTGGACTTCTCTGAGTTCCCGGCCGTGGCCCCGGGGCCCATCCTCTTCTTGATCTCGGCCGCCATGGTCATGAAAGCTTGCTCCACATTGGTGGCGCTCTTGGCGCTCGTCTCCAAGAAGGGGATCCCCAAGTTGTCGGCAAATTCCTGGAGAACGAAAGGGAGGAGTTCAATCAATTAAATTCCATGACAACAAACTAACTGCTGCTCAAAAGTAGGGTTGGTAAGGATTTTAGAAATGTCTTTTCCCGACAGCAATCAATAAATCAAATGCTCCGATAGGCTCAAATATTACTCCTTTCAACCTTAACAAAAGCAGCGTATACCAGATCCACTTCCGTTCTATTGATTTTTTTTAGGTGGCTATAATACGTTTTACTGCCAGCCCCGTTCACAGCAGTACGTTGCTTTGGTTCTGTGCTGGTACTCTTGTCTGTTTCTCCAAACTTGGGGCGTGCCGACCGTCATCTACTGTAGGTAATACACCCACTATAAATAAGTACCTCACACAACCCCACTTCAAAACACCCAAAATAGTGAAAGGGTGAAACGGATGAAAGTTTAATCTTCAGAGGAAGGGTATCACTTTATAGTTCTTCATTTTCTTTAACACAATTATAGAGTTATATAACAGTTAGGTCGTTTCCTGTGCCTAAGCAGAGAAGACAGATGGAGCCTCACACAGCTGCGTAGGACCTGGTGTATATTTAACTTTCTTGTTATTTACAGGAAATATTAATTAAAATGGTTCAGTAGGTCATTATGAGGTGCCACCTTTACCTCATTTTGTGTCCTAAAAAAACAGAGTGGAAATGACCGAAATGACTTTGCACCAAACTGAATGAGCAAGTCAATACTTGTATAAATATATAACCCTAATGTGGCGCTTCTTATATGACAAGGCTCACAGTCATCAACTTCTAAACCATTCCCCACAGGTCACCCAGCTTTCTGACAAGCAGCTGGATGCTCAGTCGATTACAAGTTGATGTTTTCTATTCTGATATCTCACAGCAAAAAGTGAGCTCATCAGATTTTCAAGGCTATGAGAGTGAGACCACAGTGGCAAGAAAAAATAGACTGCTGCTCAGTCAGCTCATGTTTATCTCTATCTTTTAAGCTACATATATTTGGACAAACTGCCATATAAAAACTGAGATTGCTAAATCAAATATTCTTGTGACAGAGTGTCTCACAGCTGTGTGTTAACCTGCCGTCCACTCACCTTAGCCGTGGTGTAATCCACAACCTTCTTCGTTGTGAGGTCACACTTGTTGCCTACTAGCAGCTTGTTGACGTTCTCGCTGGCGTAGCGGTCGATCTCCTGTAGCCACTGTTTGACATTATTGAAGGACTCCTGATGAAGGGGAGCAGGAAGACAACAGCCATCAATAACGATACTGCCGTCTGCTTAAAGAAACTGTTTCAGTCAGACAATTAACTCAATGACATCCCGTTCGCAACAAAACATAAGAGGTCTGATGGGGCAGCGATGCATCTTTTCTCCTATGAATATATAATAGATTCGCCATACTTTACTGTAACAAACTGAAACCAGTGGCTGACAAAAAAAGTCCATAGGATGCCTTAAATATCGCTGTAACTTTACATATTTATTTGAGCCTGACCAGTAGATATAATAACCTAATGTTATCACAAATATATTAAAATCGTCTTATATATCAGCCAAAATTTCAGTACAGCTAATCCAGAGATATGTTTATGGTCATTTAGACATAGTGTATTCATTACATAAGTTTGTCCACTGGAGAGAAGTTTACCTTTATACTGTAAAATGTCACGGTCACTTCATTGCTTGGTCATAATTGTTCAAATATAAATCACATTTAAGGAATCCTTATAAAAAATGTTTGTTTTTATGCTATGTTTTAAACCAAAAATATTGATGTCAGTCTCAAAAATCACTCCGGCTATAATATCTACATACTACACCATTAATATACACTATTAACATTGACAAATGGATATTTTCAGTTGAATTGTGGTTGATTAATGTACATAAAGCACATTAATGTAAACTAGCCGAGGGTATTGTACTACATTAGGGATGTCACGATACCAGAAATTTTGTAGTCAATACCAATACCAGTGAAATTCCACAATGCTTGGTACCGAAACGATACCATGGTAAAAAACAAAAATAAAACAATAAATCCCATCTACTTCAACATCCACTCTACTGTTTGCATGCTGTTTTTTGCAGCATGTAAACAGGTCATAATTCAGGTCATAATTGTCCATAAATAAAGTGCTATCATTAAAATATTAAATATTCATTAGCATTACTGTGTGACTGGATGATGACTAGGTGTTGTAGTTTTTTTTATGGACCTGGGGGAATAAAGAATCCAACATTAAAACAAACGTCATTCGTCCTCGAGCAACACTGACCTGATCTGTGACATCATAAACTACTATAATGCCATGAGCTCCTCTGTAGTAACTGGATGTGATGGTGCGGAACCGTTCCTGACCAGCCGTGTCCCACTGAGAAAGCAAAGCAGAACTCGTCATCAGTTCAAACCGACACAAACATAATCCAAAGTTTAGCACTACTTATCTATTTACAGCCCGATTACAGGATGTTCTCCTTTACTTACAATCTGAAGTTTTATGGTCTTTCCGTCAAGCTCGATGGTCCTGATCTTGAAGTCCACACCGATGGTACTAATGTAGCTCTCTGTGTACGTGTCATCCTAGGATAAAACACACAAACATACAGGTGGGTCTGGGTGGCAGATATGATACCTGCAGGGTTATCAACCATCACAGCGCTGACAAGGAAAGACATAAAAGCCTGTTATGTAACAGTGGCTGAAAAACAGACACTTACTGCAAACCGGAGAAGGAGACAAGACTTTCCAACACCAGAATCACCGATCAGGAGCAGTTTGAATAAATAATCACTGTGAGGATAGAGGAGGAGGAAAAAATACATTAACACAAAATTATAATCAAAACACCTGCAACACACTAAATTACACAATATTAGGGTCATTAGACTCATAATTTACTGAAACTAAGGTATCATAGTGGTATTCAAACAAATTCTAATATTCAGTCCCAGATAATAGAGTTGCGACTGCAAATAAAGTTTGGCCATCTCATTTGCCCAGCGCTCAAGGTGACTCAAGGTCTTATTTTTTTCCCTGAGCAACAGTCCGAAACCCAAAACATAATCAATTTACAAAGATATAAAAAAGGCAGCAAATGCTCACATATGAGAAAGCTGGAATAATGTTTGGTATTTTGGATTGATAAATGTCTTAAATGATTGACCACTTATCTAAATTGCTAATAATCAAATTTAAGTCAGCCGACTAATCGTTTCAGCACTTAATAGAATAATTACAGGATAAATAACATCATCAAAACATAATGGTGAAAGTAATCAATAGAATACTTGTTAGTTATAACCCTGTTAATAACAACTGTACAGTTTAACAACATATGATATGACAATCTAAATAGTGATAAAAAATTTAGTCGATTAGCTGTTACATGAATCTTTACATATTTATTCCAGAACCTTTTGCACTATTGTCTTACAGTCGACATATGTCATTATTATTTTTTTTTCTATATAATAATACTTTTACATATACATTTTCTATTTAGTTAAATGTTAATTTATTACCTTTGTTCAGATTTGTTGTCCTTGTTTTTAGCTGTATGTCTATTTCTGTGCGTGTAGATTGAGCACAACGAAAAACATTGTATGTGTTCACATATTTTACCAATATAGCTGATTTTGATTAATCAATATGAAAATCGACAGAGGATAAATCACCAATGATGTTGATAATACAATTAATTGTTTAGGTTATTTATAAATCAAAATCACCAAAAATCTGATTCACTTTCTCAAATGTGAGGATTTGCAGTTTTTCTTTGCTTTATATAATTGTGAACTGAATATATTTTGGTTTTAGACTGTTGGATGGTCAAACCAAGCAGTGTGAGGATGTCACCTTGAGCTGCGGGAAATTATGATTTTTCCCCACTATTTTCACTATTCTCCTGGCATTTTCTAGAGTAAACAACTAATTAATTTATCGAAACGTTATATTGATCCATATTATAAATATTTGTTAGTAGCAGCCCTTTAGCACTGGTGGAATGTAACTCAGTACATTCACACAAGTCCTGTACTTATGTATGATTTTGAGGTAGTTGTATTTTACTTGAGTATTTCCATTTTATGCTGTATTATAGTGCTGTATTTTATGCAGTATTATATGTACTATACTATATTTTATGCTGTATTATATGTACTCCACTACATCTCAGAGGCAAATATTGTACTTTTTACTCCACTACATTTACTTGATAACTTAAGTTACTTTGCAGAAGTATAGTATGTTAACACAAAATACACATCAACTAACAAATTCCAGTGTTTCCCCTATATGGCAGTACCTCTGCTGCTACAACTCCATCCATAGGAGAAAAACTGAATTCTGATATTATTGTAGATTAAAACTAAAAGGAAGGAAGGAAAGTAAATAAAGTAACTAAAATGAGCTCCACCTTTATCAGCTGCAACATTAAAGTGATGAACACATTAATACATCAATAATTATGATATAATAATATATATTATTCTGAAAAGGGGCCATTCTGCATAATGAGTACTTTTACTTTCAGTACTGTAAGTATATTTTGATGCTAATACTTTTGTACTTGAGTATGATTTTGAATGCAGGGCTTTTTACTTGTAACAGAGTATTTTTACAGTGTAGTATTGCTTCTTTTACTGAAGTAAAATATCTATAATACTTCTGAGTATACGACTAATTCATTAATCTAAACAATCAATATGAATATTGGTTGAAGCCCTTTATAGTGAGGTAACGTTAACACACAGACTGACATTATCTAACTAAATATAATATATATGAATCTGAAATGAGCCATTCTGCATAATTAGTATAGAATAATAAGTATATTTTGATGCTAATACTTTTGTACTTGAGTATGATTTTGAATGCAGGGCTTTTTACTTGTAACAGAGTATTTTTACAGTGTAGTATTGCTTCTTTTTACTTAAGTAAAATATCTATAATACTTCTGAGTAAACGACTAATCCATTTATCTAAACAAACAATATGAATATTAATTGGTTTAAAGCTCTTTATAGTGAGGTAACGTTAACACACACAGAGACTGACATTACCTAACTAAATATAATATATATGAATCTGAAATGGGCCATTCTGAATAATTGGTATAGAATAATAAGTATATTTTGATGCTAATACTTATGTACTTTTACTTGAGTATGATTTTGAATGCAGGGCTTTTTACTTGTAACAGTATTTTTACAGTGTAGTATTGCTTCTTTTTACTAAAGTAAAATATCTGAATACTTCTGAGTAAACGACTGATTCATTTATCTAAACAAACAATATGAATATTAATTGGTTTAAAGCTCTTTATAGAGAGGTAACGTTAACACACACACAGACTGACATTACCTAACTAACTCCACATCATCAGGAGCACAATCCACTAACTTCCTGTTTGCGGTGGATAAATGAACACTGACATTACAGATATACCAGATCGGTTAAAATATATATCGATTAGCTTCGGTGTTTACTGTCAGGACTGTGAACTGATCAAACTGTCCCTATGTGTCTTAACTATGTCAACAACACAAATCCCCAACAACAGTGTCCGGTAACAGCTACGTAGCTACTCCGCCAGCTAGCCTGCTAGCTACTAATGCTAACGTCCGTTTAAGTTACCATAAGTGAGCTAACAGCCGTTACTGACGGATCACGAATAATTAGTCGCTTTAACAGCTCTTATATTGACTAGATGATGTTGATAAACGTGACTTTCGTGTTAAATATCAACGCTGTCATTTGATAGTGCGTACACACCCTTCTACAGCCAGCTAGCTTAGTTAGCTTAGTTAGCTTAGCACAAGAGACAAAGCAGCTGACGTTCATTTTGTACGGTTAGCATGGCTAAGCTAACGTTAGCTAACAGTGCTTACTACACTGTAAAAAGCTTCCTCCAGAAGTATTCAGATATTTTACTTATGTAAAAGAAGTACACTGTAAACATACTCTGTTACAAGTAAAAAGCCCTGCATTCAAAATCATACTCAAGTACAAAAGTATTAGCATCAAAATATACTTACAGTACTGAAAGTAAAAGTACTCATTATGCAGAATGGCCCCTTTCAGATTCATATATATTATATTACTGGATTATTATATTATAATTATTGATGTATTAATGTGTTCATCACTTTAATGTTGCAGCTGGTAAAGGTGGAGCTCATTTTAGTTACTTTATGTACTGCTGGGTAGTTGATGTGTATAATAATATACTGTACATCTGCAAAGTAACTTAAGTTATCAAGTAAATGTAGTGGAGTAAAAAGTACAACATTTGCCTCTGAGATGTAGTGGAGTAGAAGTATAATACAGCATCAAATGGAAATACTCAAGTAAAGTACAACTACCTCAAAATCATACATCATAGTTCCTTTTTGTCCCCATTTGTGTTTAGATAGTTCTCTTTTAATGCACATTGTAGTGCTTTAAGTATTTGTGAATTGTATTTTATCTCTATTTGTGTCTGCAACTTTGTGTTCTTGCTGCTGACCGTCTTGGCCAGGTCTACCTTGGACAAGAGGTTCTTAATCTCAATGGGACTAACCTGGTTAAATAAATAATAAATAAAAATATCTTCCCTGGCTAGCTATGCTAAGCTAACGTTAGCTTAGCTTCCCTGGCTAAGCTAACGTTAGCTTAGCTTCAGCTGACAGCTCAACCGGACCTGTCATCATAATGGAGATTTACTTACTATTCGGGATTCATCGTTGACTACAGGTTATGAACCGTTGTTACTGTTGAACGCAGCTGCTGGACTTCGTCGCAGGTTAATCTTACAGCTGGCCGCAGCAGTAGCAGTAGTGGGAGAGAGAAAGAGACCGTGTTTTGTTGTTTTTGTCAAGAAGAACTGGCTGAACTGGTTGAGGTTGAGGTTGTCGCAGCCAGAACAGCATAATCGAATCAAATATGGCTGTCAGCAATACCTACCCCGGAAATACCAGAGGCTATGAATCATGGGTAGTGTAGTCTTGTGGCAATGGGCGTTACATAGCAGACAAACCATATAAACCAGCTATTCTCAACCACAGGGCCGCGTCCCCTCTGGTGGGCCGCGAAGGTACTGCTAAATGGTTAGATTAACCTGCTATTCTGTATTTCAGAGGTTGTAGCGGGCTCAGTTTAAGAGCTAGAGTGAAGATACTGGTATACTGGTATGAAACTAAAAAACCTAAGCAATCCATTGGTACCAACCATGTCATATTGGCTTGTCGGGAAGGAGGCTCAGTAACGCTCCAAACTTACGCGAAATTTTGATGAGGAAAAACTGGCATGGCCATTTTCAAAGGGGCCCCTTGACCTCTGACCTCAAGATATGTGAATGAAAATGGGTTTTATGGGTACCCACGAGTCTCCCCTTTAGACATATACAGTATGTCTCGGATGCAGTGACACAAAATGGAACGTTTTGTAATGTTGGAGACAACCCTGCACTAGTAAAAGCTCCAAAGCGTGTTGTGAGGAAATATGACCCTGAATACTTTGGATTCATAATGGCAGGCAGTGATGGGTGAGGGTAAGCTGAATATGTATGTGGGTCATTACACCTGACGGTGGCATAACACATATTTATAGCCCAGTTTGTCATTTATTTGGGAAGGTAGTCCCCAGAATTTTTTTAACAGTCAGAAGTGGGCCTCAAGTTATGAAAGGTTGAGAACCCCTGATATAAACCATAGAAACTGGTGGAATCTACCTTTTTGCCTGTTATTGACTATGGAGATGTGTTGCTTCTGCTCATTGTCTTCACATGCTGGATAGCATGTATCACGGGTCACTGAGATTCATTACAAACTGTCGTTCTTTGACTCACCATTGTGTACTCTACTCTAAAGTGAATTGGTCGTCCTTATGTTCTCGTCACCTCAGTCATTGGTATGTGTTTATCTACAAAAGCATTCTGGGTTTAGTTCCTTCTTACTTGTCTTCACTTTTAAAAAGGAAACTGGAAGTCATAATCTTCGTTCTATGGACATTTTGCAATTTGTTGTTCCCAAAGTACGGACTGAATTAGGAAAGAAAGCTTTTAGGTTTCCGGCACCTACTGCTTGAATAATGTACAATCTGATCTTCAACTTCAAAACTTAGTTACCTTGAATGAGTTTAAGGCTCTGGTGAAATCGCTGCAATCCAAGTTGTCTGTGTGCAAGTGTTTTGTATGAACAAGTTTTAATGTTGTTAATTTATGTTTTGTCTGTTATTTTCACTATGACTGTCTTCCTTCTATCTTGGCCAGGTCTCCCTTGTAAAAGAGATCTTTGATCTCAATGGGACTAACCAAAAGGAACTGAATACCTCTTCAAACTACAATTAAATGTATAGGAGAAAAACGCTTTTATTCTGAAGGAACAACAGCTTAGTTGTGCGTGTTGCTTCCGGTGGTTGGTTAGCTTGACGTCAGAGTGCAGGCAGTTGGCTGCTGCTGCTGGATTTAGGAGACAAAAAAATGGACAGTCAAGGAAGAAAAGTCGTGGTTTGTGACAATGGAACCGGGGTAAGTTTGAGAACAAGGCGGCAGTGTTTAAATCTCACCCCTGTGTCGCTCCGTGTCGGTGCAGTTTGATGAGAAAAACGGAGAGAAGTGGAAACAGGAAGTAACCGGGGAGCTAACATGCTAACATGCTAACAGTTAGCAGTTAGCTTGACTGGGTGGGTTGATGGAGGAATGTGTCTGTCAGCTGGATTCAGATCATTCATCTGCAGCTGCAGCAAGGATACAGTAACATTATGCACTGACAGCTACTGCACAGTTAAACCCAACACTATAATAATAATAATAATAATATCCTCAAGTAAGCACTAAACATTTAAAAGCACCTAATTACTGAGTCATAATGTATATTAATGTGATTTCCGACCCTGTGCTGGTAGCTTTACATGCTCAGGTAAGCTAGCTTCCTGTCCTTAGCTTTAGTTATTACATAAATACTCAAAGCAGAACCACCACACACCAGCTAGTTAAAAAGATCACGTTTTTAAGGACAGAATGATCATTTAATTTAATTTTACTTTCAGTTAGCTAGGTTATGTTCTTCATTGTGTGCAATATTAATGAACCAACATGTGCAATATTACTAATTTTTCTGTTTGTTAGCTTACTTGACCTTTTTTATTTTACTTATCTTATTTACTCATTTTATTAAATGTATCTTACTTAATTGTTATTATATTAGGCAACTGGTGCTAGAAATAGCACTTTTTTATTTTATACACTTGAACTTGTTGTAATTTTGTTGTATTTATTGAGCAATCTCTGGCACAATGATTTCCTTCAGGATTAATAAAGTCCTATCTTATCTTATCTTATGCTAACTAGGTTAGCTCAGTTCCTAATTCAAACGACCCCGCCCTCATACACATAGAGTACAGTTGTCAGCAGCATGTCTTTAAATGGTCACATTATATCTGTAGCTTTTAAAAATGCTAAAATTAATTCAACTATATCGCCCAGTAAATGTGAAGTGAGGAACCACTGCACCAACGCGGAAGTTGAGGCAGTTCTTCCATGTAAGGCAACTTGTCAGATCTGCTGCAGCTTTCACCAGCGGTGGTAGAAGTATTCACATCCTTTACTTCAGTCAAAGTACTAATACCACACTGTGGTGAAAACTCCCCACTACAAGAAAAAGTCCTGCATTCAAAACCTTACTTCAGTAAAAGTATGTAAGTATTATAAGCAGGGTCTGAAATCAAGTTTTTTCCTCACCTGCCACTGTTTATTTGTTTATTTGTTTTGCACAATTTAAGACTATACAACATAACAAAAAAATAAATGAATAATATACAGTGCAGGAAGAGGCAAAAAAACCCCGATGGGCTTATCTGAAGCCTCTACCTAGAGACAAGATTAATATAAAGAAATAATATGACTACATAATAATGATAACAAACAAGTAGGACAAGAGATATATATATATATATATATATATATATATAAATATATATATAAAAAGACAAGTAAGTGTGTGTGTGTGTGTGTGTGTGTGTGTGTGTGTGTGTGTGTGTGTGTGTGTGTTGCGTGGAAGTGTATGGTTAGTGTTTGTGAGGAGGAGATTGATTTAAATATCTATTAAGTCGTCTGGGCAATCATAACCAAACAACATTGTGAGTGGGAAAAAAATAAAAAACATAAAAACAGATACATGGACAACATGGGGAAAAACATTACAAGACAGCAATTAAACCTGCTGTGGCAGGTCACTGAAAATTTCTATCAGGCATTCAATACTTTTGTCTGACACTTTTGAAATCTATGTAGAACACTTTAGATTTGTTAAGACAGTAGAAATATGGAATATATCACGTAACCTAAAGCCAGAGTTGGTAATATTCTTCAGAAACATATTTTATTATATATTTTTTTAAATACTCATTACACCCCAACAGCAATCGATAAATCAAATGCTCTGACAAAAAAAGTATAAAATCCAGCATCTGTAGCTGTCCCAGGACTGTAAGCCCGTTCCAATCATTTTATTCGGCTCAAATATTCTTAATATAATATTTCTCATTATAAGGAAACCTCTATCTGCCATGGTGGCAGGTGACCTGACATTTTTACCTGCCACAGCCAACATTTACCCTGTATTTGGCAGGTGGCAGATGCTAATTTTCATTCCCTGATTATAAATGTAAATGTACTTAAAGTATGAGAAGTAAAAGTAGGCCTACTCATTGTGCAGTAAAATGTTCCCGGTCAGTGTTTTACTATTATCTAAAATAAAATGATTAATATAATAGAAATATGTGGGCTTGATCTGGGAGAGGTCAGGTAGCATTCCCGGGCCTCCTGCTATGTTCTTGTCTTGTTCTCTGGGTAAAAGTTGAGCAGATTTTAAATTGTGCTGTTGACAATGACACATCTGATACATTTTCAGGAAGAAAAAAAACATTGTAAAATAGGCCATGATTCTTACTGTGGTCTTGTTTTTATTACTGAGGTTAGAGATGCACAGATTTGGTCTGTTGGATTTGTGTCGGCCCCAATACTGACCGATCAGACATTGGCCAGACATGACTGATCCACAATGACTACAGTTTTCTGTTCTGCTCAGCTCATTTACTGTGGAGGGCTGACGTTGATTCATAAAGCTACTGCTGACGCCACTTCACTTCCTGCATGTACTTCAAAACAAAATCATTTTATTATGAAGGAATAGTCATTTTGAAACTTTGCACGGATGAAATATTTTTTGTTTTGTGTTTTATCAAAGCTTGTTGAAGGAGAGAGTTCAGAAAACTAACTCTGATATTACATCTTTGTAACGATGAACTTTTAACAACTGGATAAAATAAAAGCCCTGCAGGGAGCTCTGTTGTTTGGCAGGCCAGATTTGGTTTGTGAGGAAAAGATGGAGCCATGCACAGATGAATCAATTCATAAACATTTGAAGCGATGTAATTAAATTGATCATGAGCCTTAAAGGGATGTGTGATTATGAACATCACCATGTATAGTTAGGAATTGATGTGTAGATTCAGCCTCACTCGTTTATTGTCCGTTGATCATATTGTGACAAAGTTCTCAAATACACTGTGGTTCACAAAAGTCTGACTCTATGATCTTATATCTGTCTTATAACCTACAGCATTTTGCTCTAGTAAAACAATTTACTCATTGAACATGCATTGTACTTTACCATGTTATTTTTCCCCTTCTTTTCTTCTTTCAATCCCATCCTAGTTTGTCAAGTGCGGCTATGCAGGCTCCAACTTCCCTGAACACATTTTCCCAGCGCTGGTTGGCCGGCCAATCATCCGCTCCACAGCTAAAGTTGGCAACATTGAAATCAAGGTAACATTGAAATCTTTGTAACTACAAGTAGTTCATTGGATGTATCAGGACAGCCGGTGGGATAACATAAGTGATCATGTATGATAGCGCAGGGATTTTTGGCCATGTTATATGGAGTTCTAAGATTTTTGCATGCTAACCAAACACTGCAGCAGCTAATTTCAATGATTTACTTTAGTCAGACAGGAGGGAAGTAATTTGATAAATCAGCTGCTGATAAAAGAAGACTATTCCACTTGTATGTCTCACAGTACTCCATTCAGTACTTTAATGCTGCACTTCCCAGGAGGTGGAGCTTCTATGACCAGTGTGTGCACAGGTGTGTTGCGTATAATGATTAGAATGGGATTGGTTATTTTTACCTGTATGCTCTGATGAAGGTCTGTTAGAACGAAAGGTCAAATATAGTGAAACACTGCATAGATCTAAGTGTGCAGATATCTCTTTTACCAGTTTGGACTTTTTGAGACTTCCAGCACCTTAAGGCTGGCCCACACTAAAAGATTTTCCCTCTGCTTCAGTCAGCTTGGTTCCCAATTGGCTATCATTCTTTCCCACGTGACTGCGTCATCGGTTGTCCTCGGTGTGCCCCACATACAACAGGATATCTATTTCAATCTAAGCAAATATTGAACATGTTTAATATTTATGATTTGAAATCGGTACGGCCAGGATGGACTTTCAAGCCGATCGGGGGATGTAAAAAACACTCTTAACATACCTCACACCACAGGAATATCTGGAAAGATAATCTTTAGAACCATCAAAAAAATCAGAGTTTTTAGCAAAGTTAAAAGCCGGGTGGAGCGGTGGTCATCCTGCATGATAAATCAGCTGCTGAAATGAAAACCTTGTGGTTTTGCACTGTAACAGAGAAACACCAGCCAACAATAGTGAAGAAAAGCAGCAGGTAAAGAGCTAACATCCGCTTGTCCAAAGTATGTCTCTCAATCTGCTGAACGGTTGACCTCTGACATGTCGCAGGACCTGATGGTGGGGGATGAGGCCAGCGAGCTGCGCTCCATGTTGGAGGTGAACTACCCCATGGAGAACGGCATCGTCAGGAACTGGGACGACATGAAGCACCTGTGGGACTACACCTTCGGCCCAGAGAAACTCAACATCGACTCGAGCGACTGCAAGATCCTACTGACCGAGCCGCCTATGAACCCCACCAAGAACAGAGAAAAGATTATAGAGGTGGGCAGAATCATATGTAACATTCCAGATGTTTTAACTTTGTCTTAGAGACTGGGGCAGTGTGACGTGTCCCTCTATTGTAATGACATAAGTCTAATTGATTATAAAACTACACCTGCGTCACTTGTGGCAGAAACACCAAAACATATCTATGTTGTGCTTTAGTAGTTAACTGATACTTTCTGTTTGTCTTCTGCCAGGTGATGTTTGAAACGTACCAGTTCAGAGGAGTTTATATCGCTATCCAGGCCGTCCTCACTCTCTACGCTCAAGGTTTGTTTGTCTCCGTAACACTCATGACCACTCCTAAACCAGAAAAGCCTGAATTCTCTGAACAAAATGTATGTGTGCTACTTTAGCAAAAAGCCACTAGCTGTATGTCAAAAGTCAAAATGTATTTAAAAAAGATACATATAATAATTTCCAAAATTCACATGTTTTTATCTAACAATATTCTGCTTAAATCCATATTTGTTGTCGTTTAGCCTTTAAAAAAACAACATTTTCACTGCGGTCAAAACTGTCTCCCACTTGCCGCAGCAAGGCACGCACGTGTATTAACGAGGCGGTCTAGCAGCAATCTAACAGCACCATAAATTAAATTAGTATAACCACAATAACGCAAAACCATATTTCCCCATTATTATTTTTTTAGGGTGATAACGTCATAAAATATGACAACAGACAATCAAAGCTTCATTCAAAAACCTCAATCAAAGGTTTAAATGTAAAAAAAAAAAAAAAACATATCCATAACGTTAACTACTCTTATGGAGCACAGAGTGAAGTTTTGTTGAGCAGGTATATGGAGAACGGAGATGCGGTCAGATCCATGGAAAACAGACGACAAAGTGGTTTGTAATTAAGGATTTAAAATTCATCAATTCAATCTTTCGTGCTGATTAACGAGGCTTAGCGGGCGGACATGC
Organism: Sebastes umbrosus; assembly: GCF_015220745.1. NCBI lineage: Eukaryota > Metazoa > Chordata > Actinopteri > Perciformes > Sebastidae > Sebastes > Sebastes umbrosus. The sequence continues at coordinate 15,695,004 of NC_051271.1, forward strand.
CGCTCCACCAGAAACATCTTTTAATGATTCTAGAGATAATCTTTATAGCATCTTAGTTCTGATAGTAAGTTAGTTCAAATCGCCTTAATATTGGCAAATGAAAAACCCATCGTCGATCATCCCTTCAATCGTCGATATACGATCCTATCGCCATTCGGCACAAGCCTATTTGGGTGATACACATCTTTGCATATCTTTGTTTTAGGACTGCTGACTGGAGTTGTGGTCGACTCTGGTGACGGCGTCACTCACATCTGTCCGGTGTACGAAGGCTTCTCGCTGCCTCACCTGACCCGACGTCTTGACATCGCAGGGAGGGACATAACACGCTACCTCATCAAGGTACTGACAGCCCCACACAGTGATGGACTGTGTTTATATTTCCCTCAATGCTACATTTCATTCTGACATTTGGTGGATATGTGGGGAAATGCATATGTGGTACAAAGTATGTGTATTTATGTGGTGCTTTCCCACAAGAGCGGAAGTAGTTATAGCAACTAGGGCTGTCAAAGTTAACGCGATAATAATGCAATATTGCAAATTCGTTTTAACACCACTAATTTCTTTAATGCAACTTGCGATGTTTAGGTTGTAGCGGGCTCAGTTTTAAAGCTAAAATGTAGATACTGGCATCATATGAAACTAGAAAACCTAAAGAATCCATTGGTGAAGGAGGCTAAATAACGCTCCAAACTTACACTAAATGTTGTTGAAGAAAAACTGCCATGGCCATTTTCAAAGGGGTTGCTTGACCTCTGACCTCAAGATATGTGAATGTAAATGGGTTCTATGGGTACCCACGAGTCTCCCCTTTACAGACATGCCCACTTTATGATAATCACATGCAGTTTGGGGCAAGTCAGAGTCAAGTCAGCACACTGACACACTGACAGCTGTTGTTGCCTGTTGGGCTTCAGTTTGCCATGTTATGATTTGAGCATATTTTTTTGTGCTAAATGCAGTACCTGTGAGGGTTTCTGGACAATATTTGTCATTGTTTTGTGTAGTTAATTGATTTCCAATAATAAATATCACTTCCACTTCCACACAGTGAGGCATACAGCTTATTAATTAAACACTGGTATCGGATCGTTACTCGGTATCGGTCGATACCCAAAGCCCAGGTATCGCTATCCGTATCGGGACTGAAAAAGTCGGATCAGTGCATCCCTACTATTGAGGACAGTATATGTCATTGTTTTGTGTTGTTAATTGATTTCAATAATAAATATATACATACATTTACATAGAGCAAGCATATTTGCCCACTCCTACGTTGATAAGAGTATTAAATACTTGACAAATCTCCCTTTAAGGTACATTTTGAACAGATACAAAAATGTGCAATTAATTTGCGATTTATCACGATTAACTTGAGGACAATCGTGCGATTAATCGCAATTATATATTTTAATTGATTGACAGCCCTAATAGCAACAGATTAAAGCTGGAGTGCGGGACACTAACATATAAATTAATGTCCGTTACATTCAAGCCCTTGCCAAACAAGTTCACACTAGGGATGTCACAATACCAGAAATGTAGCAGTTGAAATGTATGTTGTTGAGCTTATTCTTTGTAAAATGTTAAATTAATATATTTGTATTTGATGATGACGATAACCATCAAATCCGTCCCGTCTCGTCTGTCAACCAGCTGCTACTGCTGCGAGGTTACGCCTTCAACCATTCGGCGGACTTTGAGACGGTGAGGATGATGAAGGAGAAGCTGTGCTACGTCGGTTATAACATCGAGCAGGAACAGAAGCTGGCGCTGGAGACAACGGTGCTGGTCGAGTCGTACACGGTCAGTCACAGTCATGTTAATAAACCTTATCTGTTCCTTCACTGATAATGAGGTCGCAGGTAGAGACGTCATTACATTTCTGAATGCAGGGGTTTTGTTGTGTGTCCTCAGCTCCCGGACGGCAGGTTGATCAAGGTGGGAGGTGAGAGGTTCGAAGCCCCCGAGGCTCTGTTTCAACCTCACCTCATCAACGTGGAGGGGGTGGGTGTGGCCGAGCTGCTCTTCAACACCATCCATGCCGCAGATATCGATACCAGGTGAGCTGGCAGTGACCGCTCGTCTTTTAGAGTCGATGGAAACACTCGGGAAAGTTTCCTTTTTGAGTCACACGTTTCTGTCTGATATCTGTTCAACAGATAGTAAAAACCAACAGACTTCTCACAGCCAGGGTGGAGCGGCGTAATAAAAAAAAAATGTTTCTGGTCATAAATCATTGTGTTTCTGATCAGGTCTGAGTTCTACAAACACATCGTCCTGTCTGGAGGCTCCACCATGTATCCCGGCCTGCCGTCCCGCCTGGAGCGCGAACTTAAGCAGCTGTACCTGGAGCGAGTGCTGAAGGGAGACGTAGACAAGCTATCGGTGAGTACAAGTGTCTGAAAAACAAAAACAACATGTATCCTAGTGGGAAGATATCACTGATCATTTTAATATGATGAAAACATGGAGTGTGTGTCCCCAACAGATCAGTAGCTGCCTGCCACTACATGCCTACCATAACTCATGAAATGTAGCTTGCGTAGAGTGGATTAATGTGCAGTAGTGAGTTGTCTGTACAATGGGAGAGAGTGGGTCATCGTATGTTTCCAACTTTGATTTTCAGCCCATTTTAGATGTAAACTTTAACTTTATCAGGGTGATCAGTTACAGAATTTTGTTGAATATACAGTATATCACTGCTTTTTCCCCACAGTTTTATTGTGCAGTACTCGTATTTGCCACTAGGGGGAACTGAAACCACATTCTTGTTAATGCCCTCAACACCTCAGAAATGTCTCTCTCTGTCATGATCCCATGATCCCATGATGACGAGGTGAAAATATAACATGTCATTGTTCCTCGAGAGGAAGCACCATCTGCTGCCCCAGCAGCCGCTCAGGGAAATCCTCCAACCTGTAATTAAAAGACAATCTTCAGTCTATTTTAGGGACCTCACAGGGCGGCGGTGGTTTCAACACGTTATTATCTCCTCCTTTTCTCTGTTGACACTCTCTGCTCTTCTTTCCGCCTTATCTCGATCGCAGAAATTCAAGATCCGGATAGAGGACCCCCCTCGGCGTAAACACATGGTGTTCCTGGGCGGCGCCGTGCTGGCCGACATCATGAAGGACAAGGACAACTTCTGGATGACGCGTGAGGAGTACCAGGAGAAAGGGACGCGAGTGCTGGAGAAGCTCGGAGTCACCGTCAGATAAAACACAAACAAACAAACAAACAAACAAAAACACTTCCCACTCCCCCCCACCCCAACGTCCCTCCATCTACCCCCCTCAGCTGATAAACATGCAACGCTTACCTTGATGTGTCTGGATGGTCACACTGTGTCATCGATTCACGCTCATTTTGAAAAGCAAAGAGGGAAGGATGGAAGGACAGAGGAAGGGAAAGAGGGATGAAGGATTTGGGGTAAGAAGTTTCATGGCGAGGGCAGGGAGTTACCAGAGTTCTTGAATATTTACCCACGACAGAGTTATGTTTTGAGATGCACGAGGTAGTGCCATTAAGAACTCCATTAAATGACTAGTACAACATTTTAGGAAATATTTGCTTTCTTGGCGAGAGTTAGATGACAAGAATGATCCTACTCTCATATCTGTCTGTTTAATAAGAAGCTGTTTAGCTTAGCATGAAGACTGGAAGAAGGGGGAAACAGCTAGCTACTGACCGTTTATTCACTGGTAGCAGTGACTTACAGTGTTGTCTTCGCTACATACAGGCTGCCCTACCGTACTGGTGGAGGCCATATGCGGACTGAAAGGAAGACCTACGGACACTATGCAGGGCTTCACCTTCTGTGTGTTTCTAGGGTAAATAATTTAATCTGTCAAGGAAACTAGATTTCAGTCGGAGGTGCATTAACAATATCTTGTTTGTTTAATTGTTGATATAACATGCTTTTAATCAGTGAGCTTTAGAGGTGCTGGTTGGTGGATTTTGTTCCCTTCAGACCGAGCCAGGCTAGCTGTTTCCCTCCGTTTCCAGTCTTTATGCTAAGCTAACTGGCTGCTAACTGTAGCTATATATTTGCTGTACAGAAATGAGAGTGGTCATCTTAACGCTTACAAAGAAAACAAATGATGTATTTTCCAAAATGTGAAACTATTCCTTTAAAGATGAAATCAATATCCATGGCAATAAGAATAGAGGCTGTTCAATGTCAAACTGTCCTGTTTACTTTGATAAAGTGCAGATATTCTAATTTTTTTTTTTTTTTTTTTATAGAGCAGCTCATCTGAGTATTTTGGGTTGTGTGTCTTTCACACAAGGCCAGAATGAGCTCCTGGCTGTTTTCAAGTTGAAGACGATGACGCTAATAATAATAATAATTATTATTATTATTAGTGATGCGTTTGAGTTCCTTTCCAAAACGAGACCCCTGCCATGCAAAAAATGTGCCACCTAATCTGTCAAAACAGATGCCGGCATTAAAAATAATGCTCACAGTGTGGAGCATTACAGAGATTAGATATCAGAACAAACAGATCATCACATACTGTTTCTTTTAACATACTGATCATGAAATACCCCCCCGCCCCTCCCTCACATTTCCTGTTTAATGTTTGGGATGAGTCACTGTACTGAAGGTGCAGGAGGGCAGGCAGACGTTTTTAACTAAGCACCTCGTTTGTTGCTTGTCATTTGCTTGCTTCATGAGCGTGGAGGTTCATATCTTCCACAAGATTTCATTATGAAGATGTGAGATGAATACGTGGGAATCATCTTAAGGAAACTTGAAGTTCCTCAGTTTTTTAGTTTTCCCGCCTTCTTCCCGAATCAGTGTTGGAAGGTTTGCTTTGTGCTGGTGAGCACAGTTTTGGGTTTGGAAAAAGGCCGATTGAAGCTTTTAATGGGTTTGATTTGTCTGTGTATCCAGTTTACCACCAACAAATCAACTGTCACAGATCACAGAGGGTTTATGAGAGAATGGTTTCCATTCCTTAACGTCATTCCTCAGTGTTGAAGGACCGTCATACTGCATATCAACGTCATACATCAACATTTCAGTCACTGAGCAGCTCCTACAATTTGTTACAGGAAGTTAAATTAAAGAGGACCTATTATGCCTTCCCTTTCCTTTAGTCTGTTATATAGTTTTTTGTGCATTTAAAAGGTCTGTAAAGTTACAAAGCCCAAAGTCCACGCCAAAAGGAGTTACTCTCTGAGATCCATTTTACTAAGACTGCGTTCCAAAATCGTTTAAGTAATCAAAACAAACGTCATATTTGTGACCCATGCACGAGCATGTAAAAGCCCCGCAGGGAGCTGCAAAGGTTAGTTTATTAATTGATTGGCAGAAATGAATTGGCAACTATTTAGATTATTGATATTTTAAGCATAAATGTCTAACACTCCCTTGTACCAGCTTCTCAGTTCTGCCTTTCTTTGTCTTTTGAGGTAGTAAACTGAATATCTTTGGGTTTTTGGAAGAAACATTTGAAGATGTCGCCTTGTGCTTAAGAAAACTGAATTTTTCACAATTTTATAGACCAAACGATTATTTGATTTATCGAGAAAATAACCAGCAACCAAGATTGATCGATAATAAAAATTATTGTCAGTTGCAGCGCAGCAAATTTATCTTCAATTTGCGAGCGGCAAATGTTTTGTGAACAGAAATCTTGCATCTTTAATTTTACATGATCTTTATCGACTGTAATGGAAGAGGCCTTTTTTTGTAATGGAAGAGCCGCTCAGTGGGCGATACAGGACTGTGATATGTTATATGACGGTCCTGGATTATGGCTAGTCATTTCTCTTGTGCCAATAATGCACCATGCTTTCAATTCCACTGAGGCTCCATTTGCTTCTTCTTTTTTAACGTTTTATGTTCCTGATCATTGATGTGCTTTTTGTTTCAGAGGAGACCAGGTTTCTCTCTTATATGCGTGATTGTGCAGCTGTTTGTTGACCTGTATCATTCACAATGTTCACTGTGGTCACAGTGAAGCTTTCTGTCCTCAACAGCTGATCTGGGTTCAGTCATCACTATCATTCTGCAATGTGTGGTGAACAAATTGACTGGCTGGTCCTGGGTCAGATGTTGTGGGCAAAATGAAACATATCCTGTTTTAAGAAGGAATTGTCCAATAGGAAACAAATCCCTGTGTTGGTCTGGAAGGAGGAAACGAGGTGTGGGAAGTCGAGTCAAACTGTGTTAGTGGATGATGCAAACATTTCTGGAACCATAAACAATCTCATTGGTTGAGAGAAATCTCAGTGGGCGGAGCAAAATAAAACAAATGTTTTGCCAAGTAACAGAAACTTGATAAGAAGAGATAAGAAAGCTAATATTATGACTGTTAGTATCCTGCCATACCATACCAGCCTGTTGGTAGTTAGTTGCCATGTTGAGAGCTGTGCGGAGGCAATAAAGTGCTCCCAATCTCGCATTTAGCTTTAAGGCCAATATTTATATTATAGAAAAATGTAGTATTAGTATATTGGCTGATGGACACACCGCAGAGAGCAGCTCTTCTCCAGTAAACCATGCTTTATAGACCAAACATTTTTGGCTATTTTGCGTTCACCAGGGCGCTTTTTATCTTGTATTGCAAGTACTTCTTTCTCCCCTTCATCAGCCAACACACAGTATTTGCAGAAACAAGTATAATAAATAATAATAAACTTTATTTATACAGGATTTTACAAAATAAAGTTTTGTTTTACATGGTTGGACCGGAATTAAACCATTTCAGGAAGCAATGAGGCAAATAAAATCAGATAATTAAAATAATACAAAAATTAAATGGAATAAAATACCCAAAAATAATATAATAATATTAGTATTAATTATGATTTTTACCAACTGTAAATTCACATAAATAATTTAATGAGATTATATTACAGCCATCGGTTATAAGATTAAGCCTCGGAAAAAATCATCTTTCTAATGTTGAGTGGCTGTAGATACTACAGTACCCATGAGCCTCAGCGTCAGTTGCAGTCAGGACCCAAATGTGTTAAATTGAGCCCTGAACACATGCTCTGTACAACCAATGAGATAATTCTGGGATGTTTGTACATCTAAAACACGAAATCTGCACTCTGGAAGTCTTTTCCATTTGAATTTGCATTCCTCTCATCCTGAATCTTACGGTTTTCTTTTTCCTCATCATGACCACACCTCCCTCTCCTTCTCGGTCTCGGCTGTACTGAAGATGAATTTGTGGGTTTGGGGTTGCAGGAGAAGGTGATTTTGTGTTGGTTACTGAAATATTATTTGTAATATTAATTAGAATCTGGTGTCAGGAAGTGGAGACCACGTAAAAGCTGGTATTTGTGGTTTTCCGTCTCGGCTCTTATGTGTATATTGGAGGCACTTGGCTCACATATATAAATATAAATGTATAATTTCCTCTTGACAAACACGGTCATCAAGTGCCAAGTACAGTTATTCTTGCTGGATATTATTTTTGGTCGTCCTTTTTATGTTTTGTTTATAGCATAACTGCCAACCGCTGATTTAAATAAAGCAAAGTGATTTATAGACGCCTGGTGCTGCTGTCTTCATGTCTGTTGTCTGAAATGGCGTTGACACCGTCCTCTGCGAGATGGGATTAAAGGGAAGATTTAGAATGAAGCAGCTCATCTCTTTCTTGTGCGGTTTTAAGGATCTCCAGAGCCGACAAAGGACAGAGGACGGACAGAATGTGGGTCTCATTATGGAGGATGAAACCTGCTGCTTTAGAGGGTCACTGTTGCACAACCAAACTCCAGACACCGGCTGCTTTTGATGTGGGACGGTTTCCCGGGCGCTGACTGAGGAATTCACACACACTTTCGTATCTATGGTAACGGGATTCAAACAACAGAGCGAATCCAGCTCACCTTGGTGCCATCACGTTGCCTCCGTGTGTTCATCTTGGTATTTGGCAGTCGTGTCTAGAAGGGAACCCACGAGTTGTGGAAACTGGTTAAGGTTAGGCATTGATCTCGACAAGTTAATGTTCGGATAGGTCGTCGGGCAGCGAGTCTCGCGACAGTTTTTGTACGTTTTTGTAGATCTCAGATCAGATTTCGCAATTTGCGGGTTACCTTCTAGACAAGACCGTATTTAGCTGTCGCCATCTTGTTTTTTTGTAACCAAAAATGACACAAAAGGGTGGAGCTAAATACAACCGAATGCTGAATAAGACATTTTTAAGTGACCAAAAATGTTACAATTAACTTTCATGAACTAAAAACACACTGAAAGTTTTAAAGTTGTAAGACGAAAACACGGACCGGACAACGTCATGGTAGCGGCCTGTCAATCACAAGGTAGCCACGCCCTAAAGCATCCCCTGCTTTATGGTCTATTTGACTCTAAATGGGACCATAATTTACTAAATGAACATCATGCTGTATTGAAGAAGACTTGAAACTAGAGATTGAGACCATAAACTCATGTTTGCAATGTTTACTGAGGTAATAAATCAGGTGATCAGTAAATCAGGCTCATTTTCTCATAGACTTCTATACAATCAGACTTCTTTTTGCAACCAGAGGAGTCGCCCCCTGCTTGCTATTAGAAAGAATGCAGGTTTAAGGCACTTCCTCATTGGCTTCACTTCTCAGACCCGGAGGTTGCCCACTGCTTTCCAAGCATGTCGGAGAACTACGGTGGTCATCAGGTAACGTAAAAACGTGAAAGGCTCTCTCTAGAGCCAGTGTTTGGTTTGTCCATTCTGGGCATGGATGTATAAAGAGAACTGGATACAGCGTTGGAGGCGGGGCCCCGTTCATTCCTATGAGAGTTTCTCAGTGGCACATGAAGCCAAAATGGCTCGACTTCCGACTGGAAAAGTACCCGATCTTCCGGCGTTCTTCCGCATCTATTGGGCCCATAGAGCAGGTGCAGTAGTGTCCGCTCAGTCACGGGGATGCCATTGGGCCCAAAAAGACTTTTTCCCATAGACTTACATTGGGAAAGAGATGTCTGTAACTCAGCGGATAATTTTTTTTTTTTTTGAGGTGAATCAACTTCAGAGTATGAACTTGTGAATAGTCCTTATTTAAATCATTAGATCCTAAAAGTTGTAAAATGCAATAATAGCTGAATCCAGAGTTATTTCTCCTCCTCCGTTCATGTGAATGAGACCCAGACCGAGGCTGGAGCAAGAGCTGGGAGTCGGGATTAAAGGAAAAGCTTCTGCGCCTACTCTATGGGCCGATGCGGAAGATCGCCAGATGATCCGGGTACTTTATCACTCGACAGTCGAGCCATTTTGGCTTCATGCGCCACTGAGCAACTCTCATAGGAATGAACTGGGGCCCGCCTCCAACGCTGTATCCAGCTCTCTTTATACATCCATGACCGGCCCCCTTATGTAGATATGAAGGGCTCATTCTAAATTAACAAAACAAGTTCCAGGTGATTATACACTAAAGAAAACATAGTTATGGATATTATATTCCATTATATTCCCCTAAATCCTGCACACTGTTCCTTTAAGTAAAAGATATGAGTACTTCCTCCACCACTGCTGGTCAGTACCAGGCACAAGTTGTCATAAACCATGACACACACATCCAGTGTCCAAACTAAACTACATGTTTTTGATATAACTCAAAAAGAAGCAGCAATCAAACGTTGTTGTGGACTTGAAGATGCACTCAAGAGAAAAACATAAAAACAACCTAATTACCATAAACAAGGCTGGAAAATCACCCCTGCAAAGATCCAGAGACCCTGTGTATGTGTGTGTGTGTGTGTGTGTGTGTGTGTGTGTGTGTGTGTGTGTCGGGTCTCCCCAGCAGAGCAGAGTGTGAGGAATCCAGCGGGTCGGGTCGCTCGTCTGGGCCTGATTTACTGAGGCCCCAGTGAGTCTGCCTGCCTCGCTTTGTTTACGCGGATGAAATCTGAAACAAATGTGACTGCGATAGACCACCAACCCCGCCAGCACACCACCCCTCCCATCCCATCCTGCTCTCAAACACTGTGTGTGTGTGTGCTGTTTTCTGCAGCGCTAAATGAACACGATCTGACCTGACCTGACTGTCCATCTATGTGACACTTTTAAGATATCTCAACATCATCCAAACTGATTCTGCTGTATCAAATCAATAACCAAAAGTCTCTTTTACCTCAAATATAACATCATCAAACACAATTCCTACAGTTTTAAAGGAATAGTTGATGAGAAAGCTGATATATAGTTCCTTATTTTGTTTTAATAATCCCACAACATGTGCTCTGTATCTGTTACCTGCAGTAACACCTGTGTTCCCATCATCTGACCTCGCCCGCCCACCTGCACACCTGGTCCCACTTCCCCCTCAGCCCAGTAGCATCTTGTATATCAGCACATTCCCAGTCATTCACTCAGATCACGTGTGTTCAACTTCCAGCCTTCATCATCTCTGCCTGCTTTTTGGATTTCTGCTCTTTTACCTGATCTAGATAAGTGTAACTGGATAAGTTTGTCTTCCCTTCCTCACCTGTCTTTTATTGTCTTTTGTCTGTTTTCTGACCACATTTATCTTTTAACATTTATCTTTTAACTGTTTATTAAAGTTCCCAAATTTGACATGTTTGCTGAATTTCAAGGTCCAGTGTGTAGCAATTCGGGGGATCTATTAGCAGAAATTTAATATCATATTCATAACTATGTTTTCATTAGTATATAATCACCTGAAACTAAGAATTGTTGTGTGTCGTTAGCTTAGAATGAGCCCTTCATATCTACATAAGGAGCTGGTCCTCTTCACGGAGTCCGCCTTGTTCTACAGTAGCCCAGAATGAATAAACCAAACACTGGCTCTAGAGAGAGCATTTCATGTTTTTACGTTACCTGAAGGCTACCGTTGTGCAATTGTGGTAATGTGAGCCACAGAGTACAAAATCGTAGTACCGCCAGCCGCCGTCTGACATCCGTTGCTCCTAAAGTAGTGTTATTATGGTAAGGATGACCTCTGAGCGAAGAGTGATCAGAGCGGTATTCAGTTGGTTGCAATCTGCAACCACACCACTAGATGCCGCCAAATCCTACACACTGTGTACACCTTTAATTCAATTTAGGTTAAAGTCAAAATGTGTTATTGTGCAGCCTCATTTTATACAACATCCCACAAATGATTTCTTTTTTTTATAATCCCAAAGTTGTTGTTGCCCCTAAAATGTAGTGAAACAGCCCACAAAATGTATAGTTCTTTTCATACCAAAGTTTGTTATATTGCTTATAAATCCCTAAATTAGTGATTGCACCCCCCAAATTTGTACAACTTTTATAATTGTCATATAGTGTCCTTAACTCATACAATACAGTAATATGTCAAATTTGACAACTGCCATTTTTTTTTTTTTTTACAATCCCAAAGTTTGGTAAAGTGCCTGTGAAATCCCAAAAGATGGAGTCAGGAATACAAAGAACATGTTTGAGGACTTTTGTGTTTTAAGATTATTGTGTGATTGTCTCAGAAACACACACACACTCACACACACACACACACACACACACAGACACGCACACACACACACACACACACACACACACACACACACAGGCTGTTTCTTTAGTTTCCAGATGATGTATTTGTATTTATACACATCTCATTGTCTCTTAGAAGAGATTTACATCCATCATATTAGAAACAATAAAAAAATAGAACTGAAAATGTACATCATACACTTGATACATATACATATACATATACATATATATGTATATGTATATTCTGTTTTTTTACATAGGTAAAAATGTGAATTATATAAAAAAGACAAACCAATGAATACAACCTTTGCTCTTATTTTTTTTTCTTTTACACAGTTATTATTTTCTGAAATATACATCAGGACATAAATGAAGAGGAGGCTTCAGGCACTTTCCTTTAATAGCTGAAGTGAGCGCAGGCCGGAGACGCTGCGCCCGACACACTGACTGCTTTTGGTTCACTTTCCTCGCCACAGATAGAAAAGTAAATGTGGGAATCTTCTCTACAACGGATGGCAGCAGTATCATGAAGCTTGACTGACAGGAAACACAGCAGAGAGAGGTGAGACAGACAGACAGACAGACGGACAGACGGGACGACAGCTTTATAACAGAGGGCTTCACTCCTTCTGATTGCTGCTCGCTTCAGCCTTCAGAGTCTCTTATTAAATTAAAGGTGCATTTATCATTCTGGTGGTTTTGTATGTTGTAGACGTTTAATACAAATTGCCTGCATGATTTATGTTTTACATCACTGCCAAACATCTTCCAAATCATAACCATTAGTTATTTTAATTCATTTTATATCATTCAGGCAGCAAATGGTTTGAATCTGAAATTTATATGAAAATAAAATAGAGACTTGAAACTTGCTACGGATAAATAAATCTAGTCAACACTTAGTTGACGCAGTTGTGAGATTATTTTGAAGTTTTCCTACCATTAAAGGACCGTACCCGTTTTAGCCGACTGCTAATCATGTGTACTTTTCATTACAGCTAACTATTTTTGTAAATTATGTGCTGTGTTTTAGAAAAGTCAGTGTATATTTTCTACCATTCCAGGCAGCCACTTGTTTCCATTTATTTCTGAATATCATAACAAGACTGAGGCCTTTCGTCCACACGCAAACGGCGTTTTAGGTCACTGAAAACGGAGCTTTTAGAAAACTCCGGCCAGGGTGAAGATTTTCAGAAACTCTGTTTTCAGTGTTGTCGTGAAGAGTTCTATTTCCTGCGCGTGCGCAAGATGGATAACATCCAGTGTTAAGCACTGCCTCCGGCGGTCATCCAGAACTCATAGAACTGTAGTTACATACGTAACTCTTATTTTGGCTTGTAACGTCAGTGTGCATATGGCAAACCGTTTTAACATTTAATAGGTAGACAGGATATTCATTAGAGATATCTGCAATGTCATTTTACTTTGTCAAAACTCTAATTCAAGATATTCCTAATTCTATTTTGACGAGGCAAAACTCTAATTTTAGATATCCGTAATTACATTTTGACAAGTACGGTTCAAACTACTTTTGCCATTCATGTGTATGGAGTTTCTCATTACAGATTTCTACAATTCAGTTGCAGTTGTCATTTTGTCGCTGATGTTACCATTGTGCATATTGTAGCACATATTTCACCAATCAATCTGCACTTAAACCTTAACATTAGGATAACGTAGCGCTGACGAACATTTATGTCGATTTAGTGTTCACTATGAATGATTATAAAACTCAAGGAAGTTTCAACAGTTTTCTAATCGATATTATATGCAAATGATTTGATGTCTGGAAAACAAAAAAAAATACATCCAAAATTTTAAAACTGTATCGTGTGTATCAAAAAGCTCAAACTCAGCTTAAACTGTGACACACAAGGTTGGAAAGTTGGATGAAAAAGAGCAAAAATTGTATGTAAAACACAAAATTCTTCTCATCCATTGAATGCACCACCAAAACGGTCCCTGCGTGGAACTGTGGAACAACAAGATGACAAAGGAAAATAAAATATATAATATAAACAATTAAAAATGTAATAAATAAAGCTAAATTAAAGATCAATGATGCAAATCAAGTTTCAAGTCTGCGAGTTGATTTTCATAAAACTGACCTGAGACCAGTGGCGGCCTCGGAGGAAGGAAATCAAACCACAAACTGATGGTATCATTTGGAAAATGTTCAGCAGCTTTAAGACTTAAACTGAAGCTACATGAGACAAACTGTGGGATCTGCTTCATCACAGCAAACGGTCCGACTGGTTGTTTAGTTTGTTTCCACATTCAGAAGAATTACGAGTTGTCAAAACTTTTACGTGATTGTTAAGTCGAGACTCACACAAGAAAATTAAACAAAGAAGAAAGAAAACACCAAAGCACCTGCTCCCGCCCGCATGACAAAGACAATAAATAATTTAGCATGAAGTTTGTTCTTCTGTGTAGTGATGAAGACTGAGTTATTGTATACAGAACTGCTGTAGCTTATTCACTAGTTTTAGCTTTGAGAGAATCACAACCACTCATTGTTCAGGCCTCTCGCTCACACGGTTAATAAACTCTGTGAAATGAGCACAAAGTCTTAAAATGAAGATTTAAGATTGAATCCGTTTCTTTACCACGAGAGATACTCAATAAATCATCGAGCGATGGAACACCTTACCGTAAAGTCGTTTATAAAATGTCTAGATTGTATTTATTTACACAAGAAATGGAGTCCATCTTTATCCATCCTAATGTATTTGTAATCAGAGGATGTGTGTTGATTTACTGATTACTTTGGATCTCTAAGAGGTGATCTAATTATGTATCCGTCGTACTAGACAGGTTCTGAATGATTGTGTTTGTCGTCAGTATTGTTGGCGTCTTATGGTGTATATGGATGTCCAACCCGGTCTCACGGGAAGGTGTAAAAATACCTCGGACATTACACGGACATTCCGCGTGTCATGAGTACGCATTTTATCCTTTTTGTGTGTCATTTGTACGCCACAAAACACTAACTAAGGTTCAGGCAAGAAAACCACTTAGTTAGGTTAAGGAAAAAAAAGTCATGGTTGGGCTTAAAATCAGTACGTAAACTAAGTAAAACACGTAGAGAAACAACGTAACACAACTACGGAAAACACGTCACAAACATCGATTAAAAAAACAATCATCACGTGACAAATGTCACTAACGTAACTTATAAAACAAGACACCGGTCAACACGGGTCTTCTGGTTAAAAGTCCGGGGATTGTTGGACCCACCCACCATAAGTGGTCTTTAGTGCTTTTAATATTACATCACTAACTCTTACCAAAGTATTTATACGCGGACGTGTTTCCATTGCAGTCAATGCAGGATACATGGCGGATAATTGAGACGTGGAAATCAAGAAAGGCGTACTTATCGCACGCTAAATACCTTAAACCACATTATTGTGGCATTTATACAACTTTTCGTGCAAACGGGCTGGGATGTTTTTCTCACTGAAGTGTTGTAAATACATGATTTGGACAGGAAGAGTAGCGACTGTTGTTGCTACAGTGTTGTTTATCTGCATTTTCAGACTTTGTGCTCATTTCGTAAAAATATTGTGGGATCAAAGTTCTGTTTACCTTTTCTTTTTTGAAACTTAAAAAAAATAATTTGAAGGGGGTAAATTTCTAAAGGAGAAACAGGCCAACCCAAGACTTTTGTTGTCAAACATTTTGGGAATTAATAAAGTAATGTGAGGAAAGTGTCTTTGAGTTAAGTTCTAACTGTGAGACTCAAATATTCTGACAATGTTCGATGATTTTTCTGGCATTTGTGCCAATATTTATACCAATAAAAGGTTTGTTTTTGATACCCAGCTCTCAGAGTCATACTTGAGCACACACACACACACATTCTCATACAACGGTTCGTATGATATCTTACGAAAAGTTATTCCTCATTTTTCGTACGTTTTCGTACAAATGTCCAGCGTCAATTTCGGCTCCAGTCTTTTCAAAATAAGTTTCCGTCTTCACAAAAATAACTTGGTTAGATTTAGGCAACAAAACCACTTAGTTAGGTTTAGGAAAAGATCGTGGTTAAGTTACGCCAAACCGGAAGTGGTTACGCTGCATCGGAAGTGACGTAACTTAAGTACTTAACTTCCGTGACAAAAACTACTTGGTTAGGTTTAGGAAAAGATCATGGTTTGGGTTAAAATACCACCGGAAGTGGTGTACTTTTAGTACAGAAGTTACGTGACAATTAAATCAACGTTTACTTCTCGTTTCACACGGGACACGAACAGCGGTCTCCTGTGTGAAAGTCTGGTGTTTTTTGACCCCCCCATCCACCCCGACGATTACGTGGATTACATACAAATTGATTTTGTGGGATATTAACAAATTACAGTGCATTTACTTTTCGTAGGTACATCTACGAACGGTGTATGAGAACAGCCTGCATACACACACACACACACACATAAGCTTAAGTATCTGAAGCAGTATTCTGTCATAGCTTTGCTCTCACTGAGTTTTTTTGTTCTTCCTATCATCAAACAAACCTCCAAATCACAAACCAGTAAAGACAGACCAGTATGACCAGTACGCAACACAGCAGGAGATGATTCAATGAGGTTCAACTGTGCAAAGTCTTTTGTTTGTAGCTGCAAAAATGTCTGATTGACCTGCACAAAACTTTAATTACTCATTTTTAAATCACCATTCTGAGGCACAGTTTTGCAAACAGTAACCTTCTGGCAAATCGTCATTGTGCCAGCTTACTGCTCAGCCAAACTGGTTTATCTATTCAGTTTGCTGGGAGGTTAGCAGAGCAGCTTTCAAACCAGTCGAGTTCCTCTGCTGAACGTCAAGGAACCAGAGCTGCAAAACATTCACCTTCTGTAATTCATTACAATAAATGAGAGAAAGGTAAAAACAATGTTGGAGAGAGAAACATTAGCTTTCTTGCTGAGGATTTGAATGAATTAAACCGGATATAACATGTTCATTTGCAGCTTTAGAGTGATGGTAGATGTATTTTTGGACAGAGCCAGGCTAGTGGTTTCCCCCTGTCTTTATGCTAAGCTAGGCTAACAACGTCCTGAATCCAGCACTTGATGCTGCGTTCCATTTGAACTGGGAAGTTGGAATTTTGAGTTTCCAGTCGGAAATTATAACTGGAAACGCCCCCTAAAGTCTGATTTCCGTCTGGGAAAGTCGGATGAACTGCACCAATCCCGACCTCAAAATCCAAGAGGGCTGCTCTGTGCATGAACAGTAAAAAAGCTGTAGTAAACACGGTTTGTGTCTCATTAAATCAGACGTACACACGGTACTGTCCAACTTCTATCTGTGGACATGTTGCTACGATGTTTGTATGCACAAAATACCGGCGTAATGTTGTCAACTGGTATTGCTAACAATGCCTAACCTGGCTGGAGCCAACTCCATTACGTTTTCTGACTTGTTGTACAGTCAACTTGTGTGTGACGTCATTACCAGCTCCGACACAGAACGTCTTTATACATCCATGGTCACAGACTCGTTGATGTTTTCAGTCCAAAACGGCAGCAGCGCCATCTAACAGCCATTATCAAAAAAGCATTAGAGTTTCGCCGCTTTGCTTCTATACTCTTTAGCTCCAACCTCCAATTTACGAGGTAAATGGATTGCGGCATAACTGTGACGGCCACTCTGCTTGGGGGCATTTACTGTTGCTGTGCTTTCTCCCTCCGGGGCTGCAGACCTTGATTGGAGAGTGATCAACAGCATGGGACACACCTGGGCCAGATGTGCCCAATGTATAAGAGCAAGTCCTCACCAAACATCTCTGCCTCGTGGCTTTTGGTTCTTTCTCTTGTCTTTTGTTTCTCTCATCCTCTCCTTACACTACTGACTTTACAGCCTCCTCCCATCTATTTGTTTGCCTTGTCTTGATTATTTTTTGGTTAATAAATCACATTATTTGTTAAGTATACCCGCGTGTCTCCCGTTTTTGTCCAGTCTGACATAACACACAGACATGAGATTGATATCCATCTTCTCATCTAACTTGGAAAAAAAGTTTCTTAAAGGTCTTATTGATAACATTTTTATGTAGACAAATATATATATATAAAAAAATAATAATAATACATCCACAGAGCTTTTAGAAAGGTGCTGAATAAAAGTATGGCTTTTCCTGAAAAAAGAAATATGATTGTGAATAAATCATTTACAAATTTTGGCGGGTCCAAAATGAATGTTTTGTTTATCTCTGTGGAAGATATCTGACGTTTGGTTCCCACTTCTAACAAGGCTTGTGAGCCAATAGTAAAACGGCGTTGGTACCAGGTGGTATCTCTGGGTCGTCAGTTAGTGTGGAAAAAACAGATAAATGACTGAGATTGACAGTAAGCGCCTGGCAACGACTTGTTGTGAAGTGAATGCAATGGAACGGGGAGTGGCTGAATGTTATCAATGTTTTCAATAGCACCTTTAAATTTATGAACTCAGCCTTTAAAGTGAAATTATCTCACCACATTTTTTTTTTTCGGAAATGATTGTGTGCGTCCTTAAATGTTTTAAGGTTAAAATGTTTTGCAGCGTGTTGTGTTCCCTCTACAAACTCAACAACATTCATACTGACCTCACACAACGCTGAAGAAATGACATAGTCAAGCCTTTGAAACACATGAGTGTAAAAATATAAAGTACCTGTTTATATACAGTATATATATATAGCCTATATATATATATACGTATATATACATATAATTTTATATAGAAATTAATCTTCTTTGTTCGGTCTTTGTGAGAATTGGAAGCCATTTGGTCCCCAACGTCACAAAAGACAAAAACAACAGGGAGCGTTTTTTTTTCCATCTGTTGAGATGAAGTTCTTCTTCTCCTCCTTCTGGAAATCGGAGACGAGACAAACAACTACAACAAAATCACAGCGGCCTCCGTTTCCCATGAGTCCTTGCTGTCTCTGTGAGGGGGGCGGGGCCTGCAATGCCTCAGCCCACAGCTTTGTGTTTCCCGCCACAGCAGCGGCAGGCCACGCCGCAGCGGTAGCACGCCCTGAGGGGGGCGTAGCAGCACATGCAGGGTGCCAGCAGCGACAGCCCCACCAGCGCCGTCCAGCGCAGGCAGAAGCGCTCGTCGCTGGTGTCACAGGAGCACGGGTCCGAGTAATCCCCCTCCGGGTCCGACATGCAGTGGTACAGCAGGCTGTCCGCGCACCACATGAAGCTGACTCGCCTGATGCAGGTCTGAATGGGGTCAGGGGCTTCCTGGCAGCGGCCCCGCCCGTTGTCCTCGTGGTTGAACATGTCCTGACAGTAAACGCAGCGCGAACGCTCGCCGTCCTCCTTCCGCCTCTTGCCTTTGGGTTGCAGGGCTCGCGGCTGCACCGTCACCACCGCTCTGTGGCCGCTGCCCAGCTCCAGGCAACCGGGTTTGCCGTTGCAGCCTCGCTGCACGTCGCAGCTCAGCGGGTACGGGTAGGTGTAGTCGTGTTTGGGCTGCTCGCTCTTGGCAAAGTGTACGTAGGCGTCAACGAGGTTGTCAGGCTGGGTGAGTTTGTCACGCGTGGAATTGGCGTGACGGTAGTCCCCGTAGCCGGTGAGCCAGGTTCGCTCGCGGGGGTTGATGCGTACGATCTCTTCCTCCTCCACCTGGAAGCTGACGTGACGAGGGAACATGTGCACCGCCTGAAGAGACACAGAAGAGATTTAAAGACTTTATCCTCCAGGAGGACATGAGGTCAGCAGAAACAGCTGCAAACAGCAGTCCCCTGTTTTCCTCGCAAGGCCTGATGGACTCTTCATTGTTAGTTGACTCAAATGTGTTCTACGAATAAATCTCAACAAACCACACTTTGCAGATATGCAACATTTAAAATAATGTTTCTGTACAACCTGGATCAAAGGGGTTCAGGACATTTTTGTCACTATTCGACCTTCAGTTGATTTTAGTGTAAGAACATGACCATCGCTTTGTAAATTAAAGGTTCCCTGTGGAGTTTGATTTAAAAATCATCTTTGCAAATGTTTTCTGAAGAAAGTCAGACACAATGAGTTTTGGGATGAGTAACACTGAATGTAAACATAACTTTTATTTGTTTAGAAAAAAACTCCACAGGGCAAATTTAAGTCAAATGAGATCCAAATTGTTGTAAAAAAATAAAGTAAAAACCAGAGGCATTATGGGTCATAGAGGCAAACTGATTGAGAAGTTTGCAGACAGAGATCTGTACTCCCTATCTATGTTTGTGCACTATATCACTTTATATTTGCAGTCCTTATTATAGCGCCCTCTATGGACCAATTGATATCATTGTTTGTGTTCAAGCAGAGAGTCGTCAGGATTATCA
The DNA here is from genome assembly GCF_015220745.1 of Sebastes umbrosus. Classification (NCBI taxonomy): domain Eukaryota; kingdom Metazoa; phylum Chordata; class Actinopteri; order Perciformes; family Sebastidae; genus Sebastes; species Sebastes umbrosus. The sequence continues at coordinate 15,714,756 of NC_051271.1, forward strand.
ATGTACATTATGCTAATATACTGGTAACCAAATTATACTGGGATTCATCAACTTTGATTTATTAATACACGTATATACTCATCTCATAACAGATTCAGTTGTAAATAAATAATGGAATAGTAAAGCATTTGTCAAGGTGCGTGTTTATTCGCATCACAATTTACGATAATTTGTGTCTATTAAACAGACCTGTCTCCTAAAAATGACATTACCATTCAACGAAACTGCATTGTGAATTACATTTTGAGGGAAATTTGTTTTTTAACATATCACAAATACTTTTCTAATGGTAGTCCGCATGGGGAGGATGTCGGGGTGGTGGATGGGTCAAACAAACACAGGACTTCACAGAGGAGACGATAAATTTTGAGGTAAATATTGGGGTAATTTGGCAGTAATTCCAAAGAAATTCCAAAAAGATTACTTGCTAATTATCATCTAATTAACATGAAATTTGCGGACCTGTTACCAAATAATCTTTTTTGCGAGGACATATTGATGCTGATTTCTTCCTCACTTATACATGTGATGCTTAATGTGTATCTCTATCAGTCATCTCTATCTGTGGGTCACTGAAAGTAGAGTTGAAAGTTGAATTAGATCTTGAGTCCAGTCAATCCCAGCTGCAGCTCCCACTCTGACCCTCTACTCACCTGGTCCAGGAAGTAGTGATCAGAGGGCCGGTGGTGCTCGTAGAAATGTCCCAGGATGCAATGGTGCCGACGGGCCTCGCAGAAGTTGTGCGGGGCCAGTGTGTGCATCGCTGGCTCTCTCTTCTGGGACGAGTTGGACGAGCTGTCGGTGGCCGTCTGGAGGAAATAGAGGAGGCAGTGTGAACACAAGCTGAAGGAAGGTTAAAGACTCCTTCTGAGGTGATTAGAAAACTGCAGCTGCTTCAATGCACATGATCTCAAACACTCAGGTATGTCGCACCTTTGGCCACACCCCAATCAGTGATGTCACAGCAGGTGTTTTGGCTCTGATAGCTGATTGAAAAACACCTGCTGTGAGCACTTTAAGGCTTTCTCGCTCATTTTGGCTTAAAAGTTGAATATCTACAACTCCACGTTGTCTCCTGAGGAAGAACGTGTGATCTGATCAAAAGCTCCAGCAGCCTGTTGCACCAGCTGTAAGTAAGTTCTCTCTTAACTAATCACGATTAATCGCATGATTGTCAATAGTTAATCGCGATTAATCGCAAATTAATCACACATTTTTTTATCTGTTCAAATGTACCGTAAAGGGAGATTTGTCAAGTATTTAATATTCTTATCAACATGGGAGTGGTTAAATATGTTGCTTTATGCAAATGTATATATATATTTATTATTGGAAATCAATTAACAACATAAAATAATGACAAATATTGTCAGAAACCCTCACAGGTACTGCATTTAGCAAAAAAATATGATCAAACCATAACATGACAAACTCAAGCCCCACAAGCAACAACAGCTGTCAGTGTGTCAGTGTGCTGACTTGACTATGACTTACCCCAAACTGCATGTGATTATCATAAAGTGGGCATGTCTGTAAAGGGGAGACTCGTGGGTACCCATAGAACCCATTTTCATTCACATATCTTGAGGTCAGAGGTCAAGGGACCACTTTGAAAATGGCCGTGCCAGTTTTTCCTCATCAAGATTTAGCCTAACTCTGGAGCGTTATTTAACCTCCTTGTCTTGTATGACATGGTTGGTATCAATGGATTATTTAGGTTATATAGTTTCATATGATAACAGTATCTTCACTCTTCATCTTACGGTGGAATTTACACCTACTAAGAGCGTTTAAGTTGTCACTTTTTCTTATGTTGGGACCATTTCAGCTGGTGCAACCATTAAAATATTAGTAGCTCGTAAACTTTGACTTAAGTTAGAAATTATGTTCAAACTAGACTAGGTTTGAACTGGGTGCAACCCAGTGCAGAACAGTAAGTAGACTTCTCGATGAGATTGATTTGTTAACATATACTAAACTGTTTAAATCCAGAAGTTATACAGTGTGACGTCATTGACCTTTTACCTCTCGACTGATTACTGATCTGCCGCCACCTGAGAAGGTAACCCACTGTGTGCAGTTGTACAAATATAAGGAAATCTTTTCTCTTTTTGTCCTGCTTTTTGCAACTCATGATGTCAAACAATGTGACATGTATCATCTCGGTTCCTCTCTGAAACCACCTGAGCTTCACTCCACCAGACTTCTGTGTGCAATTAGACAAGAACGAGGAGGAAAAATAAAAGACCTCCAGAACCAGAGCAGCGTGGTAGAAACGTCTCTGAAGTCTTTGTGTTTTTATTGGGTCTGTCTTAAATGAGTCCCAGCCTGGCGTTTTGCGGCCTGCGGCCCTGTGAGCGCTCGGCGGCGTGTGTTGGGTTGCGTCATCCTCAGGGTCGACACAAGCTGCAGCTTTCATGTGGCTCGCTCGGATCACACAAGAAGACTTCCTTCAAACGCTACAAAACTGAGGAACTGAAGAACCTGACGATCCTCACAGCAAAACGAGTAAACTGCTTTCTCACATTTCTAGGTTAGTTTTTTGTGTGCAGTTGTGCAAACACACATTTTGCTGATATTTTCGATGTATTTTACATTTCTGTGAATCTATATTTAACTGTTTTCTTAATGGGATTCTGTGTGAACTGATTCTGTTAAAGCTGTAAGTTTTGTTTACATTTAACTTTTTTCACCAAAACGCAATGTGAGCATCTCACAAACATCAAACAAACATGGCAAATACATTTCCCGCCTTATAAAACATTCGCAGAGTGTTTTATAAAAATGTATGGGAACTTGCATTGTTTAAATCGGCCTGTGGTTTTCTTCTTCTCCTCTTTTATTAGTGCATTAATGCCCCCAACTATTGCTGCGTTCAAGACAACTCGGAGGTTGTAATTATCCCAAGTGTAAACAAAAACCATGGCTGACCGTGACAAATGGATGTTTCTTTGGCAAGTGTACTAGCGAATGACTTGTTTTTTTGGGGGGCATTTTTAAAGTTTCCCCAAATAACATTTGTGCAGAGAAGATAACTTTCATAGATTGTTTACCGTAACCAGCTATCTAATAACACAGCGACATATTTATATATTATATCAGTCTACATGCAGAACAGGTTTTATTACATTGCCTTTTAGTTGGTGGTTTACCATTACATTACATTATTACATGGATTTGTTGAATACTCAATTCTGATTGGTCAATCCCAGTGTTCTACGGTCTGTTATTTCTTTATAGCAGACTGTTGCTATCTATAACAGACTGTTGCTATGGACGCAGTACTGATGTCAAGACTCTGGAGGACCATGTTTGTGTCATATTATTGAGTTCTTAAGTAAGTAGCCTTGTAATAAGCAGGATAATGTACAGCTAGCGGGTCATTGTTGTGAAATAAATCCTTGCCACATCACCCTGTCGGGGTTTATTTCACAAAAATAACCGGCATAGCTGTACATTATCCCTTACAGGTACGCTTCCATAGTGTAACGTCAGACAACCGCTTCTTCGTGAAGTTATGATAGATGGATTAGGAACTCTTTGAGTGGCGTTCCATTGTACTTTTTCTGGTATGAGTTTGGAAATGTTCGAGTTCCTCGTTTTCTGGAACGCAGCATTAGACACACAGTTAGATTTCATAGACAATCTTTGAGATAAACGCCAGATTTTTTTAGCAACACAATTGATGCATCCGTCCTTCATTGGGCAACTAGAATTACCGCCTCATGGTTGTTGCAACCAGTCAAGTTGCAGTTTACATCCATGTCTGTCCAGTGTCATAACGTCATCGTTTTATCCTATTTAACATTTGTGTAAAGTTGTCATAATTAGCATTTGCATTCTTGAGTTATGGCCCAAAACATGTTTTGTGAGGTAACACTGACCTTTGTCCACCAAAATCTAATCAGTTCATTCTTGAGTCCAAGTGGATGTTTGGGCCAAATTTGAAGGAATTCCCTTCAGGTGTTCCTGAGTGATCGATAATGGACAATAATAATGTCGCCGGCGCGGAGGCATAAAAAAAAAATAAGAGTAACTACTTCCGATTTGGTGGTTGGCCGCCAAAGTTCAGACCCCTCGATAGCCGAGAAACCTCAGCTTTAGTCTATTAGAGTACATTAGATAAAATGTCAGAATAATTTCATTTGAAACTATTTTGTAGGATTGCAAATTCTGTAAAACTTAACCTGTGACATAGCTGTAGTTATTCAGTGCTCAAAACCTCCATAGTTACATAACTACATGATTTAAACTCCTGCTGTTCTCCAACAAACACATTCCAGCAGTTCGTCCAGATCTCCTCCGTTATTCAGGGGCCTCCAGAGGAAGCACTGCATCATGACAGGGAGGGTTTTATTTACTCCTGACGAAGGTTGATCTACATCCTCATTGTCCTCCGAGCGCCACCGAGGCGCTGAAGACCCGTCCTCTTCTTCCTCCTCGGGGAGCCAGACTTCAGTCTTGCAGACAGGACGGATGGGAATGATCTGCAGCCGGGGCGGTTCAGCCTCGTTCCCCTCAGTCTCTCCTCTAAATGAGGCCAGCTATGTAAACAGGCATCTCAGTGACGGATATACTGACAGGTCAGACTCTCCTCTCCAGCGCTGGACATCCCGCGGAAACGATACACAATATTTCTTTGAAACCAATGGAAAGACGGAAAAACTGGACTGAAAAGTGAAGCAGGCCCGGGTCCCTTCATCGGACTGAGGATGGAGGTGGAGGAGACAGAAACTTTTAATGCACTATATGCAGGATATGTTTGGGTTAGGGCTGTTTGAACAGAGTGCAGTGTAAAGAGCAGGAAAGAGAGATGTCAGGCTTAGCTAAGCTAACCTCGAACTGACTCCATACTTAACAAAAATGAGAACTGACATCCATCTTCTCAATAAGGGAAATACATCAGACCGGAAAAACGTCATCCAGAGTAGGCTCGCATGACCATGCACCCTTTTGGGGGAAAACAATCCCGTGTCCCTCATAGACGGTTACAGAGTAAACAGAAGAAGCTGAAACATGTCTCCAAACTTCTACTTTAAACAAACCGGTAATCGTAATAACGCTATGCCGAAGAGTTGTTGTGTAGTTGGTTGTACCAACAATAAATCCAAAAATCCAAGCTATAGACCAGACCAGCATCGTGTCATCTCCGAGGCTGCGCTCCAGTTTGGGGGAAAGAAACTCACTGGCTCGAAGACTGAATGGACATGGCAGCGTTCAACCTTAATTTATTAAGCTATCGCGAACGTTCAGGTTCAGGCAAAGTCGTAAAATAATAATTAGACATGTGTATAAAACTAACGTTTATTTAACAAGAGATGAATGCATACTAATTTGTCAAAATTACAATCCAAACATACGTCAAATTGCATTGAAGTCTATGGGATCTTCGGTTTTCTATCCTCCAAAAGGAGGAGTGGCCTTGACTTTTTTGCGAAGTACCTGTATGTGCCGGTCTGATGTATAAGGCCATTTGCCAAAATGTTGAAACATTCCTTTAAAGCTGGAACATCCCTGTCTGAACATAACAAAACATGCATAGACATTCACATGGTTTCTTTTACCTGTACGAACATGAAAGGAGATGAAGAAAACTCGTGTGTGTGTGTGTGTGTGTGTGTGTGTGTGTGTGTGCCGCTCCTTTTGGTGACAAACCCCAAACAGGACGGCGACATTTGTCTGGTCAAAAAAAACACAGGATACCAAACCCCTCCCGTCCTTCATACTTCCTGTCTGCCACCTCCCAAAGCCACACACACACAGTGTGTTCCTATTGCTGCAAACAAAAGCAACATCTCCTGTCCAAATCCAAACCCAAAATAACAAAAAAAACAGCCCCTCCCTATTTTCCTCCTGCTACAATACAGAAAACCTGAGAAGGAAAAACACAGTTTCTATCCAGGAATGTGAATTCTGATGCACTGCATTCAAAAAATGAAGGAATAATGGGTTCATATGAATGAAAGATGGAGATGAAGTTGGAAAAATGTGGCTCCGTATTTACGCTCACTTCACTCAGATATCCCTCAAGATCCTGGACATGTACTGGTTATTGAAGCTATCCTCAGTGTTCATCAATGTTTTAACAGCTGGAGGAGGAAGAGTTTCTCACCGTGAAGACGTCATCATCGCCGAGCTCCGCCTCGTTCTGCAGCGTCGATGAGGACGTGGTTGACCCTGGAGGACACACAGGAGGACACAACTTCTTTTATTTTGTTAGCTACTTTCACTCCAACAGTGGTTCTATTCATGGTTTGGACCAGTCGGCAACTCCCGGGTCTGAAAAGTGAAGCCAATGCTGAAGTGCTTTAAACTTGCATTCTTTCTAATAGCCAGCAGGGGGCGACTCCTCTGGTTGCAAAAAGAAGTCTGATTGTGTAGAAGTCTATGAGAAAATGAGCCTACTTCTCACTTGATTTATTACCTTAGTAAACATTGTAAACATGAGTTTATGGTCTCAATCGCTAGTTTCAAGTCTTCTTCAATACAGCATGATGTTCATTTAGTGAATTATGGTCCCATTTAGAGTCAATTAGACCTTAAAGCAGGGTATGCTTTAGGGCGTGGCTACCTTGTGATTGACAGGTCACTACCACGGCGTTGTCCGTGTTTCCAGTTCATGAAAGTTAATTGTAACATCTTGCCACGAGTCTATCTGTTTTTCCCTTTTTTGCTCCTGAGTTGGTTTATCTTCTTCTGACTTCCTTAAACTGTAAGTGTGTGACCAGCGCATAGTACCTTCGGTAAGGTCCTCCAGGGCCTTCCTCACCCCTCGGTCAAAGGCTCTGGCGTCGGACGGGCTCTGGAAGGTCAGACCACACTTCCTGTTGTCCACCTTCCAGTGGTGGAACGTCGGCGTGGCCTTCGTGTAGACCAGATCTTTCTTTAAGAAACACTCCAGAATCACCTGGAAAGAAATAACATCGGACAAACAAGATGAGACGATCATAATGAACATATAGTTATAATATGCTTTTGTGCCTTTTTTTCCTTTTCTTTAGTTATATAGTTTTTTTGAGCATGTAGAAGGTCTGCAAATAAAAACTTTATTGACATGAAATGGCCCTGCACCGACCTGCTTGTCTTTGAGGCGTTCTCCGTGGATGAGGAAGGTGTTGCGTCCCAGCAGTTCGCTCGGCAGCAGCCTGCACACGCCCACTCTGCTCAGGCAGCCGTCCTGCGCCAACCAGCCGCCACTCGAATCGTCTCTGGTCATCACCACCGCTTTGACGCGCACAATGTAGCTGTCACTGCAACGGGACAGAGAGACCCAGACACATCAGTTACCATGGTGACCAGCGAGCTGAAGGGAGGCGCCAAAATACGGTTTATATACTTTTTACTGTTTCGATACCAAATTGTTGTGTCAAGTCACAAGGCAAGACTGACAAGTCCCAAGTCAAGTTCCAAGTCAAGACTGTGAAGTCAAGTCCCAAGTCAAGACTGTAAAGCTCCCAGTCAAGTCCCAAGTCAAGATTGGCAAGTCCTGAGCCAAGTCCCAAGTCAAGACTGACAAGTCCCAAGTCCTAAGCTTTGAGTTTCGAGTCTGAAACCAGCACAATACGCTCTTCACCAAATAATGCAAAGTAATGCATCTCCTGTAAGTCTCCGTGTATTGTTTGTACGCAAACGGAATTATCTTTGTTATAATTTTTTCCACCTGGCGCTCAGTAACGTAACGTTAGTTCTCCATGGTTCTCTCCTGCAACTTGTTTGGATGCTGTCAGATCGGTTCAAACAAAGTGTTGACTTGCTGGGAATGATTAGGGTTACCGTTAGTTGATTCAGGAAAATAACACACTCAGGTATCAAGTATTTTCAAGTCTAAAGGCTCTAGTCCAAGTGAAGTAACGAGGCTTTGGTGTGAAAGTCCAAGTCGAGTTGCAAGTCTTTTTGATTTTGTAAAGTCGAGTCTAAAGTCAACAAATTTGTGACTCCAGTCTGACTCGAGTCCACGCCTCTGGTTTCATCATCAGTGAAAGCTGGAAACAGCAGCAGAGTATAGACCTTTTCATTGCCTTTCTGTTGCTAGGGCAACAGCTTTGGTCCAAGTTTACTTCCTGTCAGCTACTGCATTAACAAACTTTGCAACAGGAAGTGCAAAGGGGCCCATTTAGAACGTTTATGTTGTCAAGTTTGAAAAGGTCTTTGATAATATTAATCGCAGAGTGAACTTTGATCCAGACACATAAAGTTGTTCAGAAAGTTTCAAACACACAAAAAATAGTAAAGACTCACAATAATGGTCAAGAAGACTCCAGAGGGTGAACCGTTGTAGAAGGAAGAACCAACAATGATGCTGTAAACTCAATATCCCTAAATTAAGATCACTCACTTGGAAAATTTGAAAAAGGGTCATTGTTTAAAGATGGAAGTCAAGACTTATTGATCTCTCAAGTGACTCAGTAATGATGATTTTGGGACCTAAAAATGGCGTCACGAGTAGGAAATGATTGAGAAACCCTTAATTAGACCGACCAGTGGTGGGTGCGCTAGTTCATGTCGGTAGTGTTGTCCAATGAGAACATGCAGTACTGACAACGCACCAGCAGCAGCAGCAGCATCTGCAGCCAGTTGGCTTCGTCCTTACTGAACATAGCATTACTCACCTGTGATCACACACACACACACACACACACACACACACACACACTGAAAACCAAAACAAACCCTGTCCATCGTCTGAGCTACCAGCAGAGACTGAAACATTCAGAAAAAAATGGAGACGGAGGCTGAAGCACGTCGAGGTAAAATACAAAAATAAAAACACTCTCTCTCTCTCTCCGTCTTGCCTTTTGTACTCGGACATCTCTCGTACATCCTGTTTCCACGGTCACAGTGTCACGGCGGTCTCCGTTGACGACAGGCTGTCAAGCTGTTCTGCCGCGCGCTGCCGCCGCCGCCACATCCTAACGGGCCTCAGACACACACACACACACTGCTTCCCTCCGCTGTATGATTCAGCCTGCCTGTCAAACAGATGGTGCTTGTGTGTGTGTGTGTGTGTGTAGCATGAGTCATCACTGCATTTGCCGGCAGCGTGCAACGACACACACACACACACTCACACACACACACACACACACGCACACACACATACACACAGGAGGGACTATATACTGGAGTTTGGTTCCAAAATGAGAGATCCTCCATTTGCAAACAGTGACACCTTCACTTACAAAATGACTGATTACAGGCTGCAGTCAGTTTTTTTTAGGGGGCTGGTCAGTCAGTGGGTTCGTCCCTCCGACATACCGGACCAGACAAAGATCATCTCTGCAACTACTGGCCATAAAATCTGAGGATGATTTAAGGTTTATTACAATTTGTTTTCATTTCTATCCTTTGATATTCACCGTTCCATGAGGCTGATTCCTAAAGATAAATTCGAACTTAAAGTGAATTTCGGAGGTGGAAAGTCAGCGAAGAGACTTTCCACTGAGCTCCTTCTCAGAGGCACAAAGCGAAGATAAGACCAAGAGACTTTTTCAGTAACAATTTCAGAAACATTAGCCATGTTTTGATATAATTTTCCAGTGAATTTTAAGTGAACTTGAAATGTCACAAAAAAAGAAATGTGCATTCGAATTAACTGGTTTGGAGCAAGTAAACTCGGCTACAGCGGAATTACGTCAGAAGTTGGCGTTATAGGCTACGCATGGCTGTAATCCGCCAGTAAACAGAGAAGAAGGAGAAGAAGAAGAAGAAGAAGTAGAGGTTGTGAACCAGAAATAAAACAGGTCGGCTCGGCCATCTAACCATCTACGAGATGAAAATAGAGAGAGGTTTTCAGGAATGTTTTTCAATTGGACAAGTTTTAATTGTTCTTTCATGTCAGCTAGTATTGGCCATGATTCATGTTGTCCAGAGACGAAGACAAGCATTCTCACATTATGGGAATAACGAGAAGACGCCGACAGCGGAAACAGCTGATCAGTCATGTGAGCTAAATGTTTGATATGTCAAAATTTATTCGGCGTTTCCATTATCCATTTAGCGCAATTAACTCTTTTTTGACAAAGGCAAAAAACGCCTCAAGCCAGCGTAAAAACATTTTTTTGCAATTGAGGAAGTTTTATCAAATTTTGCCGTTTCCATACAGCTTGTCTAATGAGATACTTCAAAATGCGAATAAAAACCTGAGAATGGAAACACGGCTAATGACACTGACTCAACTAAACGGACTCACAGGACCATTGTGTATGTTTCTAGTTAGCTAACATCTAACTTTTTTGCACTCGATGAAACCACCAAAGTTATGACAATGGGAACAAGAATAAGTGAATCAAATTTCCATGATGATCCATCTAATAGTTGTTGAGACATTTAAAACTGGAGGAAGAGTCAGAGGATTCATTCTCTGGGGACAACGAATGTCTGTAAATATGATACATACCTAATAGAGTCTTAAAGGGGACAAATGAAAAACTCACTTTTTCAGTGCTTGTGCACATACATCTGGGTATCTGGAGTGCCTACCAACCAGTGGACAAAGGTGAAGCCAATGCTGAAGTGCTTTAAACTTTCATTCTTTCTAACAGCCAGCAGGGGGCGACTCCTCTGGTTGCAAAAAGAAGTCTGATTGTATAGAAGTCTATGAGAAAATGACCCGACTTCTCACTTGATTTATTACCTTAGTAAACATTGTAAACATGAGTTTATGGTCTCAATCGCTAGTTTCAAGTCTTCTTCAATACAGCATGATGTTCATTTAGTAAATTATGGTCCCATTTAGAGTCAATGGACCATAAAGCAGAGTATGCTTTAGGACGTGGCTACCTTGTGACCGTGTGACAGGTCGCTACCACGGCGTTGTCCGGTCTGGGTGTTATCCATGTTTTCATCTTACAACTTTAACCCTTTCACAGTGTGTTTTCAGTTCATGAAAGTTAAATGTAACAATTTGGTCACCTAAAAATGTCTTATTCAGCTTTGGTTGTGCTTAGCTCCACCCTCTCGTGTCACTTCTGGTTGCAAAAAAACAAGATGGCGACGGCCAAAATACCGACCTTGAGGCTTTAAATGGCAGTCCACAAACCAATGGGTGACGCCACGGTGACTACATCCACTTCTTATATACAGTCTATGCCACCAACCCACAAAACTGTGAAATAAGACAACCCAGTCAGTTTTTTGTGGGCTGTCTAGATCAGAAAACATGTGATTCAACAAGCCATTCAGATTTGGCTCCCCTTCCTGTGTCACATGCAGGCTCATTAGAATATATCGCCCACAGCTTGAGAACTACCTTTGCAAAGGTGTGCCATATTTTTGTCACAAGCCAATCAGAGCAGACTGGGCTTTTTCTGGAGGAAGTCTTAAAGACACAGGCACTAAAACCGAACATTTCAGACAGAGAGTGAATATAGGTATATTCAGACAGACCGTATGAGAACAATAATGTGTTTTTTGAACATTAAAGCATGTAAACATGTTCTAGTAGAAACTCAAAATACAAGTATGAACCTGAAAATGAGCATTTTTCTGGAAGGTTTTTCTGGTTTTCTATTTTTTTTTTGAACGACTGATCAATTTAGTGTCCGGTATTTGCAGCACTACACACAATACAACCAACTGTAATATGTGTATCATAAAAGATGCAATATTCCAGTCAGCATCCGTACATTTGTCTGAATGGCTCCAGTGTGATGTGTCTGTCATCCTATCCCAGTGTAATTCAGCTCTGTGTGTGTTATATAATATCACAGCACATACCACGTCCCTCTGAAGGTCTTTCCAGGTTAGAAAATGTAGGTTGAATGTTAGTGGGAGGACTGCTCTTATCAGCAGTGTGTGCGCCAGGTGTCTCTGTGCTGTCAGGCTCATAAAGAGAAGGTCAAAGGTTTATAATGTACAACGCCCACCTCCATCCAGGCAGGTGTGGTGATGTCATCCATCCATCTCCTCCTGTTTTCCTCACACAGTTTATCAGAACTGACTCAGACACAAAGTCCAATAATCATGAATGTTGGTTTTGCTTGAGAAAATCATCTCAAAGTCATCTGACTCCACAAATGTCTGCATGTAGGGGTAACCCATCAAACCAATCACAGCTCTTTTGTCAAATATGAATTTCATTCATAGATACGACGTCTGGGACAAATCAGGCATGCAAACTCCAGTTCTGAAATGAATAGAAAAGTAAAATGCTCCTTTATTAATTAGATAGAAAGGGGATAAATTAAGTCTAAGAGTAATTTAATCTTACCCTTGTGCATCACTAGGGACATTTTTGGCTTTTTAATTTTTCAATCATTTTGGCACATGCTGATGGCAAAAACTTTGGCAAGGGTGTGAGGTTATTTTTTCTCCGAATTTTGGAAGTTCAACCTCAGCTCCTATAATAAGACTATAATACAGACACTCAGACCCTTAAGGACAAAAATGTCCCTATTGAAACCAATTAAAACCACAATGTGTGATCCCACAGCCATTACAGCATAAAATCTTGTTTTCTATTTAGGGCTGGGTATCGGTACTTGATACCTTTAAGGTATCGACCGAAATAACCTAGTACCAAGTAGTATCAAAACCTCTACAGTCAAACGATACCTGCAATTGATCCTTTTTGTGCCCAGATCTAGAAAAAAAAATGACTTTCTTCGATTTAATGTAACGTGTGATTGGCCCACTACCGGATTGCCTGCCTGTACACGGCTCTGAACACGGAGATGATAGCAGCTGACGGTGCTAACGGTGCTAACTACGACAACGGTGCTGACAGAGCCAACAGTTTACCGGTACTGGTACTGGTACTGGTATCATCATTTTTTAAATGATACCAAGCACCCAGGCTTTCAATCTAGAGCTCTGCATTCAAAATTGTAGTTTTTACTATTTTCCACCAGATTGAGCCATTTTCTCATGTTTTGGCAAATACATGCTATTCTCCTGCACACAACATAACAATGCATCAAAGTCAATGTTGTTTCTAATCATTGACATATCCCAGACTGTGAAACCCCCCCCCCCCAGCATTTAGTAAACAGAATATATATATATATATATTCATAAAAAAAAACAGTGGCATTATGTAAACAAACTGGCATTGAAAGGGTTAAAATTCTGAAAATGAATGAATATTTGGTAGTTCTGATCAGGCCTGATGTTGGCTAAAAGATTTAACTCAGTGAAAGTGGAAAATAATATTAATAATATAATATTAGTTTTTTTGTACACTAAGGGCATCAGAGCAACTTTCTTTAAGTTAAGGGGTTAAGGACACAGATATAGTGTCCAACCTTCTGTCTCTGCTGGTTTACAGTAACTCCTCCGTCCATTAGACACAAGCTTGTTTTTCCGTCAGCGCTGTATCACCGATGATTCCTGTCACTGACTGTCTGAGCAGAGAAAGTAGCTGACTAACAGTCTCAGATCAGAAATGCACCACAGACCTTTAAGTATCTCTGTTATTTTCTCAGGGTAATATGATACAAAAGCTTGTGTTTTTTGCAGTTGAGGTAACCACGATAATACATTAACTAATATTTTTTACGTCAACATCAGTTGGTAATTATGACCAAGAATTTGACATTTTTCTTAAAGCTCCCACATTTCCGCGTGTCATTTAACGCCACATTGTTACCGTGAAGCTGTCATTTATGTTTAGGCAACAAAACCACTTAGTTAGGTTTAGGAAAATCATCATGAATGGGCTAAAATAAGTAAGTAAAATACGTAAGGGAAACAACGTGACATAAATACGGAAAACTCGTCCCAAACGTCACTATCGTTACTTCAAATAACTCAACATCACTTTGGGATGCGGACACCGGTCTCCTGGTTGAAAGCCTTGTGTTTGTTGGATCCATCCACCTCCCCACCCGTCAACTTTAAGCAGTCTTTCTCACTTTTTATTCTACTTCACTAGCTCTGAGCGTAGCATATTTCCGCGGATGCGTTTGCATTGCAGTCAGTACAAACTACATGGCGTACACATGATACAGCAAAAGCAACCAAGGCGTTGTTATTGCACGCAAAATTACAAATTATCGTGTCATTCATATGGCATTTGGTGAGACTGGACTGGTACACAAGTTGTAGCAGCCTGAAGTTTGTGTTTGAGCAGTAACGGAGGGACATTGGGGGGCCAGTAACTAAATTAAGTCTCTTGGTTCCTCCAGTCCAAATGGTTCCTGAGTCCCTAAAAGAATAGTTTCCTTGGTTACTGCGGTGGAAACAGGCTACACATACCGTAGTTATTCATTGAGGCCCAGTTTGGCCCACAAACCGCCGGTTGGACATCCCTGCCCTCAAACAGCCCCGTCCTCAGAGGACACAGTAATGAAACGGCTGCTTAGAGCACTTTAACAACAGTGTGTGGATGCACTTAAACAAACAGCATGACACACACACACACACACGCAGTGGGAGCTGACCAGAGATGCAGATAATAGCCTCTGGTGGTCTGTTTGCTCCATCATCATGAAAGAGAAACACACACACACAGTACATAACTACACATGATGCTCCCACAGGAACACACATGTTGTCCAACACACACACACACACACACACACACACACACACCAAGTTCATCCGGGATCATGACATCATCATCATCAGCGTAGAAAATGTTGTTTCTCGGAGGTCTGGATCAGCAGAGAGCAGCAGCAGATGGTGTTTGGCTCGCTCTCTGCCAAACTTCTCAATGACTTCCTTCCCTTGATCGCCCGTCACAAAGATGGCCGCTGTACTTTCACCAAGTCGACCGAAACAACATCAGCAGCAGCGACGCCCTCGCTGACCTTCAGCTGCGTGATGTTTTTACGTTTCAGAGTTTTTTTTTGTCACCGAATGTTTGAAACGTGAGTGGTGGTGAAGTCGATCTGCAGGGGCGCGGCGCAATCGAGTCGACCCAAAAGGAAATCCATCTTCCATTAGTCGTGTCACGTTGACGGTCAACGCCGCGCCCGAAACTCAACTTCAACACCCGGCGCTCCAGGTGAAGGTGGAGATCAGCAGCCAGCTTGGTTACTGCACAAATCTCAGAGTAGTTTGGATGAGTGAAGTGAGTGAGTGCTGCTCAGTGGAGTGGATTTCAGCAAAACCAAACGTTGTTGTGTTTAACACGCAATGACAATAAAGCATCTTATCTTATCAGAGAGTGTTTGGGATGCTAAAATAAACCCAGGAAGTTATGATTTGGTGGTTTGTAGGTCAAAAACTGTCTAAATGGTTAAAGGATATCTTTGGTATTTTTCAACCTGGACCCTATTTTCCCATGTTTTTGTGTCTAAGTGACTAATAAGGACAACAATATCTGGAACTGGTCCAGTATTGAGGGAGAACGCTGCAGCCGCTAAACAAACTGTAATGTAATGATTTGGGGCAACCTGGTACAGTCAGTTTACGTCCACTAAAAATGCTTGTTTTTTCCACCGACAGGTTCAGATTGTTATTACAAGTGTCTGACAACATTATGGAAAGGACCTTACTGAGAAATAAAAACCTTTTTCTTACCTTTTGCTTTCTGTTTGTCATTGTGTCATGTGACTTGTTGCCAGAAGACAACGGTGGAAACATGATTGAGAGTTGGAGAGAGGAGTGCCGGTGTTGTCAGAGTTTGTAGTGTTGGACTACAGAAAACGTAGCTTAGTGATATCTGAAAGATTTTCAATGTCATGGCTTAATATTTAGATGATTTCCACAATGTGGATGCGACACGAGATTTCAGAGCTAGACTTTTCTGAGCGAGACACACAATAACAAACAGATTACATTGAAATATAGTTATTAAATGGCAGGCTGATGAGATTGAAATTATTGCCACAGTTTTAATAAGGCTGATATCAGTCATTATTACACAGCTTTGTTGAATTCTGATTGGTCAATCATGGCGTTGCTATGTATAACAGACCGTTGCTATGGGCGCTGTTCTGATGTTGGACTCTGGCCGACCGTTTTTATGTCAACTTATTGATTAGAAGATATGTAATATGCGGGGTAATGTACAGCTGGTCATTACTGTGATATAAACCCCTTCAGGGCGATGCGGCATTGTTATTTCACAACAATGACCGGCTCGCTGTACATTATCCCGTACATATATAATCACTAAATAATGAAACTTCTGAAAACTTCTGAAACTGTGTTCCACATGTGTCACATGTGTACAACTGTTGTTTTTAATCGCAATAATATTTGATATTTTCCCTAAAACCTAACTTTAGTCTCCACGTCTCCGACCACCAGAGCGTCTCTCTGAAGTCACTGGGCACCAGCAGCTCAGATGGAGGTCAGCACTGATATAAAATCGATGTAGTCCTGTGTGGGTGGGGCCGGAGTACCAGGGACACTGCTGCCTGCTGACCTTTCCTCAATGTCATTTTCAACCCTCCCTCCCCTCTGGCGTTATCGACAGCTCTCTGTTGGCTGGTTCGGGGGCATCGGTTTGCCCGATCAATAGAAAACACCCCCACAAAAACACCTCTGGAGAGGAACGGGGGAGAGTTTCAGTCCGTCACCGTTCCAATGAAAACCAAGAATGCTTCACCCAAAACAATAAAACTCCTGAGCAGGAATCACCTACTGTTGTCTTGTTGGTGAAGCTACAGAGCTGCTGCTGTTATTTCAGGGTTCTTCGAGAACCCCAAATTTCAGTCTATTCACAACATGCAGATACTCGGTGGTGGAATATAACTAAGTACATTTACTCAAGTACTGTATTGAAGTACAAATTTGTTGCATTGTTAACATTTTAACTACCAAACAGTATGTACAAATTGAGCGATTGTTTTGATAACTGATGAATCATTTGACTGAGCAGTGTGTAGAATCTTGCGGCTTCTAGTGGTGACGCTGCAGATTGCAACCAACTGAAACTCGTCTCGTGTGCCAAGCGTGTAGGAGAACTATGGCGTGAAAACATGAAAACGTGAATGGCCCTATCTAGAGCTTGTGTTTGGTTTGTCCATTCTGGTCTACTGTAGAAACATGGTGGCCGGCTCTGTGAAGAGGACCCGCTCCCGATGTAGTAGGGCTGTCAAAGTTTACGCAATAATAACATGTTAACTATGGGTACCCACCAGTCTCCCCTTTACAGACATGCCTACTTTATTATAATCACATGCAGTTTAGGGCAAGTCATAGTCAAGTCAGCACACTGACAGCTGTTGTTGTCTGTTGGGTTTGAGTTTGCTATGTTATGATTTGAGCATATTATTTTATGCTAAATGCAGTACCTGTGAGGGTTTCTGGACAATATTTGTCATTGTTTTGTGTTGTTAATTTATTTCCAATAATAAATACATACATACATTTGCATAAAACAGCGTATTTGTCTACTCCCATGTTGATAAGAGTATTAAATACTTGACATATCTCCCTTTAAGGTACATTTTGAACAGATAAAAAAACATGTAGTTAATATGTGATTAATTGTGATTAATCATGGACAATCATGTGATTAATCGCAATTAAATATTTGAATCGATTGACAGCCCTAATATGTAGATCTAAATGGCTCATTCTAAGGTGACAAAAATACAATTCTTATTTTCATCCCTGCGACTCGTGCTCCTAAAGCAAGGGTCAAGGTTTGGTTATATTAGTGGTTGGACAGAATTAAATGTTTATTTTAGAGCAGATATTATCTTATTACGGATACAAAGTTATCTGTAAATATATCGGCTGAAAGATAACAAGAAACTGCAGTAAAGAAATGACAAAGATACTGTATGTTTGAAGTAGTTTAGAAGGTGTCATTTTGTGTCTCTCATTTGGATTTGATTAGACAGAAGACACCATTTACAGAGATTTTAGTGAGTAAATAAAATTGAAACTAATAATGAGGGGTCACAAAAATAGGATTTTAATAAGTGACCACAGTGAAAATGACACCCGTGACCTAACGAACAACCTGCTACCTGCTTCTCTCTGCGTCCAGGTGCAGTCTGTGTAAACATTACACAAGTTGAGCCTATTATCTGGCTCGTATGAGTCATGTGTTTACCTGCAGGGGTGTGCACAGCACGAGGCAATCGAAAGAAAAGGTAGCTCTGTCAGATTACCTGCTGCCCACGCTCTCCGCTCGGGACAAACTATCTGAATAGCTGAGGACTCGTTCAAAGCCAACATGGTCTGAGCGGTTCATTCAAACTCACTGCAGCTTTTTAGTACTTTGTTACAACCAAGTAACAACATCTAGATGCCCAGTAATGCCAGCGAAACTAAAGCCTACGAAAAGTAATACTCGTATTTAATCCACGTAATCGTGAACCAGGAATTATAGAGCGACATACGCCTGTGTTTGCCTCCATGGGCCCAGTGGATGCAGAAGATAGCTGGAAGGTCCGGGTACTTTTCCAGTCGGAAGTCGAGCCATTTTGGCTTCAAGCGCCACTGAGCAACTTTCATAGGAATGAACGGGGCCCCGCCACCAATGCTGTATCCAGTTCTCTTTAATACATCCATGCTGCCCACCTACCTGCCATAAGCAGACTTTTTGCTTTCGTCACTACTAGTGATGCTCATTTGGAAAAATTTTCTTAACCGATAACCGACCCTCGTTAACCGATTATTAACCGTTAACCGACAATATTTGTGCCTCGCGCCAGCTGCAGTGTATGAGCACAACAGACGACTGAGTCCCCAGTTCACCCGTCCGGGAGCGTTAACTTAACGGCCACGGTGCTATGTGTAGTGTCGCGGACAGGCAGCCACTTTCCCAGTAAAAGTCTCCACCGCACATTTTTTTTAGTTTAGCAGGTTGCCAGCTGTGTGTCTGCCCGGCGTAACGACACTCTGTCTGCCCGGATTAACGATAGCGACTGCCCGATAAACAGTGTGTGTATTTGTGCTACGTTAGCAGCTCTAGCATTGCCGGAGGCTTCTTGATCGCCGCCGCCACACACATACAGTCTGTCAGCGCGACGTAACTTTAAAAAGTGTGCATGTGTGTGTTGGCGGTGAGTGTGAGGTTGTTGGTGGCGTTATAGCTATGAACGCAGGTGTAGCAGTGTGTGTACAGTTTATTTGTCGTTGAATAAATGCTACGAAACTACTGCTCCTCATCTCCGCTCAAGCGGAGGTGGGCTGTTAAGGTGAACCAGCTTTTCTCCTTAAGGTGACGAGCCGCTTAGCTTTTATTTATTAATTAATTAATTATAAATATTTCTTTTAACCATTTTAGCCGTTAAAATGCTTAATGTCGGTTAACGGTTAAACGGTTAATTATGAACATACCTAGTCACTAGCTCTGAGCGTAGCATATTTCCGTGGCTCTATTTATATTGAAGTCAGTACAGATTACATGACGTACAAATGACACGCCAAAAGCAAGAAAGGTGTTCGTATTGCACGTTAAATGCCTGCCTTCATTATCGTAACATTAATTTGCCTTTTCGTGCAAATGGGTTGTCCATGTGAAACCAGATGTTAACTTATTTGTCATATAACTTCTGTACTTATGTAACGCCACTTCCGTGGTTATTTTAACCTGAACCACGACCTTTTCCTAAACCTAACCAAGTTGTTTCCTGTGACGACGGAAGTTTATTTTGAAAAGACTGTATGCATGTAATGCGTAATGTGATATCCTACGAACCGTTGTATGAGGATTGTTATTGTACACATATTTATTGTAATATGTCTATTTTGGATTACTTTTTGCAGTAGCCTACTCGTATTTTCTCCTGAACACCTTGTATGTGAAATCCTACTTGAACTGGATTCTGATTCTCAAACTGGATTCCTGGATCGTGTTTTATCGTCTCATCGGTACCTGAAACATTTTTCCCTTTTGGATAATTTAATAATAACAAAAAAGTGTTATAAGAAGGAATTAATCACCCTTTTGGTTGAACTGGTCACAGCCTGTAGACATATTATGCACCCTGATGATGAGTCACAACATACAGTGGCCTCATTTGAAGGGGTCATGAGCCAGAAAAGGCAGAGAGAGGGAACTATACTGCTTTATAGGAGCACAGCCACTGCTTCTTTTTTCATGAATGAAGGACAACATGCAAAACATGGTGTTAATAATAATAAAGACATGTTGTGGGATGTTATACAGATCCTCCTCTGTCTGCTCTGTCAAGTCCATTACCATGATGCACCCTCCATCGCCTCCTCATCCTCCTCTCTGTTGTGACTGTATATCACATCTGCAGGAGGCTGTTTCTCCTTCCTGTGAAATCTCTCCGACCTCAACCAGCCTCTCTACCACGAGGAGGAGGAGGAAGATGAGGAGGAGGATGAGGATGAGGATGAGGAAGAAGAGGGCCCCCTCATCATCACTTGAGAGCCCATAACAACACATCAGCACCAATCCAGTATCCATGTGATGGCGCGCCAATAAGCAGCCCATCAGAATAATCAGATGATAATAATATTATTATGAGGTTATTATTATTATTATTATTATTATTATAGGGGTACAGGGGTAATAATAATAATGATGAGGATTTTAGTATTATTATTATGGGGTACATGGGTTATTATAGGGGTGATGGGGGGGTACTCACTCGTCTGGTCGCGTGTCCTCGCTCATTTTTTTCCGTTTCACCTCCGGTAATAATAAGCTCCCTCCGCGGCTGCTGCACGGTGCGGTGTCTTCATGTTGAAGCGGCAGAAGCGGCAAGAAGCGGCGGATCCGGTTCTCTCCCGCTCTCCTCCTGCTCCGGTTCTTGAATCCCGGTGTGCGTTATATATTCTCGGATCTCCTCTCTCCTCCTCCTCCTCCTCCTCCTCCTCCTCCTCCTTGTCCTCTTCTGCTTTTCTTCCTCTCCTCCTTTTCACTCCTCAATTACTGGAGCGCATCGAGGAAGAGGCGCATCCTCCTCTTCCACCTCCTCCTCCTCCTACGCCTTTTCTTCCTCTTCCTCCTCTTCTTTTTCTTCCTCCTCCTCCTCCTCCTCCTCCTCCTCCTCCGCCGGGCCGGGCTGGAATGCGGTGACCGAGAATGGCTCGCTGGTGTCGGTGAGGATGGCCCCGGACGAGCCCCATCTCCTCCTTACTCCATGTTGGATTCAGTGAGCGCAGAGCAGAGAAGAGCGGAGCAGGACTGAGGAAGAGGAGGAGGAGGAGGAGGAGGGGGGCGGGTGACGTCAGACCCGAAGGACTGCAGAGTCACGTGCTATTACCATATAATAATAATAATAATAATAATAATAATGATATTTATTATGACTATTATTATAATTATAATTATTGTTATTATCATTATTTGTATTATTATTATTATCATTATTATTATTGTTGTTATTATTATCATTATTATTATTATCCCTACTATCACTACCATAATAATAATAATAATAATTATTGTTATTATTATTATTATTATCCCTACTACCACTACCATAATCAGAATAATAATAATTATTATTATTATTATTATTATTATTATTATTATTATCCCTACTACCACTACCATAATCAGAATAATAATAATTATTATTATTATCATGATTATGATTATTATTATCCCTACTACCACTACCATAATAAGAATAACAATAATAATAATAATAATTATTGTTATTGTTATTGTTATTAGATTACTATTATTATTACTACTATTACCACTGCCATAATCATGATAATAATAATTATTATTATTATTATCATGATTATTATTATCTCTACTACCACTACCATAATCATAATAATAATAATAATTATTATTATTGTTATTTGATTATTATTATTATTATTACTACTACTACCACTACCATAATCATAATAATTATTATTATTATCATGATTATGATTATTATTACCCCTACTACCACTACCATAATAATAATAAGAATAATAAGAATAATAATAACAATAATAATAATAGTTATTATTATTATTATTATTATAATTGTTATTTGATTATTATTATTATTACTACCACTACCATAATCATAATAATAATCATAATAATAATCATAATAATAATCATAATAATAATAATAATAATAATAATAGTAATAAATAATAATAATAAATAGCAAACTACCAGGAGTAAAGTAATATAAATCTGAACAATTGAATACTAGAAAAAATACAAGGAGCAGTGGCTATGGTAGCCTACAAATAGTAGGCCTAGTATTATTAGAAGGCCTAGTACAATAGTAGTACTAATAGCAGAGGAAGTGGTACAAAATAAATAGTTGTAGTGGTAGTATTAGTGGTAGTGGTGGCAGTAGTAGCAATATAAGTAGATGGAGTGGTGGTAGTAGCTGCAGTAGTATTGGTAATAGTGGACATGGTATCAGTAGGTAGTAGTTAATAAACAACAGTCCAGTTGATATTCCGTTATACTTAATTTTGAGGTCGGATACTTTACTCTGTTTGTAATACTTCACTCTCAGGTCTGATTTACTCTGTTATACTTTGTAATACTTCACTCTCAGGTTTGATACTTTACTATGTTATACTTTGTAATACTTCACTCTTAGGTCTGATATGTTACCCTGTTGTACTTTGTAATACTTCACTCTCCACTACTGACAAGCCCCTGAAAAATATTCTTCAAAATAAGAGCCCCAGTTTATATTCCCATCAATGTATTATCAGCTGACCAGTAAAACAAGCCACTGCTCCTCCTCTGTCATAATTTATAAACTGCTGTGTTTTAGTGACATCTAGTGGCAGAGTCATGTTACTGCAACACCACTTCACATCTGCCCCACAGCTGTTTCTACCTACAATAATCTACAGTGTTTGATGTTTATTTGGTGATGAAATGGTAGACATGACTCTGTGTGTGTGTGTTTTATATTCTTAGACCGTATTTAACTGTGATTCTGTGTTTTCTGTGTCTTTATTTGGTCTTGCTTTATTTGGTGAGTCCAGTGCAGATAGTCAACGTCCTGTCCAGGGATTTTAATGTATCACTAATAAAATCTACTGAGCTTTATATGCAGTTGTGTCAAAACTGTCTCCAGCGTTAGAAACATGGTTGAGGTTATAACAGTCACAGACAAACGGTTCAGCTAGTCAAAATGAAGTCCCATCTTTTACCTTAAAGTAATAAAAATAAAAATGTTGTTATTTTATTATATTTATAACTAATTATTTATTTTTTGCACTATCAGAGCAAGTCGATTAGAATTTAGTAGATTTTAAATCTTATCTTTGCTTTTGTGATAAAATGTTGAGACTGTGTGGTTATTTTATTTTCTATTTAGTCAACATTTTGTTGTGTGCTTTTATTTTGAAGTTCTGTATTGGAGGTGCAGCATCCTTTAGGGGCGGGACATCTGGGTGTGTCGACTTCTCATTGGTTAATTGACTAATCGCCTGCCATCTTGTGTTGTGTATATAAAGGCAGTGCTTCCACCTTCCCTGATGAAGACCATCAGGATGAAGACTGAAAGCTGTTGGTAGAATAAAGTGATGACTCTTTGTTTTTTTCACATTTGGTTATTTTGTAACTCGAGCACGGAGTTGGCTGAACTAGTGAAAGCACACAGTTCCTAAAAGTCACTTTATTATGTGGTCACCATGACGACCAACTGTCACTGAGCCTGAACACACTCTGAGGAGCTGAACACCTGAACAGGTATGTGACCAGCTATCTGCTGCTCTTTCCTTTGATAAAACAGTCCTTAACGCTAGTTGTTTTTCATCTGACAGTCTTTTTTGTTAAAGTTTTGCAGCTAAACTTTGCAAAGTGTGGGTTAGCTGCAGGCGGCTAACAGCTTTGTTTTGTCAACTAGCTAGCTTTTTTATTCCTCTCCTACAGCAGCCCTCCAACGTAAAGAAATAAAGGTTTGTATCCGCTTTTATACCTACCAAGTCATTACTGTAGAGACAGAAAACATACCAGTCTCTAGCCTGATAGTAAGTGGAGCAAGTGAATGATGAGACTCTCCTGAGGTCCAGTGTAGCTTGTAGCAGTCACCCACCCACCTAGCTAGCTATGATTAACCTTAGTGTTAGCTTATAGTAACGTTAGTCAGCTAGCCAAATCTCTACTAGCCTACATACAGAGCCCCACCTGTTTAAAGGTCCCATATCGTGCTCATTTTCAGGTTCATACTTGTATTTTGTGTTTCTACTAGAACATGTTTACATGCTGTAATGTTCAAAAACCCTTTATTTTCCTCGTACTGTCAGCCTGAATATGCCTGTATTTACCCTCTGTCTGAAACGCTCCGTTTTAGAGCATTTTGACGGAATTGCAATGGAATTGCGTTGCTAGGCAACAGCTTGGGTCCATGTGTACTTCCTGTCAGTTGATGACATTCACATACACTGCAACCAGGAATAAACTGGGACACATTTAGAATGCTTGCGTTTAAAATTGTGTCAAGGGTCTAAATATTGTATATTCATGACATCACGAATGGGCAGAAATCTTGACAGCTTGTTTCAAATGCAGAGTTTCTGAATACGGGCTGTGTGTATTTCACTGTGGATTGAGTGTTTCGATACTTTCACAGTATTCATATTGGACTTAAGCCTGCTTTATAGTAAAAAAACATGAAATCTCCCTTTTTTATAATATGGGACCTTTAAGAAATAAATGTAATGTTAGACCTACTTCAATTTATTTTAAAGGCTGTACTCATACTGTAATAATCAGCACGTAGTGTGACAAAAACCATGAGAGAATAACATAATAGCAGCATTGTGTATAATAATATAAGTTATTACATTATGAGAAAATTATTGCATTATATACTAAACAAAAAAAAGTCAAGAGAACCTTAACAGAGATGAAATGTGAAATATTTGTCCCATACATAATTATTCCAGACTGGAATAATAACAATTATTTCACGTTAAAATTCACCCAGTATACAGTATTAAATTTAGCATCATCTCTGTAAAAGATTTGTCATGCATCCAAGAGGCTTCATCAATCTGGAACTGATTGATGAAAATGTTGTCGAGACCAAACAGATAAAATCCAGTTTCTTTAAATGAAGGACTCACCTTGTGTCATGTAAAACTAGAAGGGTTCCTATTAGGGCTGTCAATTGATTCAAATATTTAATCGCGATTAAACGCATGATTGTCCATGATTAAGCGTGATTAATTGCAAATTAATCACACTTTTTTTTTATCTGTTCAAAATGTATCTTAAAGGGAGATTTATCAAGTATTTTATACTCTTATCAACATGGGAGTGGGCAAATATGCTGCTTTATGCAAATGTATGTACATATTTATTATTGGAAATCAATTAACAACACAAAACAATGACAAATATTGTCCAGAAACCCTCACAGGCACTGCATTTAGCATAAAAAAATATGCTCAAATCATAACATAGCAAACTCAAGCCCAACAGGCAACAACAGCTGTCAGTGTGTCAGTGTGCTGACTTGACTATGACTTGCCCCAAACTGCATGTGATTATCATGAGGTGGGCATGTCTGTAAAGGGGAGACTCGTTGGTGCCTTGAGGTCAGAGGTCAAAGGACCCCTTTGAAAATGGCCATGCCAGTTTTTCCTCGCCAAAATTTAGCGCAAGTTTGGAGCGTTATTTGACCTCTAGTTTTCTAGTTCCATATGATGCCAGTATCTTCACTCTAGCTTCAAAACTGGCCTAAAAATCACAAAGTTGCATTAGTGCGTTAAAGAGATTAGTGGCGTTAAAACAATTTTTTAAATTTTTTTTCTCTTGATCATAGGTTGGAACAAACATGGAGCACCTCCAACAGGCTGAGATGACAAGGCCATACTCCTACGTCCTAGGGCTGGGCAATACGGAGAAAATCTAATATCACTATATTTTTGACCAAATACCTCTATATTGATTTTGCGACAGTGTTGTAGGGTTGACTGTTGGTGCTTTTACAAAACATTTGCACAATAACATTTTTGATAAATAATCATCAGTAATGTGCATATAATTACTAAGTGGAGCTATACAGTCTGGTATATTCAGAAAATTACTTCACTTACTGTAATGCAGCCTTTAAAACTAGGAAAAGACAACACTTATGCCATATTACGATATCCAAAATCTAAGGCGATATCTAGTCTCATATCACAATATCGATATAATATCGATATGTTGCCCAGCCCTACTACGTCCTATCCCAAATGTAAAGTAAAATGTCTTTGGAATTTTTTTTAGAGATCTTTGTGTTTATTATTGCAGGTATTTATGATTTGCATTACAACCTTTATTTTGGATTAGGTGTACACATCCAAGTTATTTTATATACAGTCTATTTAAATAACATAAGTACATATTTTACAGCAAGGAAAATGATAATAACCCATTTATGAGGTCAAATTAACCAGCATTCTAGTCAATATGAACCAATATTTGGGTTGAATGTTGGGTTGTTTTTTTAGTGTGTGTGATCGGCACATCAGTGGGATAAGGAGAGAAGTATGGCGATTTACACCAAAAAGAGTATGAGAACATTTACACCTGATACCAAGTAATAATGCAGTAAAAGGAAAAGACTAATTTAATTAATATAATCTAATCACATTACATTGTGACTCAGTGAGCCCACAGTGACACTGGGCCTAAACACCAACATTAATATTTTTATGTCAGAAATAATATTTTATATGTACAGTAGGCTTTTTGGATAATGCATTTATTCATTATTTTACTGTAAATCAGAAACAGTTTTATTGCCAAGTAGATTTGCACTTAAAAGTAAGTAAGTAAGCAAGTTTTAAAATCCACCAGATGTCACTGTGCTGCTGCATTTGAAGCCACACAAAGCTCAATTTATTATAGGTTATTATGAGAGATTATTATGAGGTTGCAGCTCATGTTTGGTAAATGTTTATGTTCAAATCACCTCTGATGAAATGTGAACTCATGATGAAACATCTTTAATATGATTAGTAATAAATGAGAGTGCTCTGGCTGGTGTTAACGCTTTACAAACACTAGATGGTGCAGGTGTACAAGAGTTCAGCAGTATGTGCAAACAAAGTGAATCTACTACACTTTATTTTCTCTCCCACATTTAAAACTTTGACTTGACGTTATTTCTTTTTAAAAACACAGATTTATCTTCTCGGTAAACTAATGACAGTAGTGACAAGTTACTGCACCATCCAAGATTGGTGACGAAAGCAAAGTAAAATAGTATCATTAGAGGGAAAAGAAATCATGGAGTTATCATTAATGTAGGAATATTATGTCAGAAATATAATGGCCTGAATGATTTAATGCTGCTGTCAAACATTTAAACGATCAACTCGTTACTGACTCGGGTTTAAATGGAAAATAAAAAAGACATTTGTCAAATATGTTATTATTAATTTGGCAATTTACTGCATACTATTTATTCTGTTCTTTTACTCGGAGCCAGATTAACCTACTGTGGCCTCTGTGCTGTGGGTCCCTCTTGACCTCCTATTGTCACACTCTGTGTGCATTTATTTATTATTTAGTAATTAGTTTGTGGTAATTTGACTAAGTTTATCTGCACAAAGTAAGCACAATATAAACTAAACACCCTAAAACTAGTTTTTAACTCAGGGGCCCCTCTCATTATATGGTGCTTTAGTTCAAACAGCATTAACTAACACATTTGCAGTTAATCAAATTACCACAAACTATAACTGTCACATTGTAAACCAGGAGTCTTCGGCCCACTGAAGTTCTGGTGACTTTTACTTTATAGATTTGTTTTTAATCAAAATGTTTACTTTGAAAAGGAGTTTTATTATATTGTTGTGTTGAAACGTAGTTGTCCTTAAGGTATACGTTACAAACACCATGCCAAAGTAATTTCTGTAGTTACAATGAATTCCTCAATTATCAGACACATTTGTCTCCTCACAGTCCCTCCATCCAAAAGTTAGATAAAAAACAATAGAATGGGATAATTAAAAAACAAAAACAAAAAAACAAACAAGCATATACATACTCACACAGTTACATATGCACATATATACACATCAGCACACAAGCATACAAAAGACTATAATTCAGTTGATTGAAAAGCCATTTTATAAAAGTGGGTTTTAAGAAGGGATTTAAAAGTTGTGACAGAGTCTGCTGATCTGATCTGGTCTGCTGAAAAAGAAGATACTACTACTGGCTGGAGTCTCTGCTCCTTTAAGTGAGAAAAGAAACTATACACGAACATACACATACACATACACACATACATACATACATACACACATACATATACATAAAAATAGAAAATATAGAAAATATAATACAAATAATTATGATAATAATGAATAAATGAATAAAATAAAATTCAAAAAAGGATAAAGAAGATACTACTACTGTCTGGAGTCTCTGCTCCTTTAAGTGAGAAAAGAAACTATTCACTCCACTCCTCTCCTCCTCCTCCCTCCTCCCCTCCCTCCTCCCTCCCTCACACCCTGACGGCCTGCTCTGAGACGAGGGAGGAGGAGGAAGCCGCTTTGCCGGAGCTGCGATGGGGATTTGAACGCACCTCCGCAGCGCAGAAGACAGCGCTGCACGGCACGGCCCGGCTCAGAGCGCAGCGCAGCGGGCGGGACCGCCTCACTTTATCCCCCCGGTTTGGATGTAACCTGATCGGATTCGGCCTTACTGACTGAGCGGTTGATTGGTTGGTTGGTTGGTTGTGTGGTCGCTTGGAGCTGGAGGCCGGTAGCAGGACAGCTTTCTGCCCGGACTGGTGCTGCTGCTGGTGGCCGAGCGGAGTGTCGCCGTCGGTCGGTTGGTTACCGTGGAGACCGGAGAGGAGTGTCGCCTTCAGGGACCCGCAGCGGCTGCTCTCTCTCTGTGTGTTTGTGCGTTTCTCTCTCTGCTGGATGGACTCGGTTACACACGGGATTAAGTGATTAACGCTCCGGTACCGGGGAGTTGGATGTGTGTTTTGCCCCGCGGGAAGTCACCTGGAGTCCGGCTGGAGAGACGGAGCCGATGGCACAACGGGTGAGTAAAAATTACAACTTTTATTAGAGAGATGATGAGAGAGGATGAGAGAGGATGGTTTGTCTTCAGGGTTGACTTCAAAGTTTGATGTTCAATAAACTGAGTTTGGATTTCTGGAAAACACTGAATCACTTTTTTTTTTTTTAAATTGACAGAAAACTGTGATTAAACAGGATTTAAACTATTAAACTAATGAATAAATTAACCCTTATTTGGAAATATAATCTTTTTTTTTTTTTTTAAATCAATAATAACAAGTTTATTTGTAGAGCATTTTCAAGCACAAAGCACAAAGTGCTTTCCAAGGAAATTCACATCATATACAACAGAATACACTGAAACATAAATAATTAAATATAAAAAACAATAGAATGGGAAAATAAAGATCATATTAATATTAACGTTGTTTCTTATAGCTATTCATATTTCCCATTTTAATTCACGAACTATAGTAATGATTCAAACTTTCTCCCGTGCGTAAAGATAATCAATTTAACTTTTCACAGGAAAAATTAATTTCATAGTTTTCTCTCTTTATTTTTTTTTAAAAAGCATTTTTTTTTACAAATTTACAAACAATTTAGACACAATGCATATTATAAAGAAACCAAATTGTATTCGTATTAACACATTTATATAAAAGAAATTCCATGCACACTTGAAAACTTTTGATTGAGTAAATAATAACTGCAACAGTGTAACAAATAAATAAAATTATATTCACTTCAGTGAGCACAGAATTAAAGAAAGAAAAATAAATGTCAGCTGCAGGAGATCATTTCTAAACTTACAAATAGAGAAAGTCTTTTAGGGATCTAAATAATTATATTTTTCATAATAAAAGTTGCTGTGATTTGAAGAAACTTACTCACGATTTATTTTGTTAATTTTGAATTTTTTAGGCCTTAAAGTTTTTCTTCAGTTGATTTATGACAAAAGTTTTAGGTTAAAAAAAACTTTAAACTTTTTTAATTCCACCAACAAAATGTATGAACGTTGCAACATTTTTATCAGAAGTTCTATGTTCTAAATTCTAAGTTCTATTTTCTAAGTTCTATATTCTAATCTCATAGAAACACTTTGTTCCACATTCAGCGGACTGTCGTTACCGGATCAGTCGCTGTGTTTTCGGCTCAGAGGCCGTTTGAGCTTCAGCGGCGGAGAATAAAAAACATTTTATTTTGTTAGTTTCACAACTGATTAAATCTGTTCAACCGGAACTGATGGAGCTCAACACACAAACAGTTCAATAAAGATTTCCTCAAATGAAAACATTTATTCAAACTCTTTTGTTCACATGGCGGCTGTTTTGTCGAGGTCAAAGTTTAAACTGTGTTTTATTGATTATTGATCAGTGATCGGTCTAATCAGAGCCCATATATACACAGAGACACTTTTACGAGAGGTTCTTTTAAACTTTATTATAACATAAAAAAAACTTTTTATTAAATAAATATCTGACAGATTATGTAACGAATTTTCGGTCACAGTAGAGAGACCTGTAGCTGTTTATGTTAAATTAGGAAAATGAATTAAAAATAAAGAAACCAACAGAAATGTTTTAAGCAAAGAAAAATTATACAAAATAATAAATTCCCTTTTATTTAAATAGAATTAAAAAAGATTTTTTTTTGTCACAAATCACTTTTTGGCCTAGTAATGAAGATACACAGTCTGGAAGTTAAAACACATAAGTCATAAAGAGATTATATAAATATATCAGGTTCTTTATAGGAACAAAACTGAAATCATGTTTTCAATTTTTTAATTATAACAGATTTTTATTTTCTTACAATGGCTGTTTTTGTTCTTATTGCTTTGGAGATTTTTTTATTAATTAGTGTGCGCTTACCTCTATATTTAAAATTGGTTGAAATAAAAGCATATAAAGACCCACAAACACAGTCTTTAAAAGAAAAAACAAAATGATAAACATGCTTCATTTATAAAAACAAACTGCTTGAATATGTTAATTTTTATAAACCTTATGTTCTTATGTAGATTGCAGCATTTAAAAGTGTAAACTTATTTTGATTTACTACAAAATCACTTTATGTATCATGTTAGAAATTATACAGATACTTAATATTAGGCATAAACATTTTAGAACAATTCCTGTTTTCTTTCTGAAAATACAATAGACTTTTGGCCACAAAGTGAAGTCAAAGTTAATTAAGTATTTGAGAAAATGTACAGGGGGTTGAACAATACTAATATTATTCAAAATAAATTACACCTGCACAGTGCAGTCTGATATTTATAAGATTTATAATGTTTCTGTCTGAGATGTTTAAACTTAATTGTTGTTTTTCATTCAACTGCATCATGTTTTAAAGTGTTCATATTATTTTGTCCACCCCCTATATAGATTATTCCCCAGTGTTTTGTGTCAAGTGTGATGTTTTTCTTTTTAAAGGAAAAGTTAACATGGAATTTACTGTTTTAATTTGAATGATTTTTATCTGAAAATTAATTTAAAAACTGTTAACTCTTTCACAGTAAATAAACCAGGGGTGGACACAATAATAGGAACACCTGAACAATGTGATCTAATACAACAGCCCTGCAACAAATAGTTCTGTTTTGGTTGTCAGAGACGTTTTAATTCCACCTTGTTGTTAGATTTTAATGTTATTTTGTCGATATTTGTATTTAACGTGGAAAACTTCACTTCTGCTTCAACAGGTTTCAGGGTGTTTTTATTTTGAAAATTCAACATACTGAATTATAGGCCTACATTTTATAAGATTGTGAGAACATTAAACTGTAAAACACCGACTGGGTGTTTAAAAGTTTTCTATTTTCCCAAAGCATTGCAGTATTTGTCACGTTAGAGGAAATAAACAAGGGGGTGGACATAATAACAGGAACACCTGTAGCATATAGTCGTTTTTTGTTGACACTGTTTGTGAGAGGTGTTGACTCCTCTCTCTGGTCACCTTTTGAGGTTTTGTTCGATTAGATTAAATTATATTTCCGTGTGTTAGAGCTATTTTTTCTTTTACATAAATGGAAAAAACACCCACCTAATTTTTCTTTAAAGAATAGTCTGATTCTTTTTATTTTTAGGCACAAAAGCAGTCAAATTAGTGTTTCTTTTTCTGAAATAAGCATTGATTTTTGTGTCTGTTTGTGTCATTTTATTGTGTTTACTGAGGCATCGCTCTTTTAAATTATACTCAAGTCCATTAAACATCTTCACCCTGCTTATAAACCCTGCATACAGTTTTTATCGTTCACATTTATCTGCGTTTCGACCTCTCCTGAGGTCAGCGAACAGCTCCTACAGGACTGCTCAAGAGGTCAAAGGTCACACATCTCTTATCTCTGTGTTCCAGTATGAAGACCTGGCCCACTACGGGCTGGAGGGGGTGGGTGGGGTGTATGGAGACCCACACCACCATCACCACCACCATGCCGCTGCCGCCCGCTCCCTGCAGGCCGTGCACCTGGCTGCCGCCGCCGCCGCTGCTGGCCCTTACCCTCCACACCAGTACGCCCAGTCCACCCACACAAGCGGCAGCATGGGCTCCACGGCCGGGGACGCCGTCAAGAGGGACAAAGACGCCATTTATGGGTATGATTAGTTTACTCACACTGTAAAAAAAAGAAAAAAGGACTCATGAGGACAAAAAAAGCTCTTTCAGAACAGTTTTCTTTTTCTGTGAAAACAGTTTCATGTTTGATTTATCTGTTTAACTTCTCACTGTTTGGGACTGAGCTACACGCCGTTCCATTCCAGGCTGAGCTGAGCCAGACCAACGATATCTGAGTGTGTTAGTATGATGAAATGAAGCCTGCTGCTTGTTCACGAGGAGGTCAGAACAGAAACAGACGCCTCAACAGTTGTGGAAGAAGTAGATTCAGCTCTTTACCGTCTTTATCAGCTCCTGATTCTGTATATCTGATTTTACTTGAGTAAAAGTAGCAACACCTAAATGTAGAAATACTCCATAAGTAAAAGTCCCACAATCAAAATCTTACTTCAGTAAAAATACAACTATGAGCAGGAAGTATCAAAAGTAAAAGTACTCATTATGCAGAAAAATGACTCCTGTCAGCGTGTTGTTGCCTGCTCAGTATATCATTGTGTTATTATAAGTGCAAGGTTGAGCTATTTTAAATGTATATGGGCAGATTAATCTGTAAAGTAGCAATGCATTTTATTTCATTATGCTCATTGTAAGGCTGTCAAGGCAGCTTTATTTATGATGCACATTTCATTACAAAGAAACTTAATGTGCTTTATATAAAAAAAGAAACTCAATGTGCTTTACATAAAAAAGAGGCATAAAAAAACCCACCAAGCACATGCAATTTAGTGGTATAACTACAAAGTTAACAATAAAAACAAAAGAAATATATTTATTCATACACCCAATACACACACCCACAATGTTCATAGGCCTGAGAAAGCAGTTTTTTTTTTTGCTTAGCTTTAAATGTACATACTGTTTTCAGGCTTTCCAGAGGGCTGGTCCACAGTAACTAAATACGCCTTTACCAGCTCCTGATCTTATTCTGGGTTAGGGCTATAATTATATGTTAACGCAAATTTGTTTTAACACCACTAATTTCTTTAAGGCTCAGTTTTAAAGCTCAAGTGAAGATATGGCATCATATGAAACTAGAAACCTAAAGAATCCTTTGGTACCAACTATTTCATACTAGCTGGTCGCAAAGGAGGCTAAATAACGCTCCAAACTTGCTCTAAATTTCGGCGAGGAAAAACTGGCATGGCCATTTTCAAAGGGGTCCTTTGACCTCTGACCTCAAGATATGTCAATGAAAATGGGTTCTATGGGTACCCACGAGTCTCCTCTTTACAGACATGCCCACTTTATGATAATCAGTTTGGGGCAAGTCATAGTCAAGTCAGCACACTGACATACTGACAGCTGTTGTTGCCTGTTGGGCTTGAGTTTACCATGTTATGATTTGAGCATATTTTTTATGCTAAATGCAGTATTCTTTCTGGACAGGTTTCTGGACGATATTTGGCATTGTTTTGTGTTGGTTATTGATTTTCAAAGCAAGCATATTTGCCCACTCCCATGTTGATGAAAGTATTGAATACTTCTCCCTTTAAGGTACATTTTGAACAGATAAAAAAGATGTGCGATTCATTTGTAATTAATCGTGATTAACTATGGACATCATGTGATTAATTGCGATTAAATATTTTAATCAATTGACAGCCCTATTCTGTTTACAACCAAAAAAGCCACTGAGGTCTGTTGGGGGTCAGAAATATCCTGGGGAGATGAACCATGTGACAAAAACTACATAGTTAGCTATAGGAAAAGATCGTGGTTTGGCTTAAAAAAACTCCGGAAGTGGCGGTTCTTAAGTACGGAAGTTATGTCACAAATCAACTTTGACTTCTGGTTTCAAACGGGACACAAACACCGGTCTCCTGACCTCTTTTGTGCTGACCATCACAAACAAAAATTTAAATTTGTGTCTATGTACACAAATCAATACATTAACTTTTGGTATTATTTCACAAACTCCTGTGCGACTGTGTTTGGGTAGAGACGGCAATTTAAAGGATGGATACCTCCAAACATGAGCAACTTTCTGTAATATATGTTTGTTTGTTTTCTTATAATTTGCACTAAACGCTTGAATTTTTCTCCTTTTTTTCGTTTATAAAAGTGCTCTTAAGATGATTATTCTAAATCTTTCTCATTGATTCTCAGTTTGAGGCAGCTTGTGTTACAGTCTGAGCTGATCTTCCTCCCTTCTCTCTCTATTTCAGACATCCTTTATTCCCTCTGCTCGCACTGATTTTTGAAAAATGTGAATTGGCGACCTGCACGCCGAGAGAGAGCGGCGTGGCCGGAGGAGACGTCTGTTCCTCAGATTCCTTCAACGAGGACATCGCCGTCTTCTCCAAACAGGTACAGAAACACACATTTCATCCACGTGTCAGAGTTAATACAGAACAGATCTGCAGGATCAGAAAGGGCCAGGGCCGGATTAATCCTTGAGGGGGGCCCCTGGGCCCCTGAGCTGTGGGCCCCAGCTGACCCCCCCATTTATCCCACTTTCTGTGCATTGTGTGTTTATTAGTCTGTGGTGTTCAAAGTGTTCAATTTGTTTACTTAAAATACTCCACTACAAATAAATAAACCCTCATTTCAGCCAGCAAATTCAACAATCAGTGGACATAAATGAGAAGCCGCTTCTGTCTGAAATCAGACCTGTTGTTTAAAAAGTGCTAAGAATTTCAATGGAAAATCTGCCAACGTTATCACTGCTGGTTTTGGCTTAAATGACTACAAACTTATTACCACACAGTGAACCTGGAGCCTCCGGGCCCCCTGGAGCTAGTTTTATGCTTGCCTTAGTGCAAGGGCGAGCAAAAAATGACGTTGTGACTCTTGGTCGTGCATCCCCTAATTTTCATGCCTCTGTGCCGGCGACAGCTGTGGCTGGAAGCATCATGTTTTGGGGTTGTCTGTCTGTACGTACGTACGCCCGTCCATCCCATTCTCATGAACGCGATATCTCAGGAACACCTGGAGGGAATTTCTTAAAATTTGGCACAAATGTCCACTTGGACTCCAGGATGAACTGTGGTCAAAGGTCATTGTGACCTCACAAAACACGTTTTTGGCCGTAACTCAAGAATTCATATGCTAATTATGACAATTTCACACAATGTCTAACAGGATAGAATGATGAAGTGATGTAAACTGCGACTTGACTTGTTGGCGGAGGCATACAACTGCGAGGCGGTAATGCTAGTTGTAAATAGGCACCCGCTGCGTGCACAGGGATTTTCAGGCATGACTGCCACAAATACTGATAAAAGCTTAAAGCTGCAGTGGGTAGAAATGGAGCAAATATAATTAAAAAAAGTTATTTTTATAAAATGGTCACTATATATCTTGACAGTAGTACATGAGACAGGTAATCTGAAAAAAATCATGTGCTTCTGTGTCCTCCGTTGTCCTCCGGTGCTCCTAATGGCATCTGCAGGATTTCACAGACCGGAGGAAAACAACCAATCAGAGCCGATCTGGAGTCTGCCGTCCAGTTGCCGTCTATGAGAGCCAGGAGTCAATCACTCGCAAACTCCGGTCAAACTAGGCAGCGCTGATCAAATATGAATCAATATTATGTTACTGTAATGCCTCATCTTGTAGTGTACTGTTTAGCTGGTAAATGAGAAAGTTTGAGACCCGTCAGCCATGTTGAGATCAGTTGAAGAAATACCAAGCACCGCCCACCAGCCAGAGCACAGCCAATAGGAACGCTCATAGGAATGCTCTCTCTGAAATGACCTGTGATTGGTCAAAGTCTCCCGTCACAGGCTACATTTTTAAAACCTGAAAACAGAGCCATGAGGAGGTGCAGAAGTCTAGTTTTCTCTCAGAACATTTGAATTACAATATGCTGAAAGGTTATTATTGAATTTTTGCCCAATGATGTTAAAGAAAATGTTGCCTACTGAAGCTTTAACTTAAATTAAGAAGTAAAATAATTAATTCCTTTTCACTGTTCTTATATTTATATCTCAGTATTTTAGAAAGACGACAATTTGTTTTTAAATGCTGCTAAAAGAATCTACATTTGAGTAAATAATTTGACAGCCAAATCATTTTTTTTACAGAATATTCAACCTTTCAACCTACGTTTCATTATAATTAGGGCAGTCAGTTGATTAAAACATTTAATCGCAATTAATCCTGTCCATAGTTATTCATGATTAATCACATTTTTTATCTGTTCAAAATGTACCTTAAAGGGAGATTTGTCAGGTATTTAATACTTTTATCAACAGTGGACAAATCTGCTGATTTTATGCAAATGTATGTATATATTTATTATTGAAAACCAATTAACAACACAAAACAATAACAAATATTCCTCATAAACCCTCACAGGTACTGCATTTAGCATAAAAAATATGCTCAAATCATAACATGGCAAACTGAAGCCTAACAGGCAACAACAGCTGTCAGTATGTCAGTGTGCTGACTTGACTATGACTTGCCCCAAACTGCATGTGATTATCATAAAGTGGGCATGTCTGTAAAGAGGAGACTCGTGGGTACCCATAGAACCCATTGTCATTCACATAACTTGAGGTCAGAGGTCAAGGGACCCCTTTGAAAATGGCCATGACAATTTTTCCTCGCCAACATTTAGCCTCCTTTGTGATAAGCTACTATGACATGGTTGGTACCAATGGATTCATTAGGTTTTTTAGTTTCATATGATACCAGTATCTTCACACTAGCTTTAAAACGGAGCCTGCTACAACCTAAAATCACAAGTTGCGTTAATCCGTTAAAGAAATTTGCGTTATTGCGTTAAGTTTGACAGCCCTAATTATAATACCTTTGTTGTTCCAAACATTTGACTCATTTCTTTACATGGATTGTATAAAGGCGATAAAGTATGTCCTTTAATATATGATATGATTTTACAGTTAATTACGGTGTTTTGACTCGTTGACTTCTTGCTTCTTCACAGAACATTTTGTTTGTACACCCCCTGGCGTTTCGAAGAATAGCGTGTTGAGCGTAAACGCCTTTGTGTGTGCTCGTGGCTTGCACGCCATCTGTGGTGGCCCAAGCCACTGTGCCTCGCACAAGAATAAACAAAGCTTGAGGATCCGGGCCCCAGGGCAGTTGGCTGTGTTGTTTGATAATTATAATATTTTTTTCTGTGTCTAGCTCCGATCAGAGAGGCCTTTATTTTCATCAAACCCAGAGCTGGATAATTTGGTAAGTTATATTATTACTATTACACTGTTGTGATTTTAAATACCATTATATTATAAAAGTGTTTATTTTTTATCTCACTTGTACATTATTATCCTTTGTTGTTTTCAGATGGTCCAGTCGATACAAGTGCTGCGCTTCCACCTCCTGGAGCTGGAGAAGGTCAGATTTGTTTCAGTGACCTTTGACCTTTTTATTTATCAGACTCCAATTTGACCAACGTCTGTTGCTATATATAAAGTAATGACATTAAAGCAAAGATGTCCACTGTGCTGGTAATCCAAGTTTAATCCTGAACAAAAAAACACGGTGATCTTATAGTATTCCAATGATATCACCGTTACGTTCCTAGAATTTTAGGTATTATACATCTACATGCAGTGGTGAAAGAAGTGCTCAGATACTTTACTTTTGTAGGAGCAGAGAAACCATGATCTAAAAATACTCCATTGCAAGTAAAAGT
The DNA here is from genome assembly GCF_015220745.1 of Sebastes umbrosus. Taxonomy (NCBI): domain Eukaryota; kingdom Metazoa; phylum Chordata; class Actinopteri; order Perciformes; family Sebastidae; genus Sebastes; species Sebastes umbrosus. The sequence goes on from NC_051271.1 coordinate 15,752,764, forward strand.
CCTGCATTCAAACTGTTACTTAAGTAAAAGTACAGAAGTATTATCAGCAAAATATACTTAAAGTATGAAAATTAAAAGTAATCATTATGAATTGCTCCTTTCAAAGTGTTATATTATTATAAAATATTCAGTTTTTATCACTAATGAAAACATGTAAGAGCATTTTGATGTTGTACTTCGTCAATGTGGAGCCAATTTGAGATACTTTGTGTACTACTGTAGATTAGTAGTATAGTACTGTATCATCATGATTTTTGATGTAAAAATGCATAAAATGGAAATACTCAATTCAAGTATAAGCATTTAAAAATTGTACTTAAGTACAGCACTTGAGTAAATGTACTTTGTTTATATTTTATTTCCAGGTTCATGAGCTTTGTGATAACTTCTGTCATCGATACATCAGCTGTCTGAAAGGGAAAATGCCGATCGATCTAGTTATAGACGACAGAGACGGAAACAAATCGGACAGCGAGGACTTCATCAGGTCATCAGGGAACAACATTGATCAGGTGAGCTCGCCGTCACTTCCTGGAACTTGACGATACTTTCGTGCATCCACACTGAACGCCATATCTTGGAAACACCTTGATCGAATGTCTTCTAAAATTTGGCACAAACGTCCATTTGGACTTGAGGAGGAACTGATTCAATTTTGGTGGTAGAAGATCAAAGGCCAAGGTCACTGTGTCTTCACGTCTGTCCCATTCTCGTGAACGCCTGGGTGAAGAGCTGGTCCACTGTTCTACGACCAGGACAGAGTCAGCATTGCTCACCCTGGATCTGAGGTCCAAAGCTTCCTTTCCAGCACCCGGTCATAAACTTTCCCAGCGAAGCTGAGCTTTGTGATACCCCAGCTGTCAATCATGATATCACACTCTCTTTTTATTGCATCAAATAACGAATTAAAACCAAACGTACAAGAAAACAACACTTGAACATACATCAGCGTGATAAGAACTTCCTAAAATGACGGGAACCATCTTTGGGGAAATTTTATTTGATGTGTACTTTGACTTTTTAGTTTGGCCCATATCCCATCCACTAACATGGAGGGGGCGGGATTTATGACCTTTACTGCAGCCAGCCACCAGGGGGCAATCCAGATGTTTTGGCTTCACTTTTGGGGAGCTATCATGTCGTCCATCTTTATATACTAAGGTCCAGAGCCTTCAGCATCTCAGGCTGAATCTCATCCACACCTGGCACCTTGGCGCTTAGGAGCTTCTTAAGAGACCTCTGGGATATGGGTGCCTCCTCCATGGAGGACATGGTGGTCGGGTTCAGGAGTTCTGTAAAGTGCTCTTCGACCGCTCGACAATATCCCCAGAGCGGGTCAGCAGTTCTCCTCCCCTATTGAACACAGCCTGAGCCAAGCCCTGCTTTCCCATCTGACGGTTTGCCAGAACTTCCTTGAGGCCAAACGAAAGTCCATAGCCTCCTCGAACTCCTTCCCACACCCAGGTTTTTGCTTTGGCGACCACCAAAGCTGCAGCCCCTCTGCCATGACTAACACAGGAGTCCAATAACTCAGGTTCAGATCAGGCGGACTATTCCCCTCCAGTTTTCTCTATCTTTATGAGCGTTTGATGTGGAAAACTTGTACATGAGGTCAATCCTCAGTTAGATGAATACAAGTCAAGTCAATGATTCTCAGTTGTCCTTACTTTAATATCTAAGTTTATTGCAACACAAGTCCGATCAGAGAAGCTCTTGGCACAGCACGACTACAGCGATATACCAAAAACTTAAAATAACATTACATTCACTCAGCCTATATACTATCCCAAACAATCCCAGTCTTTGCCATGGGAGTCAAGAACATCTACAAGGTGCTCATCTTATCTTAACCTCCAGCCACCCGGAACAAAGCCTCCCAACATAAAGCATGTAAAGGGTGAAGGACTTTAAAAAAGGTCTCTTAGGTTAAATACCATGAAAGCATGATTTTTCTAAAACAGTGTTGAAGTCCCCCGGCAGAACCATAGAGTCCCTATATGGTATCCTTTCCAGGTACCCCACCCAGAGACTCTAATACTTTTTGTCCACCAAAATTAGCGCAATAACAATAGGTGATGGACTTCTTTCCCATTGCCAGTAGATTAGTATGCCTTTCTGTTGGTGTGTCACGTTTGACACACCAATGAGGTTAGTAAACATTACAAATGTTACGGTGATTACTTCTTTGTTATATCTGTTACTTCAGTCTCTCTTTCAAACTCTCAAACCAGAGTTTGTGGGAACAGTGGAAAGACTAACAAAGACGGTTTTGATGAGTTTTATTTTGTTTCTGTCGAGTTTGGATGAAGTGTGTTTTAAGGCGATCAGTGAGGTAAAATTACTGTTTCTGTCAATGGAGTCTGGGGGCTTTGAGGAGAGCATAAAATGGTTGTTTCTTTTCACATGTAACTCTGTGAATCAAGTATATTTTTCGGCCAAACCAGAGTTGGTGATTGTTTGAACAGTAGAAAGGCTAACCAAGGTGGTTTGGATGAGTTTCATTTTGTTTCTGTCGAGTTGAATGAAGTTGTTTCGATGATCAGTGAGATAAAATTACTGTTGTCTGTAATTGTATGTTTTGTACATTAATAAATTATAATAATCGTCCAAATCTCAGTTGATTGTGTTTATTTTACATTCACTTCCACCTGCATTACATCGTGGCGGAAAAGGGGCGAAAAATAGTGTGTCCATTGCCGATTGTAGGGGGCTAAATATGGCCCAACACTTAGTCGGTAGTGCATAGTGTGCATAGGCACAAACAACAGTCAGCCTTCCTCTCAGCAACTTGTAAGCCCCTTTCCCACTGGACTAAAAACCCAGTAACATCTGGCTTTTGTCGCTAATGGTAAAGGTTCATTCCCGGGATATAACTCTGCAGTAGTCACGGGTGTTTATCGGCTCCAGCTCGGCAGCGAGGGAAATATGACACCCGGGTGGACACGCACATTTTTACCCCTTTTCCCAGCGCGATGCTACATGACGCTCGTTGAAGAGAAAGTGAAGTAAAATTAACAGGGATTTGGACAATAATTATAATTTATTAATATACAAAACCTACAATTACTATGCTCTCCTCAAAGCCACCAGACTCCAGTCAGACAACAGTCATTTTACCTCGCTTGATCATCGAAACAACTTCATTCAAACTCGACAGAAACAAAATAAAACTCATCAAAACCGTCTTTGTTATTCTTTCTTTGAAAGAGAGACTGAATAAGTATCAGATATAAAAAATAAAGTAACCACCGTAACATTTCCACTGTTTACTAACCCTGCTTCGTGCATCCGTGACGTCGTAGGTGACACAGCAGGAAAAAATACCTAGAAAGGCCAGTGCAACTGCACGGCATACTCGCTTTGGGAAAGGAGTCCATTGCCTATTTTTGCGAGTATTCCTGTGTTTAAAAAAACCTGCATATATGCGCTAATTTTGGTGGGAAAATGGTATTCGAGGCGACCCTCTTGTTCTCCGGGAAGAACTCTAACACTGCAGCGCTCAGCCGAGGGCTTACATCTGCCCGGCGCTTCTCACCCTGGGCAACGCAGACAATAGGAGAGAGTCCAGCCCCTCTACAGGAGTTTGGTTCCAGACCCAGTGTAAGGCGAGCCCAACTCTATATCCACCTCCCGCACAAGCTCTGGTTCCTTCTCGCCAGAGAGGTGACGTTCCACGTCCCTAGAACCAGTCTGTGATGCCAGCCGTCTGTCAGCACACCTTTGCGTTGAGTTAAGACTATTTTGTCAAACTATATTATTCCATTTTTTGGCTGCAATAGAAGCAGCTCTGCAGGGTTTATTAAAAAAAGCTGAAATGTTGAAATCCCCCAAAAAGGGAAAATGGAATATGAGCAGATATATTTGATCATCCAGCTGCAGGAGTCACATCTGCTGTTGGAAACAAGTCAGTTTTAAACAGGCTGTGTGTTCATCTGTCTGATCTCACACACACACACACACACACACACACTGATCTTTTTTCTTTTCTTCTTTTCTCTCTTTTCCCAGAGAAGCAGGAATAATAGAGGTGAAAAGTCAGGTTGTGTCTGTTTTCCGAGCCAGCCGAGCAGGTTTTAAATCAGCTCTCAGCAGCCACTTGTCAGGCCTTTAACCCTTTAATCACCCAGAAGTGTGAACTCCAGCAGCTTAGTGTCGGATGACCAGCAGCTCCAAAGCCCTGGTTTCATTTTCAAGTGCCTTCTTTTTGGTCGGATGATACACTGATAATCCTCCTGCTCCTTCTTGTTTTTTAGTCTCCATCTTTGTTACTGAGCGCTCAGAGATGAGGTGTTTCTGCGCTGATCAACTGTCAATCAAACAGAGTGACTTTCTGTAGGTGGTGCTATTCTGAGTCTGAGACATAGACTGTATAAGAAGCGGACATATTCACCATGACATCATCCATTGGTTTGTGGACTGCTGTTTTGAGTTTGGCATTTTGGCCGTCGCCATCTTGCTCCTTTGCAACCAGAGGTGACACGGAAGGGTGGGGCTAAGCACATATAAATATTAGTAGGCGACTAAAAAGGTTATAATTAACTTCCATGAACTGAAAACACACTGGGAAAAGTTTAAAGTAACGAAGACGAAAACACGGAGAACTCCCAGACCAGAACAATCTGTCAATCACAAGGTAGCCACGCCTAAAGCATCCCCTGCTTTATGGTCTATTTGACTCTAAATGGGACCATAATTTAGTAAATGAACATCATGCTGTATTGAAGAAGACTTGAAACTAGCGATTGAGACCATAAACTCATGTTTACAATGTTTACTGAGGTAATACATCAAGTGAGAAGTAGGCTCATTTTCTCATAGACTTCTATACAATCAGACTCCTTTTTGCAACCAGAGGAGTCGCCATCTGGATTTAAATGATATAAATTTATTTTGCAAAGAAGTTCAGTAGATAAGTGTTATATAATATCTATTTACTTTGTTTTGACTTTCAAAGTAGACAATCTCTTTTAGAAGTTGTTCCTTGTCGTAATTAATCATTGGAGTTCTACTCTAAATGTTTCACATTACCATCTTTTACCAGTCTTTTCTGTCTTCCTCTATTGTCTCAACAGTTTATTATCCAAACGAGATAACAAATGATCAAACTACACAAGCTTTTAATTATTGACACACTTCTAATTGTGTTGATCGCTCTGTTGTAGAGTTTGGGAGTGCGAAAAGTGAGATCTGGACTTTTTGTCTTTTGCTGAAGGAATATCCAACTTTGGGGCTTTTTGTTGATGTTATAAGTCATTCTAAAAGCAGAAATAAAAAGACAGTTTGACCCCTTAAGAAAGCTGGTACCTGTCCCCCAAATGGAGGAGAGTCTTGAGATCTATGAGATGACAAGATGTGATCAACCTCCACCAAACAGCATATTCCCTTCTTCACTATTCATTCATCAACCTGAATGAAGCTCTGTTTTATTACATTTGATGTCACTGATCTGATCTGTGTCTCATTGGTTGTCTTTCCTGCCTGCAGCTCTCATGGAGCAGAGATCATGATGACGCAGCATCGATCCGGTCAGCAGGGACGCCGGGACCGTCCAGCGGTGGACACACGTCTCACAGCGGCGACAACAGCAGCGAACAAGGTGAGGTTACTCTATGTTTTAAAATTGTATATGAACTCTGTAAATAAACAGTGGTGGAAGAAGTATTCAGATCCTTTATTGCAGTAAATGTATAAATACCACACTGTGAAAATACTCCACTACAAGTAAAAGTCCTGCATTCAAAACCTTACTTAAGTAAAAGTATGTAAGTATTATCAGCCAAATGTATTTAAAGTAAGAAAAGTACAAGTATTCATTGTGCAGTAAAACGTTCCCTGTCAGTGTTTTACTATTATATCTGATGTTTCTGGATTAATATTACTGCAGCTTTAATGTATATGTTGCATTTTACTGCTGTAGATGTTTATGGTTGTGCTAATTTTAACCGCTTTATATACTGTTGGGTAGTTTAATCTACAGCAATGCATCATGGTCTATACGATCATCAACTGTCAGAAAAACAGCCCTGTTTTCAGCTTTATGATGAGGCACTTTCTAGCTGATCCAAGAGGCTTTTTAAATAGTTTATAGGAGAATTTTCTCAATACATAAAGGAACACTTCATCCTTCAGTTTATCACAAACATTCAACATCATCACGTCTGGAGATACAGTATGTGGTTTTCACTGGACAGGAATGGGATGAAAAACTGTCAGACGAATGTATAGTGGAGTAAAAAGTACAATATTTCCCTCTGAGATGTAGTGGTGTAGAGGTATAAAGTTGCTATGAAGTACCTCTAATTTGTACTTATTAAGTACGGTATGTGAGTAAATGTCCGTGTGTGTGAGGGTTTATGAAGGGTGGCAGAGGTTTTCCGTCATGTTGGACTTGACGTGAGTTTGAAAATAAAGGGAGACGGTAGAGAAAAAGAGGGAGTGAGAGAGTGATGAAGGCTGACAGACGATGTGAGCTACGAGCGGAGCTGGAAGAAAGAGAGCTTTATGTCCCAGAACACACACACACTCACACACACACACACACACGCACACACACAGGGGGAAATAGAAATAACACAGCATGCAGTGAACACACTCACACTGAAACATGCATTAACAGAATTCATATACCTTCATATTTTAAACAGGATAAATACACAAAATGTGCGCTTAAACAAACAGACCTATGCACTCACTCTAAAACACAAATATATGCAGAAATGCATAAAGACTTTCTCAAAGTATGTTTCCATCCACGTTTACTTCAAATTGGTTTTAAAAAAATCTAAATGGAAACTCAGAAATGAGAGAAAAATGCCAAAATATTCCCCAAATGTCTTTATGCTCAGTTGAGGAAGGTGCTACAGGTGCTCTTTGAGAATAGCACTATTGTTCTGACCTCAAAATATTTACATACTGTATATAAACTGGAAAAAGAAAGTTCGGAAACTTGTGTTTGGTGGATTATTTCTCTGTTGTTACAATGCTAATTGGCATTGTATTTTACATCGTTGGAAAGCCTGTTTATTTACCTTCACAATGATGTCCAAGAGCATTTTGGCACATTTTTCTTGGGCGCTCCCCACATAATCAGCTGTGCTGGTCATCCCACAAATGCATGATCCTTACAAGTTGGACATCATTGTGTAGGTAAATAAACAGGCTTTCCAACGATGTAAAATACAATGCCAATTAGCATTGTAACAACAGAGAAATAATCCACCAAACACAAGTTTCCGAACTTTCTTTTTCCAGTAGTGTCCAGTAAGTCCTGAATCTTGAGCACACAAGATAATATCTGGTTAATTATCTTGATAACTGTTTGTACAAGATTCATATCTTGAGTAAAAACAAAACAAAAAAAAATCTTTTGGGACTTTGGGGAAAAAATAAGTTAATTTAAATTCATTTGTCAGGTTTTTGAAAATTTGCTTAAAATTTGCACAACGGGTGGAAACATGTAAAAAACAAATCTATCTGAAATCCCAGGTAGTCATTCCTATTTGCAGTCAAAAATAATGTCAGTGTTGTTTAACTTTGTTATTATTCTTTATTATTGAAAGTATGAGGAAAAGGATATTTGGAGGAATATCAGAAATGTTCCTTTACGATGTCGATGTTTTATTGACAGTTGATTCAATATAACAAACTTGTTGTGGAAACTGTCGCTTACATGCTAAGATTTTGTTAGCACTGTTGTTCAAGAATAAGGAACATTTAAGCATCTAAACTTACTGATCTTCACATTTGCAGATAACTGTATGTGCTGTTTAATGTGCAGCAGCTAATCAGCCATCTTTTAGTTAGTTTTCCCCCGGTGAATGTTTGTTTGGTGGCTCGTTAAGCAAGCTCGGGTGCACGACAAGATGTGTGTTCAGGTTAGCATGAAGCTAATGTGGGTTGTTGTTGTTGTGTTGATTAGCAGGCTTCCATCTGGCTGTTGGTCATGTGCTTAATGATGGCATGGTGATGTCACTGCTTTATGCAAATATGGTTTAAAATGGAGCAATTTGATTGGCTGTATGGAAACAAGTCCTGAACAAACGGTATTCAGACTGATTAATGTAAAAAATAAGGGCCGCCATCATGAAACCAAGAAAATATTATATATATATTTCTCCCTTTTGGTTTTGGATTTTTTTTTCTCAAAGTTGAACAAATAGTAGATGATTTATAGAGCCGATATGTGTGCTGTAACAGAAAAAAATCAATTTACATATACAGTTGGACTTCAAATTAGGGCTGAAATGACTAGTTGAATACCAGATTAGTCCATTAAATGTGAATATTTGCAGATTTCCTTGTTTTAAATTATAGTAAACTGAATATTTTTGGGGTTTTGAAGTGTTGGTTGGACAAAGCAAGAAATTTGAAGACACCACTTTAGACAATTTTATTGTCATTTCACTATTTCTTTTAAAGTTTTACAGGCCAAACACTCAGTTTCTTTGCAGCAGATTAATTAATGAAAACATCGCCACATACAAGCATGGATATAATGACATAATAACAGAAACGTATGTGCGTACACTTGTGATATCATAAAACACACACAGGGGTCCAGCAGCTCTGATGTCATGCTGCTGGTCTCAGTGCAGCCGGTTCTGTTAGCATGCATCGGTTAGCGGGCCAACTGAAACAAGCCCTGTGGTTTCTCTATCTGCTGCCCACATTTACAGGTTTACACCACTGGGGGGGGTGCGGGGGGGCGCTGTCGAGTTCAACCTACGAGTCTGATTTTTAAAAAAAAGGCTGCGTATGGTTTACTAAGTGATTTGTTAATCATGCATCGGTCTTTGAGGAAAACAAACATGTTCTTGGGGTTTTCTGCTTGTTCTACTGTATGATTAATGAGTATCTGCTGCTGTACTGGACAATAACATCTGAAAATCAATTCAAATCAAAGGCTGCAGTTATTTTGTGACCTTTCAACAACTCTGTTGGGACTTTGACAGCATGCCTATGGCGCTCATGGGAGCTGTAGTTGTTAATAAATGCTGATATTATCATTGTTTTTAGCCACGATGGCGGTTTGGCTCCAAGAATTGCAAAGTCAGTCGGTTGGTTGGTCGACTACTTTGGTCCAGACTGAAATATCTCAACAAGTTCTTGACAGATTGAGATGAAATTTTGTACAGACATTCATGATCCCCAGAGGATGTATCCTACTGACTTTGGGGATCCAGTGATATTTTATCTAGCGCTACCATGAGGTTGACATTACATGTTTTTAATGAAATGTCTTGATAACTGTTGGAAGGATTGCCATAACATTTTGTCCAGATATTCATGGTACCCAGATGATAACTCATACTGACTTTGATGATCCACTGACTGTTCTTGTTGTTGGGGCACAAGAAAAAAGTCAGAAAAATGTCTCATAGGACAGAAAAAAGTCCATTTGTCCGACAGTTCGTTACCCCGAAAACAAACGCTCAATATTTCAAGGCCCCGAAAATACACACTCTCCGTACAACAAACAGAAGCACATGGCTACTTGTAATGCAGAATGACAAGGATCAAGGTATTTCTTTGGTCAAACTTATATTTACCATTTTTATTTAATTTAATTTATTTGTTTATTTATATAATTTCCGTAGAAATCCTCTGAAATTGAGGTCCGTCCGAATATTTTTCCCCCCGAATGAATGTTATGCAGGGGTGTGCAAACATTTATAAGAACCCACAAATCAGTTTTTACAAATTTCCGTATGATTTTTGGACAAAAATCTGTGCTTGGTGTGAAACGGCTTTTAAGTGGGTTAGATAGTTTAAACTGGGGGGTTTTATTAAAACCTGATTGTCTGATTCTGATGTTGCTTGTTGGATACGAAGCTGTAGTCGATTGTTTTGGGGATAACGAAAACTACAAGAGTAAAATCCAGTCAATCTCCAACTCTGGGTGTTTTGGAGTACACTTTGAAAACCAAACTATGAAACTTAAGAGAAACTGTGTCACACCTCCATTTGGAAACAAATCTGCTTCATCAAACTGTTCGCTCTGACTGGACGTACAGTATCAGCAGCCAGACCTCAAGCTGTTTCAGCTCGCTCGTTGTTGGCTGGTAGATATTTAAACATCACTTACCCATAGCCAGCTCCCCAGTTGACCTCCGTGATGAAGCCAAATGTGGTTAATAAGAGATTTCTTTGACGTTACTGAAAAACCTCAGTTCAGCAGGACTTCAAATGACATCTGCTAACTGTAACTCAGAAGCCACAGCCAAACTTCCCAGCGTATTTGGCCAGTGCTCGGTGTTAATTTGCCATCCTGGAGGACATAAACAGAGAAACATGTCCTCAGCATAGAAGACCATAATGCTGTCACTTTGAGTGGGCTTTCTCCATCATTGAATGTGTACTGAAGAGAGAAATACACTTGTTTGCTTTCTTTCCAACATCAATATCAATCTCATGTTTGTGTGTTAAGTACATAGCTGGAGTTATGACGTGGTTAGCCTAGCTTAGCGTAAAAGCAGGGTGGAAACCGCTAACCTGGCTCTCTCCAAAGTTTAAAAATACACATAACAACATCTCTAAATCTCACTAATTCACATGCTATAACTTTGCGTCTTTAATCCAAACACAAACAGAAATGTTAAAAAACAGTTTGTGGTTTTAGGGGGGAGTTACTTGCTGGAAATATTGCTTAACAAATAACAGTGTATCCATCCGCCCAACGCTTGTTTGTATCCTTTCCAGTTATGCTGGATAAGAACAGAGCGCGCATGTTTTGGTTCTGATTTCTGGATAGACACATCAGGCAACCTCACTGTGATGACAAAACTTCAGGAAGCTGTTGTTGACTGTTGTTCAACAAGAAATAGTTCCAACACGCAACTCCACTTAATATGAAAAAATGTAATTTCAAATTTTTCAGTTTGTTTACAGAAGTATGAATTAATGAATCGTAGAGCTGCTGGTATGAATGTTTTTGTACTTTGGACTGAGCCAGGCTAGCTTTTTATGCTAAGCTACTCTAACCTTCTGGTTCCAGCTTGGTACTTTGTGTAATGCAAAGACATGAACAGTGATATTGATATTTCTGTATCACTTTCAGAAAGGTAATAAACTTATCCAAAATGTGAAACTACTTGGCAAAAGAGTCTACTATGACACATCCAATCCGATATCTTAAAATTCTATTCGGGATGTCATGAGAACCGATACTTTGGTACCCAGTCAATGCCAAAAAATAGGTTGCGTAGAGTTCTGCAGGAATGAGTCCTAATGGAAATGAGTTAGCATTTTAGCACTTACGGTTCCCTCTTTTGGAAGTCAACAGGTTTTTTGAAGGGTTTTTAGTTAAATGTTTGAAATAAGGTCTGTGGTTACCACAAGCTTAAGAGATTTTAACGTTTTGTTCTATGACATAAAATACATCAATAAATATCCCACTTGTGAATTTTGAAGCCTTTACGTGTCTTTAAAAAGTCAGTCACTAACAAGTGGCTAAATGAGACTACTAAACGGCATCACGCCGACTCGTCCCCCTTTACAGCCTCGTTGTATATACTTGCGCTGATGTGACCGTGGTGTAGTTCATTTATAGCCTAACGTTAGCTTTTTATTTCTGGCGAATGCATTTACGCTTCAAAAATCATAAAAGTGGTGTTCATTTGTGGAGATTATCTTGCTGAACAAAATGTCTAAGTATCGTTAACGTTTGTTTGCCACAGAGTTTATTTTCTGCAATAATACAAAATGCGATGGAAAAATCCCTGTAGGTTTTTTATGGTATCACATTGGGTATCGAGAATCGGGAAATTTTGCTGGTGGTCTCGAATTTCTGGTATTGTGACATCTCTAAATTGTATTGCTGTGCACAATGGCAGGTGATAAATTCAGCATTTTTAGATTTTTAGATCAATTCAATAGTGTTTTATTCATAATTACAAGGATGAAGTTTTTTCAGAATAGGCCAGAGCTTAGAGACGTTTGTAGCCGTTTAGGTTCATGGTTGGGTGTTGTGCTCTATATGGGCTAAAGGTACACGGTTCAGTTTTTCCTGGTTTGAGTTCCAGTGAAGGGAAATCTTAATGTTGCATTCAATGATATTTTAAACAATGGTGCATGAAGCTAGCTCCATAAAGAAATGTTTTTTGGTGTGGAAGAACTTGACCTCAACCCCATCCAGCACATTTGGGATGAACTTGAAAACCGACTGTGAGCCAGACCTGATCACCCAACATCAATGTTGGACCTCACTAAAGCTCCTTTTTCACCCATGTTCAAACATCTGGTGGAGAGACTGGAACCAGATGAGTGCAGACGGTCATATAAAGCTGCAATGTTCCAGTGTCCACATACTTCTGGCCGTGTCGTGTATTTAGAGACCTTCCAGCCTCCTATATGTCTTTAAAACCTCTCAGCGGGATACGTTCAGTTTCATCTCAGTCCTTCGTCCGTCTCAGTGTTTTTACTCCAGGTCTGACCTCAGCAGTGAGGTCACCTTTATTCGAGCGTTGGATTGGCTTTTATTCATCTGACCCCTCCCACCGTCGCCGGCAGAGGAGAAATGGTGCGTAGTGGAAAATAAAGACTCTCTCCTTCTCTCTCCAGTGAGCGTTCTTCCAATAGACCATGGATAATAAAATTTTGTACAAACAGTTCTTAAAAAGCTCAGCGATGGAGGAGACAGGCAGCACGACTGGACTGCTTCATGTGTTTGTTTGCTTTTACTTTATCTCACATGTGCAGAGCAGAGAGATATTCATCATGTTCTGCAAACAGAACGACTGCTGGAAGGACACTTGATGTCTCTTTTTTACTGGCATGTTTAAAGTGCATTCAACATAGTTTTGGTGGAATTAAATGTAATCTCCTGAATTGTCTTGTGGTGGAATATTTGGTCCGTTTCTTTGAAGCTACAGCTGCATTGTCTGTGTCACACTCTGGCGGTCACACAGCCAATCAGCAATCCCTAATTGTTCATTTCCATTGACTGAGATAAAGATGAAGGCATTGCTTAAAGAATTTTAATGCTTCTATAATATGCTCTATGGTTTCAAACTGTATAAAATATGGACGTAGTCTCTGTGACGCCACCCATTGATTTCTGAAGAGCTGTTGTGAAGCTCAAAGTGAGTGGATCCGGCCACCGTCATCTTGGAAGTGACGGCACAGCCTCCAGACTAATTCAAAAATGGGCAATAGCTGTAGCAGGCCAGAGGTGACGCAGCAGAGCGACCTGGTATGGCACCCACCTGTCACTCAAAGAGGCCACGCCCTCAATTATGTCAAACTTTAACACTTAATATAATTTAAATAGGTGAGTTATATAAAAATTCACCCCCCGTACAGTTGTCATGAACGGATATATTAGCTGTAGAGACCAAAACCGTTTTTGTACCCGGCTGTAAACATGTTTATTTCTGCTGTAAAATCAGGCATTTGGGTCTGTGGAGATTGACTCCAGGCTCCACCCCGGCGACTGTGGCTCAGAGGGCAGAGCAGGTCGTCCACCAATCGTAAGATCGGTGGTTAGATCCCCAGCTGCTCCGGTCACATGTCGATGTGTCCTTGAGCAAGACACTTAACCCCAAATTGCTCCCAAAGGCATAGCCATCGGTGTGTGAATGAGCATTTAGATTAGTTCCTGATGGGCAAAGTTGGAACCTTGCTTGGCAGCCTCTGCCATCAGTGTATGAATGTTTGTGTGAATGGGTGAATGCTGTAATGTAGTGTAAAGCACTTTGAGTGGTCGGATGACTAGAAAAGCGCTTTATAAAAGCAAGTTCATTTACCATTTGAAGAACTGCAGTTTTTGGCACTTCTGCGTTGGCTTCATTTCTCAGCACCGGAGGTAGACGCTTCTTTCAAATACTGCCTTTGCCTCCAAAAGCCATTTTAGTTATAGTTTTATTTCCATGATACCTGAGCCCTGATAACCGGTATCTGTGGTATTGTGGAAAAAACAAGTACCGTCATATTTTCAGAATTTTTGCATCGACAAGGTACCGAAATCAGTTCTTGTGACATCCCTAATAGAATTAGAAGATATTGGATTGGATGTTTTGTGGTAGTCTCTTCTGCCAAGTTGTTTCATATTTTGGATAATTTTATTTCCTTTCTGAAAGTAATACAGGAATATCAATATCAATGTCATGTCATTCCGTCTTTTTTTTAAAGATTATTTTTAGGGCTTTTTTGCCTATATTTGATAGTGGATAGACTGGAAAGGGGGAGAGATTTGAACCTTGGCCGCTGTGGTAAGACTCAGCCTTGGTATATGGGCGCCCGCTCTACCAGGTGAGCTACCAGGGCACCCGCACCTGTGTTTTTTAACGCATTTTCAATTTTTGCATTACAAAAATCTAAGCAGAAATGCCAGAAATTTGAAAAAAAATACAATATAAATATTGCCAAAAATGTAGTTACTATTGGCTGAGGTGGAAAAGTTGAAGATGCAACAAAGGCTCACAACAACAGGTTGATGTGTTTGTGTCCTGCTACCGCTCACTTACAGGCTTCCAGGTGTGGAAGTTATGGTGCTTGATTGAATTAGTACTATCATCATGTTCTACATTAAAATAGGTGATGGAAACGACCAACAATTCCCGTTTAATTTTGCAGAAAATTCCTAAATTTGCAAAAATTCCGTGCAACATTTTAATGGAAACGTAACTTATGTGGTGGTGTGGGAATATTTGAGAGCATTGTTGGCTGGTTGTGTGCATCTTACTGCTTCTCATCACTTCTCTGTGTCTCTGAACGTGCAGCAGATTTTATTGATAGCTTGGCTGTGATCACAAAATGAAGCTTTGACTGAATTGTCCTCCGCTTCTCTGTTTTCTTCCTTCTTTTCATCGCCCATAAACTTCCTCCTCCTCTCCTTTAGTTCACAGGTTGTTGTGAAGCCGAGTTGTCACAAACCATTAGCAGGTTGGGTCGGACCTCTCTTTCCTTGGCTCTCTAAGGAGAGAGAGGAGAGAGGGAGGAGGGGTGGAGTGTAAATCAGCCTCGGGGAGCTTGCGGTTCAGCCTAATGAGGCTGAGAGCTTGTTTATGGAGTTACGCATCATTTTTATGATTATTTCCACCTTTTCAGGCTCTGCTGCGCGGCAGAATCCTGCCTCTGTTCAGGCGGAGGGAGGCCCTGCTCCACCGCTGACTCTGGGCAGGGCGGCAGGGCCTTGAGCTCCTGCTGCAGGCTGCAGAGGACTGTCGCCCTAACCTTGGCCCGGCGCTGTTAAAAACACTGAGGAGAAAATGAGCCTCATTAAACAGGCAGAGAAAGAGCAGTAAAAACACCGGGCCCGGCATCTTTTAGTGGTTTTCAGTTGAAATGCGGCATTATGCGCCACGATCCAAAACCTGCGGGGGGATGGTGGGGCACAGAGAGGGTTACGGAGCAGGGCAGGCCGGCGTTACTGCAGGGTCACCAGTTTGAATCCAGTCATCAACTGGGGAAATCTGTGCAGGGAAAGTACACGAGTTAAGGCATGTGTTTGTTAGGCGCCTTTAATGGGCAGAAAAGTGCTTAGAGGCCTCATGTGCACTGAGTGAAATGGACTAATGTTAGCTAGCTGGCCGCGTAGCAGCGCTCTGCAACCACAGGGAAATATAGTAAATACAGTATGTACACTGAAACCTACCGGGAATGTTCAGTGATCGGCCAATGTCCTCTTTGTTGTGAAAACTCCAGTGAAAACAGTGAGTTTTCACTCTGTTTTTGTTAGTTTAAACAAATTAAAACAAATTAAAACCTTTTTATACTTATAGAGTAATGTCTTTTCTTTTGCTTTTTTCCAGAGGAAGTCAAGTGATGATTTTTTAATATGTTTAGGGCGTGTGTTCAAGATAAAACAAGATGTTAAATAGCTCTTTAAAGGGGTCATATCATGAAAATCTCACTTTTTCAGTGCTTGTGTACATACATTTGGGTATGGAGTTCTTACCAACCTACAAACTGTGAAATAAGACAACACAGTCAGTTTTTTGTGGACTGCCTATAGATCAGAAAACATGTGATTCAAAAAGCCATTCAGATTTGGCTCCCCTTCCTATGTCACATGCAGGCTCATTAGAATATATCGCCCATGGCTACCACCTTTGCTAAGGTGCAGCATATTAAACGTAGACTGTAAAATAACGTTTCTTTCTTCTTCTCTCTGTGTTGATCAGGTGACTGCCTGGATAACGGCATGGCTTCTCCCAGCACAGGGGACGACGACGACCCCGACAGAGACAAACTGCACAACAAAAAGAGAGGCATCTTCCCCAAAGTGGCCACCAACATCCTGAGAGCCTGGCTTTTTCAGCACTTGACGGTAAGTGCATCAACCTCATTTACATTCGCTTGTTTTTGACATTTAGCTACTCAAAATGTTGAGGAAGTAGAAATTTAGTTATGTGAGTGTCAGTAAGTGGAAGACTGTCAGTGATTCGGCTGTTTGTATACCAGCCATTATGCACATAAATACAGAGTCCGTCCCCCTTGGCTCTTACTGTACCAGTCTTTACTTCGGTCCAGGTGGTGGATTGTGCAGCCTGCTAGCTGCACAGTAGTGATGGCGAGATGAGGCTTCATGAAGCACTGAAGCTCTCCAGCAAATTGTTTCGCAAAAGGGTTCATGTCACGAGGCTTCATCTGGGCTTCATGTGCACCTAAAACCACCCATCGGTCAAATAGTGTAAAACAGGTACATATATTCCAGATATGTGGCAGTGGTTTAACCGGGCACAGGGCAGTGAATGTGCTTGTGTAACTAAAGGAAAATGATAGATGGGAGACATTATTTGTTTTTATTCAGGAATAACAGGTTCTCAACTGTATTTCGGCTTCGGGCATCTTCAATGACGTCATTTGTCTAAAACGATACAAGCCTTGATATGCGCTTCACAGAAAACTTCCTGGATTACTCGACACACGCTCCGAAGCCTCGGCACATCACGTAACCTCACTACTGCACAGCAGCGTCGGGTATCAGCGGGTGAAGCCAGGTCTCCGTTATTAACATCATACAGCAGTCCCTGACAGACTTGTTAGCTGCCTTCTGTAGCTCCAATTCGTCCACTTTGTGAACGATGGATCTGGCGTTAGAGAGAAAGATGCTTGGTAGCGGTGGTTTGTGTGGATGCTTCTTTAGCCTAGCCAGCAGTCCCGCCCGGCATCCCTGTTTCTGCTTCCTCTCTCTACGCCGCCTACGTCGCTTCTCAGAGCCGATAACAATCCACGTAGACCCCGGTGATCCGGATATGTCCGCCGGTATGTCCGCCGGCGGTACTGTGCTGTAATCCGACGTTGATTAAGTCTTGACGACTATACACATACTTTGCCTGAAAAACTAGCGCCAAACTATGAAGCGAAAAGCCGCTGCACTGACGTGCGCCGCCATCATGAAAAAACAGCAACGGCAGCTGGTAGAATGTACACTGTAGCACGGTTCTACGATCTCGCTGTAAAGGCAGATCGTAGAGACATTTTAATCGTTCACGATCTGATATCGTCATATCGCACACCCCTACCCACAACTCTCCTAGAAGTGTTTTTATTCGGGACATGAATGTCGAGGATTGTGACGTGAATGGGGATAATCTCCCCAAATAACGGAATATTCCTTTAAAGTCAGTTATTGCAAAAAGTCAAATATTTTTTTTTACGGTTTGGTACATTTGAGCTCAAATGAAATGAAAAATGATTGTGCGTAGAAGACATGATGGCCGTGTGATATTTACTTTGTTGTGTGTAAATCGTAATAGAGCAGTTGACTGTAGTTTAAAGGTTCCCAGGTGTCGTCTGGCTCTGCAGACCTCTACAGTCTCGCTAATAAACACTTAATCAGCACTTGTGGCTGTTTTTTTTTCGGAGGATTGAACTCGTGCCCTTCCACTTCTGTGCTGATATTTCTGTCCACTTTGAAGTTGTGTTGACCTCCTCACCCCCTACCGTCCCGCCCTGCTCCCCACCTGTTCACAACCTGGGGACGTTCTCAGTCCGGGTTGATGACCTTTGACCTGTGCTGTGGTCCAGGTATTTCACCTGTGGGCTCTTCAGAGGCATCCTGACAGGAGGAAAGCAGAGCTGTGACTTTATACGAGAGGAATGTGATTTGAAATCCGTTCTGGTCGAATTTAACTTCAGGGTTTGGTACCAAGAACCAGTTTAGTATTATTTAGCAGCTTGTTCCTAATATTAATAATACTGAATATTCTTTAAGAAACTTTTTTAATTCCACCTTTGGATTCCTGAAAATGACCTTCAGCATTTCCGTCTACATCGCTGGTTACGCATGCTTTAACTCATGTACACAGGGTTTAAAATGATGCATGCTAGCCATGGGCGGATTTTGAGACAATGGGCCACTGGGCACAGATAAGAGGCCCCACAACCTCTCCTACATAGGAACAAGACACAGACTTTTCTTGTTGTTTAGCCTCTTGTTGTTGTTTTGCGGTCATTTTGTGTCTCATTGTGGTCATTGTTAGTCTTTGTAGTTACTTTGTGTCTCTTTTTATGTACTTTCTGTGTCTTTGTGGTCATTTTGAGTCTTTGCAGTTGCTTTGTTTTTCTTTGTAGTAATTCTGTAACACTTTGTGGTCATTTTAAGTCTTTGTAGTTGCTTTGTGACTCTTTGTTTTCATTTTGTGTCACTTTGTGGTCATTTTGTGTCTTTTTGTAGTTGTTTTGGTCTTTTTTGTAGTTGTTTTGCATCTCTTTATAGTTGTTTTGCATCTCTTTGTAGTTGTTTTTTGTCTCTTAGTGGTTGTTTTGTGTCTCTTTGTAGTTGTTTTGGGTGTCTTTGTGGTTGTTTTGTGTCTCTTTGTGGTTGTTTTGTGTCTCTTTGTAGTTGTTTTGTGTCTCTTTGTAGTTGTTTTGGGTCTCTTTGTAGTTGTTTTGGGTATCTTTGTGGTTGTTTTGTGTCTCTTTGTCGTAATTTAACAAACAAACGAACTCATTAGGTGTAACTGTGAAAGGTTTGTCTGCTCTGCTTTAGACGGGTTTTGTCCAAAGTATTTGAACAAGATATATTCCCACCAAGCTTTATATTAATATATTTCTGTTTATCAGCATAAAACATAAATCAATTTCCAATCATTCTAATAGTGAGAACGTAAGAACCTCTAAAGGGAAATATTATTTTTTACGAGCGTGAAGCTGAAATGAATCGTCCAGTAAAAATGGGAGGACCGGCTCGGTGCTGAAAATCCCAGTCGTGACTGACTCATAGTTTTGGCTGAGGCCAGCAGAACAACCAAACACCCCCTCCACCACCTATTCCTCCCATCTCCCCCTGCCTGCCTCCAAACATGGAGAGGCTAAATCGGTCCCTGCTCGGCGGGGGTCGGGGCCGCTGCCAGGACTCTGAGCTGAACCTGGAGGACAGCGAGTCCTGCAGCAGATGGGAGGTGAGAGGAGCGGTGGGAGGGAGAGGGAACACTGGTACCTGAGAGAGGGAGGGAGGGAGGGAGGGAAGGCGCTAGCTGTTGGAGGTTAAGGTTATGTGAAGGGCAACAGTACGTTTAACACACCAAGCAGAGAAAATAATGAAACAACATGGAGACAGGTTTGAAATAGGGGTGTTGCGATATACCGGTATTGACAATAACTGTGATATTTAAAAATAAAATATTGATATCATGTTAATAATACAAATATGATAATATAATTTATATAATCCAGCGCCTCTTAAATCACACTTTTGTACATTATTGGTTACAGACTCTCTCGCTCTACCTCCCTACTCTCCTATTTTTAATGTAATTCATTTGCTAAAAAAGAGACAAAACACATAATGATCTAAGTTAAGGATGAATTTGACTGACATTATTATTTTTTTTTTTCTATTCAAATTTTCTATAGATATTCTTTTGGCCACGATAATCATGTAATGAAACAACAGTCCCAGATATTAAAGAGGCTCTTCACCGCATGGAGATTATTTTCAGTTACATGACTGAGGAAATATATCTGCGCTCCTGAAGGTGTCGGAGGGCAGTGCATCTTTGATGAAAGTGAAAAATCTCACAACATGGCTTATTGCTAGTATATTTATTTATGGCGTTAAAATGTGATGAATATTATGCTTGTTTAGGTACATAAAGGTCAGCACACTGACAGCTGTTGTTGCCTGTTGGGCTTGAGTTTGCCATGTTATGATTTGAGCATATTTTTTATGCTAAATGCAGTACCTGTGAGGGTTTCTAGACAACATATGTCATTGTTTTGTGTTGTTAATTGATTTCCAATAATAAATATATAAATACATTTGCATAAAGCAGCATATATGTCCACTCCCATGTTGATAAGAGTATTAAATACTTGACAAATCTCCCTTTAAGGTACATTTTGAACAGATAAAAAATGTGAGATTAATTTGCAATTAATCGGGATTAACTAAGGACAATTCATGTGATTAATCGCAATTAAATATTTGAATCGATTGACAGACAACACACTGCATAATGAGTACTTTTACTTTTGACATTTGAATATATTTTGCTGCTAGGACTTCTGTAGTAAAGTAAAATTAGGAATTAGGGCTGTTCCATCTTAGTTGATTAGTCGACTAATCGGTCATTTTGGTCTTAGTTGACTGAGATTTCTTTAGTCGATTAGTCATTTTTTTAATGCTTTTTTCATGCTCAATGACTTATTTCCATGAAACGTATGTGCACATCTCTGGTAAACACAAGATTAAATGGTGCTTTTGTGTGATTATTTGTGGAGAAACTCGGTTTAACGGAGCTGTTGATTTAAATCAACTAATGGATTAGTCAACAAAAGTGTTAGCTACTAAGAATTTCTTCGGTCGAGGAATGTATGACTTTTACTATTTTCTTTATGTATCACCACTGTGTGTGTGTGTGTGTGTGTGCCCACTTGTGCACTAATAGAGCATAATAGCGCTTTTGAACTGACGGCCTGTTTTTGTTAAGTTCCGCAGTCAGACTCTTTGTTATTGGCCCGCTTTAATCCTGATGGACCTGGTTACCGTGGTTACGCAGAGTGCTAATGGAAAAGTTGGAGACGCAACACGTGGAAAATGTCTGATTCAGAAAAGGATCATTCTGAAAAATTTCAATCATCATCCTTCTGCATTTTTAAATCTTTGGGCCTCGCAACAGCAACACTGCTCACCTGGGTGTGTGTGTGTGTGTGTGTGTGTGTGTGTGTGTGTGTGGTGTAAACAGCACGTCGGCTTGCGGCTCAGCTTTTATGAGCTGTGGCTCAGAGGAGGCTGCTGAAGTTTGTGTACGACTTCAGGGGAGGAAGCCAGAACACCCTCTGACAGACACACACACACACACACACACACACACACACACACACAAACTCCCTACATTTTCACATTTTTATTTCATGTAAAAGTGCAAAAAGCAACTGGAAGGCATCCTCCCTGTTAATGTAATTAGTGTGTAATTTACCTCCCTCTCGCTCACAGATGTTATTTGCCTCCTTAAATGACTTCTTTACAAACCCGAGCACAAACAGGTGGTGGAAGCTTTGTGTACGCTACCATTTGTTTACAGTCACCCAACTCATTAAAGAGCTGCTTTGGCTTACAAATTACACATGTGACTCCATCAAAACAGCTGGAAAGACTTTGCACGTTCAAGTGCTTCTCAGCATGCTGACGACGACAGAGCGGCAGAATTTGCAAAAAAAAAAATACTCCAGCGTCGGTATGAAGAGACGAGAGAAACGACTCCAAAACTTCAAAGCGAGCGCCACAATTACAGAGAAGGACTTCACCCACTCGCCTGTCGACCGGCTGAGGAATGGGCCTCCTGAGCCGAGCGGGACAGATGAGTTAGCAGGAAGCCCCGGCGCTGACCTCGCAGCCCCCCTGCCCTCCAACCATCAGGGGTCAGGGGGCACCGGGACACCTCCATCCATCCATCAGCAGCTGTTTACAGCCGCAGAGCTGCAGATGTGATGGCGAGGCCACGGCGAACCACAGGCACCAACACGTGTTCAGCCGCCTGCCGCCACCCAGAGATACAATCCCCAACCATCATCTCACCAGAGTCATGACCGTACAGGAAGTCTCGCTCTAATAACGCTATCAAACATCAAATGCCACCAATGTGAAATCCACCATCATATCGCAGTCTCTGTCCATCATCATATTCATATGTTATCACGTAATCATTGGCGCCACAGATTTAACAAAAGGAGATCATTAAACATGGTGGTGATTGTGTTTACGCACTCCACCTCCAAACTTAGAGACCCAAAAAATTAAAATGTGATTTCTTCGATCTGCTGCAGCTTTGTCTCTGTTTTAGTTTCTACTTTTATTGCTCAACAGATTTGGAAGTAATGAATTAATCAGTAACAACAACAAGGATGAAATCACCTAAATTCGAAAACGTTCGATGACCACCGCAGGATGTTTTCAGAGCTGGCTTCACTGTGTGTCCTGTTATCCTTCGGAGCTTTTGCTATTATTCTTATTTTCAGGTGCATACTTGTATTTTGTGTTTCTACTAGAACATGTTTAAATGCTTTATTAATGAAAAAATGCTTTATTTTTCTCATACTGGCTGTGCTGCTCTTTTCACCCTCTGTCTGAAACTCTCTGTTTGAGCTCCTGCCCCCTGAGAGTAACTCCCCTTGGCCTGGACTTAAGGCTTTGGAACTTTACAAACCTTTTACATGCTCAAAAAACTATATAACGCACTAAAGAAAAGGGAAAAAGCACAAAAGCATAATAGGTCCTCTTTAAAAAACGGACGCTACACATTTGCAAGTTGCAATTAAGCCCATGAATATTGGAGCAGTATGTAGGGATGTGAAACAAAGTCAGCAGTGGACTCAGCAATGGCAGAAAGTTTTAAAAAGAAACTGCTGCTTTTTCTGCCGTTCCGATGTCGGCCGGTGATGAGTCAGGCTTGATCCGCCACATAGTGGATCTACTTTTTATGGCACAGTCGCACCAGCAATTAAAAACCACGCAATCAGTGAGTTGGCGTGCAGCGACAAAGTAAATCAGTGCAAATCTTTGAGAAGCAAATTCATTCCTGTTGATTGACAGCTAGTCGTCTTCACAGTTCTGACCTTTTAGGGAAACAGAGAAAACCATAGACTGTATAAAATATGGACAAAGTCTCTGTGTCGTCGCCCATGGGGTTTTGGAAGAGCCGTTGTGAAGCTCAAAGTGGGTGGCTCCAGCCGTCGTCATCTTGACAGCCTCCCGATTAATCAAAAAATGGTCAAAGGTGGATTGTCGGTGGAGCTGAGGCGGCCCACAAGCAAACTTGTTTGGGAGTCTAAAGGGTTTTTAAATCTTATATCAATACAGCTTTCTAAGAGTTAAGTTTCCTGTAACAGATATTTTGAACCTTTTTTTTTTATTTTATCATAATAAAAAAATATATATACAAGCTGTAACCGTCGTATGGAAGCAGTGCAGAGCGGCAGCTGTGAGCTAGCCAGTGGGGCACGTCCACATGCGCGAACATGCACTAAAAGCATGCGCGGCCGGCCCAGCGATGTGAACAAAGCACAGGGAAGCTCTGACAACACACACAGAGGGAGAGAGACTTCATTCTCTGCTCAGGTAGACATTACTCCTCTATATCTTTACATAGCTAATAGTTGTTTGATGCTATAATAATGCTGTGAATATCAAATTCAGCACCTTTTAAATGTGATTGCATGTTTTATCCTGTTAAAGGGGAAAACAATCTGAATCTATTACATTTGTCTGGAAGACCTCACGATCTCTGAAATGCGGAGACAGATTTAGTAGCAAAGGTCAAAGATTCAGTCGAACAAGGTCGGAGGGTGTTTTCATAGAACTAAGAAACAAATCTCCACGTTTCTTAGACAAGAACAAAAGGTCCAGCTATCAGGATTGTAGTTTGTATAATCTAAACATAAAACTCTCTGTTTCTGGTAAAAAATAATGGCCTCTGTGATCAGACGTTCATTTCCCTGCAGTGTGAGGAAGGCTGTTCCGTGGCTCCCTCACCCTGCAGTGAAAACATCATCCATTACCTCTGTGACAGGCCCCCCAGGGACCCCAGGGCCTGGCTCTCTGTGGGGGTCGCCTTTATTGACCTCTCACCCCCCCAACACACACACACACAAAATGTCCAGCATGTGGTCACATACATCACGAAGCAGCCTTTCTTCCCTGACAGCGTAAATGAGCGTCCGTCAGATAATGAAGCGAGGAGGCGAGGCCAATCAGACGGCAGATGGAGGGAAAGATTCGAGCTGTCTGAAAGACACCCTGAAAAACATGTTGAGGAAAAAACACACAGGTTAAAGACAGCTTCAAAAAAACGTTTTCAGCAATAATCTCCAACTTTTTTCTTCTAAATAATTGCTTTGCTGATCATTATCATCATAATCAATCAAACTGAATTGTATCATATCAGAGGTGGACGACTCTGGACCAATGCTGACATGTTTGTGAAATGCTAACACACACACACACACACACACACACACCAGACACTGTAATGAGTAGTAATTACAGCCTCTTAACAGGTTTACTGGGACACTAAACAACAACACCTCCCCCACATCACAGCATAAAATGGTGTGTGTTTGGAGGTGTGTAACATGCATTTAGAGTCCTGCATCAGTGTGTGTGTTCAGACCTGCCGGTTAGCCTCGCTTGCATCCCTTAATGTAAATATGCAGATGAAAGGAAAGTCAAATAATCTTTTCCAAAGATGGTTTCTGTCATTTTAGGTAGTTCTTATCACGCTGATATATGTTCAAGTGATAGTTTGATTTTAATTAGTTATTTCATGCTATAGAAGGGGGTGAGACGTCGTAATTGACAGCTGTGAGTCTCTCGCTGGCAAGCTGCAGCTGTGCTCGGTTCACGATTGGTTCGGGCGGGTGACCTCGATACCGCGGCTCCACCGCCCGATCACTACTGCGCAGACTCTGGCTCCAAATGCTTGTTTCACCTCTGACAACAGCCAGTTTGTTGCATCTGTAACCACACCCAACAGTGATGTCACAGTGTCCTGGAGTACACCTGTACATCACTGCAGCAAGATGAGACATTAAACCACTGGAGGTCAGTAAAAATAAGATTGTGGTTTTGGCAAATAAATTTTGGTTACGATTAAGCAGACATGTAAAGGTTTTGTGGTTAGGTTAAAGCTACTACGAGAAACTTTAATTAGGTGTTGATTTTGGCGGTCCCTGTGGACAAAAGCGGTAGTGTTTCCAAGCACCGGAGTCCCTTGAGAAATCCAGCAGGGTGGTGTTGGTGTTGGCTACCAGCGAGGACTGGTAGCACAGCGAGGCGAAGCTCTGCCTCTGGCTCAAAGAAGAGCCTTTACTGCCGTGCGCGGAGCTCCTACGGCAGGTCGAAGGATCTGGGTCTGTCCGCGGCGGGCTGGTTGCTGCTGGAGGCCCCACTACAGTCTGAGCTGAAGGAATTTCTGGTGAACATGCATGAATTTGTCTGATTTTGCATGGAATCCGACCCGGTGGCACCAATGACAAGCATTAAGAATAATTATGTAAGGGTTAATGTACAACGAGCCGGTCATTGTTGTGAATATATAATAACTCCAACAGGGCAATGCGGTTCACGTCAGAGTTTTGCATCATCCTGAAGGGGTTTATTTCACAACAATGACCTGCTAGCTGTACATTATCCCGCTTATTACTCAGCTACTTACTTAGGAAATCAATAATTTGACACAAAAACGGTCCACCAGAGTCCGACATCAGCACTGCGCCCATAGCAACGGTCTGTTATACAAGTTAAAAGTTTCTCACAGTAACTTTAAGTGTCATTTCTTTTGCTCAAATTAGTAATCTGTACACTCCTAAATTAAACTCTGCCCTCACAATACTAAATTCATGCCCTTTATTATTATTATTATTTTCATTTTTACATTATTTAGACAAGCTCTATACCTTCTTCCAGACCAGCCGCTGAGCTCTGGCGGTGCTCGTCCAGGCTGCTCCCTGCTAACAGGATTATAATTTTATAACGAGCAGGTGGCTCCAGATTAAAATCCTGAGTGGAAACTCTGAAATTAGACTGGGAGGTGGACCAGCCCTGAACCATGCACCATGTGTTTTTACTCTCGCCTCGTTTGGTGGTGGGAAGATTCTGCGGTTTCAAACATTTAACCCGTTTTCGTGCTGCATGTGATGAGCTGCTGCTGGGAGATTTTATGTGACTTGATGAGCAGTAAGAGCAGGAGGATGTTCCTGACCCAGCAGTGTGTGTTGCTCAGGTTTAAACAATCTCTGGTTCATGTGACGCCCTGGAGGTTCTTCACTTGCTTTGTCTCGTTTTGTTTTCGATGAAATCGTCGAAGGGACAATTAAAGCTCCTCCCTGGAGAAGGCTGCGACTTCGAGGTTGAAAATGTGATGAAACGACCTCGTGATTATCGCTCTTTGTGGCAAATTAGATACAGTTTAGGCCAATTACCTGCTATCAGATCACAGGGAAAACACCGCAGTTTGGGCAGAGGGATGGGCCGGCTGGAGGAAAGAAGACATCAAAGACTTTCCCTCCTCACCACAGAGAGAGATGTGGCGAGTCTTCTGGTGTCGACCTGAGGCTGTTTGATTGGCTGGTGAATTCTTAAATAGCATTAGATAGTTTGTAGAGAAACCAGGAGGTGATGGATGGTGGAGGAGTCTTCCTGCTTTATATGTATTTGCCCTTGTCCTCACTGCCCCACTTCTATATGCTTATTTATTCCCTTTTTCTCAATAATGTGTTCCTGAAGATTATTTTTGTTAAAATTGTCATATACTTTACTACTATACTATAGCTTTTCTCGCTGTAGAGACATTTAGAGACTATTTGTACACGACATGTACTACTCACACTTGTTAATTTAGCGAGTGGTTCCTGCATGAGGCCAAATTTTTCCATCTGAAATGTAGAAAGTCTCCCAAAAACTCATTCAGCGATCATCAAATGTCTTGTATGTCGGGCCAAAAGTCCAAAGTTTACAATCTCATATTACAAATAAAAGCAATAAATCTTAACAATTTTCGAAACTGGAACCACAAAAACGTGCTAATACTACTGTGGAGGAATTTGGCAGACTATTTGTAGATGACTTGTACTTCAGGCCTGGACCCCTCAACAATTTTGTTTAAACTTAAGAGAAAATTTGAAATGCGACAAGTTCTCTTAAATCACTCATACGAGCCACTTAAGAATGAAGTGGTTCCTGCATGAGGCCAAATATTTCCATCCCAAACGTAGAAAGTCTCCCAAAATGAAAACACATCTTGGAGCAGACTGTGCTTCCCTTATAATTCCTGTTCTTCTGTTATTTTGTAAAGATTTGATTGCAACAAACTCGTGTCCCTGCCATGTGGCCGGTCTTTAGGATGCCCTGCTCTCTGCAGAGTTTAACGAGTCTGAACTTTAGCAGCGCTGCATGTTACATCAGTGTGAAAACAGCTCCTGAAAGTGCAGCTATCTGGGTCAGGGACGGGCAGCGACGTGCCGCGGAGGATCTGCAGCAGCTGGTTTCAGTCAGCAGATGAAGAAACTCTCACTTGCTGTCAGCTGTTGCAGTGAAACATTATTTATTGTTCGCAGCTATACATGAACTTTTCTCTCCTGTCTTCTACCAGTAACTAGAGGTGGCTCAATGCTGCAGCACAGATACCAATCCCGTATCTTTTTTTTCCTCCTGAATTCAACATGAGGCTTCAAAAGTCTGAGTTAGACAACTCAAGTGGGTATTTCCCAAAGTTAAAGCCTTTTATAGAATAAAAATCCCTCTTTATGTTTCCCTGCTGAGCTGCGGCAAAGAGACACGTCCTGGCAGCCGCAAGTAGCTCTCTGTTTCCGGGAAAAAACACCAACAATAAACCTCCATACAGTATGGTTGCCAGGATAGTTTGATTTAACTGTAGCTCAGACTGCTGCAACATCATACTGATGAGGACGGTTTCTTACAATGAAGTCTCATCATGAGGGAATAAGTATAAAGCCAGTGTGGACAGGAGGAATGATTACAGTGACAGTGATGATGACGGGGCTGCATCTAATGATTATTCTCACTATTAATTAATCTCAAGATTATTTTCTTGAAAAATGCCTGTTACAATTTCCCAAGGTGAGAGTTAATGAAACCGAAACTAACACAAAGTCTAGCTTGTCCTATCTTGGAGTTAAAAGCAAATAGTCACAATCCTACTGTATGGTTTTGACAGGTGGTATACTGTATGTTCAGGTTATGTCAAGGGCTGGGAGTAAATCGCAAATATTGTCTCCCGAACAGTTTTGTTGCAACCTTTATTTTATTAATTTTGTTTTAATATTTATTAAATTATATTTATAATATGTAATTATTTTATTTTCTGTTTTATTTACTCTTTTGTAAATGTGCCTTAAACACAGTATATACTCTGTATCTATCCTGTGCGGGTGGCGGGACCATGGGGATAAAAGTAGATGCTGGGAATCTGGTTTGTGAATTTATTATATTCATTTAGTTATTTTTATTTATTTACTATTATCATTACTATTTATTTATTTGGATTCATAAATAAAACATTTTTATTTATTATATTATGTATTTTATCATTTGTATTTATTTATATTTTTTATTATATTACCTTTTATTCTCTCCTTTGTTTTTCAATAGTTTGTTTTTCAATTTACAGTTACTGTCATATGTACATATTTTTTATTTGTTGTGGTTTAGGTTATTGTAATATTTTTTCTTAAGGAAACAATAAAAAGCACGATTAGTTTAGTGACACACACTCACACACACGCGCGCACACACGCACACACACACACACACACACACACACACACACACACACACACACACACACACAAACACACACACACAGAGAGAGAGAGACTCCAGGGATGGAGCTGTGCAGCCTCAGGCCTGTTCTGATCCTCTACTGTTAGAGAAACAAGCCTGAACGAACCCCCAACACACACACACAAACACACACACACACACACACAGACACAGACACACACAGTCTAATTAACAGGGCTCTCTCTCCACTTGGCTTCCCTCTCTAATTGGCTCACCATTTCTTCCCATTAATTATGCTCCATTTCATATCCCCTTAATGAGTCTGGCCCCGCCTCCCTTCTTTAACGCTAATTAGCCGCTTTGAGGCTCACACACTAAAAACAAGAAGAGGAAGAAGAAACAGCCCTGTGATGTTTTACAGTGTGTTGACATCCCTGTGTTTTGTCCCTGTGCAGCACCCGTACCCGTCAGAGGAGCAGAAGAAGCAGCTGGCTCAGGACACCGGCCTCACCATCCTGCAGGTCAACAACTGGTGAGTCGGTGACGTTGGCGACGGCACACTCTTGTTGTGTTTAGGTTGCCCCCTCCCCCAAGAGGCAACCTAATGATTTGAATGATTAATTCCTGTAGGGTTGCCCCTTCTTCAAATATCCCCCAATTACAGTTACAGAGGGGAGGAGGCGGTTAATTGGAGAGTTAATTGGAGCTTGGAGGGTGGAGGTAGAGACCTGTAGGAGGTTTCCTGGTGTGTTCTGTTTACTGATAAATAAAATGGAGACGTCAGCAAGTTTCTCTGTTGGGGATTCAACCGTTCACACATAGTTAGCACACGGTTTAATTCCCCTAAACTTAAAGGACGAGGAAGTTTTAGCCTATATAAGCAATTTTTAAAACAAGTTTTGGGACTCTTTTCGACACAAGGAACTTCTCCAGGAAGCTTTCTAGGACTTTTACTGGCGTTTCAAGTTCAGAACCTGGTTCCAGTTTTTATTTCTTTTGGTTAACTTAACTAAGGTTAGAGAAAGATCATCAAACAGTGACTACGTTTACATCATAGGCTGTATATAAAGATGGACGACGCGTCTCCACTTCCTCCCATTGTACACAATTGAAGCCAAAATATCCTGCATACGGGAGTGTTGCCATCTTGAGATTTTGACATCATTTGGAGCCAGAGTCTGCACAGTAGTGATCAGGCGGTGGAGCTACGGTATCGAGGTCACCGAGAGACTCACAGCTGTCAATCATGATGTCTCACCCCCTTTTTTATAGCATCAAATAACTAATTAAAACCAAACTTATCAAAAAAATGAACACTTGAACAAACATCAGTGTGATAAGAACTACCTAAAATGACAGAAACCATCTTTGGGAAAAATGTAATTGACGTGTAGTTGGACTTTTTAGTTTTGCTCATGTCCCATCCGCTAACATGGAGTGGGCGGGATTTATGACCTATACTGCAGCCAGCCACCAGGGGGCGATCCAGATGTTTTGGCTTCACTTTTGGGGAGCTGTCATGTCGTCCATCTTTAAATACTATGGTTTATATGCACACTAATATTCCGCTATTATGACAATATATTGAATTTGATATGGGTCATGTTAACAGCATATTCTGTTTGGATATTCTGAATTAGGCCTTATTCTGAATGGAGCATTTTCTGATTAAGACGTGGGATATTGTTCTGGTTTCATGCATTCTTTGGACATGTATACAGCACATTCAGAATATGTGTTTCAATTAGGGGTTTTGCATCAGTTTGCGACACACGGCTTCCTACTGTTTTTTATTTCGGGTCAACAGCAGCGGTGACATCACATACAGTTACAGACAAAACAAGAATCACATTTCAGAAACATCAGAAAGATTTTAAACAACGGCTTTCAACTCGTCAGGAGGAGAAATCCACCCTGAGATCCTCTGAGGAGGTTCAGAAACTGTTGCTTCGATCGCATAACGGCATTAAACGTACGCAGATTTTCTCAGGGTTTTTTTTCCATCTCACAGATACGTCTTTCGTTTACAAAAAGAAACTTCATGGTTCCTGTTTTCGAGTGAATATTTCACATAAATTCAGTGGAAACACCCTCCGACTTGTTAAAAGGGCCGGTTCTGAGGTGATATACTGGTATATACTGGAGCCTCTAAAGCCATTAGTCAGACCCGCTCCCTCCGAATATTTGGCTGTTGCCGTGGTAACGCCTCTGGAGCAGCTCGCAGTGTTTTCCCTGATTCGGCAGATTTAGAGTGAACGAGTGAGCAGAGACGAAGGCTGTAAATGACGCTCTGATCCGACTGCTGGTTTATATCGTCAGTGTGTGTGTGTGTGTGTTTGGACGTTATATAGATGCTTGGATTTACACATTACATCTTCTCCTCACCTTCTTCCTCTACTCTCCTTATCTCCTCTTATTATTCCCTTATTTCCTCTCCTCCCGTTTCTCTCCTCTTTCCTCTCTTCTCCTTGTTTTACTCTCTTTTCCTTTTATTTCCTCTCCTCTCTTGTTTCCTTTCCTATCCTCTAATTTTTTTTCCTCTTATCTCCTCTCCTTGTTTCCTTCCCTTGCTTCCTTTTATCTCCTCTTCTTGTGTTCTTCCCTTGATTCCTTATATTCCCTCTCCTTGTTTCAAATCCCTTGCTTCCATATATTTCATCTCCTTGTTACCTCTTCTTGTTTCCTTCCCTTGCCTCCTCTCCTCTCATCTCCTCTCTTCACTTTTGTCCACTTCCTCCTCCTCTCCACTCTCTGCTTCTCTCCTCTCCTTCTTCATATCCTCTCACCTTATCTTTTCTTGTTTTCTCGCACCCTCCTCTTCTCTTTCATATCTCCTCCTCTTACTTCCTCTATCTCTCTCCTCTTCCTCCTCTCCTCCAGTGTCCTCTCCCTCACCATTTCCTCTCTTGCCCCCTTGTATCCCACTCCTCCTCTCCTCCTTTTGTCTTTTTTTTATCATCCTATCTTCCTCATGTCAGCTCTCAACTCCCCTCATTTCATCTCCCCTTCTTTTTTTCTTCTTTCTTCTCCATCCCCTCTTCCTTTCTTCTTATGTTGGTGCTTCACCCTCTCCTCCTCTTGCCTCTCCTATTTTCCTCTCCTTTACTCTTCTTCCTCCTCCTCACCTTTTATCTGCAGATCAGATTGAACTGATTTTTTTGGTTTACCAGAAACTAAAATGTTCATTTAATTGTATCATCAACACATTATTATTATTATTATTATCATTATTATTATTATCATTATTATTATTATTATTATTATCATTGTTATTATGTTATTATTATTATTATTATTATTATTATTATTGTTATTATTATTATTATTATTATTATTATCATTATTATTATTATCATTATTATTATTATTATTATTATCATTGTTATTATGTTATTATTATTATTATTATTATTATTATTATTATTATTATCATTATTATTATTATTATTACTTCTATTATAATGATTAATATTATTGTTATTATTTCTATTATCATTATTATTGTAGGTCAAACTCGGTCAATCAGATTCGTTTTAGTATTGTTTTAATTTTTACTTCAAGTGCTTCTACATGTCTTACAAACATACTTTGTGTTTGTTGATTTATGAGAGGTGTGTGTGTGTGTGTGTGTGTGTGTGTGTGTGTGTGTGTGTGTGCGTGTGTGTGTGAGAGGTTGAGGCAGTTGGTGTAAATGGCATTTTCATGGCAAACAGCTGGACTGGTTTATTTAAACACACCCGTTGTGGAGGGGTGAGAGGGGGGATGGTGTGGGGCGTGGGTAGTGAGTACTGACCTGAGAATGACACCCAGGGTGGGCGGGGCTTAGCGACTGTTTTACAAGCAGTGTGTTAGTGTGTGTGTGTTTGGTGATTGTGGTTGTGTAGCAGCTTTGTTTAAAACCTCAGTGGAGGACTGACTGTACAGAGAGGACAACCTCCTCCTCCTCCTCCTCCTCCTCCTCCTCCTTCTTCTCCTCCTCCCCTCAGGTTGGAGGCTCTGGAGGCGACAGAGGGGTGGCGGGCCCAGAGATTCACTAATATTTTGGTTTTTCCGTTTAAAAAGAATTAGACGTAAGGTCGATGTTTGCAGCCTCCTTGTGACACCTGAAAGAGTCCAGCATCATCGTCTCCAAACAAACTTTTCAACAGGACCAAACAGAAAATATCAAGTCCAAACATGTATTTGCTCCTACAATCATTAGGTTCAACTGTTCGATCAATCACAGATCTTCATCAGGTACCAGATCTAGAGATGTTCCGATATAATTTTTTCCTACCCTATACTGATTCCGATACCTGAACTTGCGGTATCGGCCGATCAGGGCTCGAGCTTAAGTATGTCCCGTCATCCCGGGACACTGGTATTGGAACAACTCTAACCAGATCTATGACTGATCGGAGAGAATGAAAAATGATTATGGAGAAAAAGAAACAGTGTGTGGATTCCAACAGTTTGCCCGAACCCAACATGAATAAAACAATTTTAAAAAAGAGACCTGATAAGGGCTTGACAATAAGGATTGCCTAGGGAAAGTAAAATGCCACGTCGGGCTACTAAATCTAGCAACTCATTTGCCCAATTGGGCAAGTGGTAAAAAAGAACTAGAAAATGCATTTCCTGCTGGGAATGCTGACAGCTGAAATTAATTACAAAGCATTGTTGAAAGTACCGAACTGAATTGTGAAACTGGCAGAGTTGAAAGCTGAACTGCATGACCCAAAAAATACTTTGATAGAAAAGCAGGAAGCTAAACTGTAATACTGTCAAAGGTATATGTGGAAATTATTTAACTCGTTAGAGAGAAAGTAGTTTTTGGGTGGAATGAACCTTTAAAACTGTATGTCTTTAGACAGAAAGTAATATTTGGCTCCAATAAACTTTTAGAATTATAAATACTTGGACAGAAAGTAATATGTTGGCAAAATGAATCTTTAAAACTGCAAGTCGCTAGAAAGAAAGTGGTATTTGGGTGGAAAGTAGCAGTAGTAGTAGCTGCAGTAGTAGTACAAGAAAAATCATAGCACTAATGTCCTTACAGAGCTGAACATTTTGATATTTGAATGGTTTC
Source organism: Sebastes umbrosus (assembly GCF_015220745.1). NCBI lineage: Eukaryota > Metazoa > Chordata > Actinopteri > Perciformes > Sebastidae > Sebastes > Sebastes umbrosus. The sequence continues at coordinate 15,786,516 of NC_051271.1, forward strand.
TGTAGCTCAAAGTATGTGGAAGTAGTTAAAGTCCAAAAAACATACGGAAGAAATAGAAGAAGTTGAAGAAATCAACATTCCCACAGTTAAACCCATCACTTCTTACAGAGCTGAAGATTGGAGCAGCGAAGGAGTGAGCCATCTCGCCTTCTTCTCATCTCTGTTGAGAGTTGCACATGCGCAGTACACCGATCGGACAACTTTAGTCTTTGTTACCACTAATAAGTAAAACAATTTATAAAGGGGCAAGTAAAAACTGACTTTGGCCAAATAGATTTCTAAAAACATTAAAGTTGAACTCTGCTGATACAAATGTGAGCACAGTTGTGTGCTTTGTGGCAGTTTATGACTCGTCTGGCCGCAGAAGAATAAAAAGCCTCAGTGTTATGGAGGCCGGTGGGGGGGCAGCTGATGGTCGATGTCTTTGTGCAGCAGTGTGTGTGTGTGTGTGTGTGTGTGTTTAGGGGTTGACAGCTGTAAACTTAGTCTCATGGTGTGAACAGGTCATGAATAGGTGAAGCTCTGACTCTCTAATGGAAGTTAGAAACAGACGATCAGACGATTCTTTTTGCTCGACATTGTGTGTTTTTTTTCCACCTCAACATTAAAGTAGTGAACTTGGAATTTGTGTTCAACCACTAAATAATCTAATAACATCAGAACATTCTGTGATTAATTGTCCACAACGATTTATGGCAAGAAATACCGTAAATGTTGGGAAATGAGTGTCCTTTTCCCAGGAGTTGAGAGAGTGTGGACATGAATTGTGAACAGTCCAACCAAAGAGTAGTTTTTCCTTCTCAAACTCTTTCAATCAAAGGATTCGAAGGAAGGAGGTGATATATCCAGAATTAACATGAAAAAAATACACAAAAGTCAGAAAAAAAACATAGTTTTGTGTACCAGCAATATGCTTTCTTTCTTGTTATTCTTTTTTTAAATCATCTTGTGACACTGTTCCTGTTACAAATTGTCTTTACTTATTAAACCATTAGCTCTTCTTGCTATTGCCCTGTACACGCTTTTCTCCTTATATTTAAGTATTTTGTTTTTTGAGGACAGTTTTCTTTAAAAGAGTCTCTGAAACAGCATTTTATTTTTCTGTTTCAGAGTTTTCCTCTGAGTCCAGAGGGTGTAAATTATTTGAGTGTTATCAGCTGTTCAGGGAGGAAATCCATCGATATTAGACCAGACATTCAGCCTCATGCAGCAACGTTCTCTTAAACTTCTCTGATATTTTCTCTTAATTTGAAAACTTCAGCTTTATTGCAATTGTCATATACTGTACATACAATACGAGAACATGAAATTCAACCTCTGCATTTAACCCATCCTAAGCATTTCAGGAGCAGTGGGCTACTGTACAGACCAAAACCACCAAAACAACCGGTCCGAGAACATCTCTCACAAACGGTCCAAGTGAACCAAAAGGCAGGCTGCCTGTGTAGCATTTGTTGAGATGGACACATGTAAACTACAGGTTAACATGAGTGGGAGAGGACTGACTTGCTTGACATCTGGGCCGAAGAGAACATGCAGAATACGCTAAATAAAGTTCACAAAAATAGTGACGTTTATAAAGTCATTACAGTTAAACTGGAGGAGAAGGGATTTGTGCTCTCAGTAGATCAACACCGAGTCAAAGTGAAAAAACTGGCAGCTCTCACGACGAAAAAAAGATAAATTAGCTCCTTTGTACACACACCTCAGTAGATTTTTTTTATTTGGTCCGCTTTAATTTGTGCACCGTGAAACCGAACCAGGCTAAATAGAAAACGAACTAAAAGAATCAATTTCACTCTGATTCGGACTAGCCATACGGACTATGGCTTGTGAAAGCGCCATTAAAAGGGTCAACAGACTCTGCAGGCTGGCTGTTCCAGAGCCGAGGCCACAGAAAAAGCCCTATCTAAGAGAAGGGAAAAAATAAGAAAACATTGGTGCATCCCAGAAGTCAATGGGTGCTAACAAAATAAGAATAAATTGTGGATATAAACAAAAATGAGAGGAAATGTGTTCTTATATCGCTTCCTGCATGAGGCCAAATGTCAAATATTTTAGTGAAAGTTCAGCTTCCTGTTGGAGCTGATGCAGATCATCCTTTACTTTCCTTTAAAAATTCTGCTGTATCTCACCCTTCCTCCTCCTCCTCCTCCTCCTCCTCCTCCTCGTCCTGCTTGCCTTTTTTTTACTCCCTGAAAAGACTGCTTTGGCTTTTGTTTTCCTGAAAAGGAAACAGGGTCGTCCCCCCACCTTTTTTTTGTGTACCCCCTCTCCTCCCTCTTTTCCGAACAAGTTGAAATGGAACCATCCCTCCCTGGGGGTGAGGAGGTGGGATGAGGGGGTGAGGGTAGGGAGGTGGTTGTAGGGGACATAAATCAAGTGGGAAACCACAGAGCTTTCACTCCGGGGCGGGTCAGGAGGGGTCGACAGGCGGTTCAGAAGGCTTTAAGCTGAGGAAGACCAGAGTGCTCCTCTGCAGAGGGGAGGCGGCAGGGGGAATATGGGGGAGTTAAGGGGGGGGGTCACAGAAGGTGCCAGGTCATAGGTCACGCATACCAGGATGATGGCTTTCAAGAGTGTACTTAGAAGGGGACATGTATGAATGCACTGCTGCTGCAGCCCTCCGATGCCTGAAGCCATCACAGACTTGGTTTCAGTGCAGTTTTCTTCTACTGTATTAACTTGATTAATAAACAGTGTATTAAGCCCTATGTTACATGTGGAATAATACTGTAAACACAATAAAAATGTACAGAAATTAGACTAAATTGCTGTTGTGCACAACAATAGTTTCCATTGGTAAGCAGATGGCCAAGCTCCAGGAAAGTGACAAACAGCTTCATTTGATTTGGCACATTTATTTGATCTGCAAATAAATCAGAACGTAACTTGAGTCAAAGTGTTTTAGCTGCTAAACCGGACTTTTAGCTAACGGAAATCTAAATTTAAGCTGCTGAAATGAACCACTGGCTAACAAAACAACAGCAAACATTTTTAGCGACTAACCTGAACTTTTAGCTTAATGAAACCAAACTGCAGGTTCAAAATTCTGTTTTTGTTTTGTTGACATATTTGACTCGAAGATTTTGTTTTAGGGAAATTTGGATATCTCTTTGTATCACTCCATTAATCAGAAAATATTGTCAACAGCCATTAAAAATAAATTTTGCCATGTTTTTAGGAATCAAATGTTCTATAAATCAGGCTGTGAATAATATATGACCAAACCCCTCTGTAAAAACCTTCAAAATTTAGATAAGAATGAAACTGGAAAGTTTGATGTATGTAAGTGCTAATGACGTGGAGATTTCTCGAGTATGAGAAAAAACTAATTTTGAGAAAACGGCTTTTAAATATGTCTATCGTAAAATGTCATTCATTTTGAAGACACTACAGGTGAATAGGGTAACATTTTTAACTAACAGATATCACCATGAAACTTCCCCAGGTGATTACTCACATTAAGACACATATTTTTTGTATTACAAGTTTTCTGAAATGTTATATTTAAATATGCAAATGAGGCATTATCTAATGTTAACTTTGGCGAAATCTACAGACGCAAATAGACAAAGTAGTAAAATAAACACCTAAATGTGTATTTTTGTACTTTCCACTACTTTCAAAGAAGACGATGTGGAAGCAAAATAACCCAAAATCTCAAAATTGACCAGTGCATGAAAAATTATGTTTTTGTCATAGTGTCTCGCCTAAAAATTTGGTTCTGTTTAAATTGTAGATGTTTAACTGAGCTGTTAGCTAATAGAAACCAAACTGCTTTAGCTGCTAAACCATTTGTTTCCTCTCCTTCTTGCTGTTAATCATGTCAGTAGGCTTATATTGATGCTAATTTGAGTTAATTTGTATGAAAAACAATGACATTTTGACGTAATATTGCAAAATCTTTGTATCGTCCTCCAATTGGTCCAAAAATACAATTTTCTTTACCAATTTACAAACTTCAGGAGAGATCATTTCGGTATCTTCAAGTTGTTTCCACGGCACACAATCTATTATTCTTATTTTGCACCGCTTTTTAAAAATTATTATGAGTCGGTGCTTTTCTGACCTTGCAACAATATTTTACCAACTGCATTTCCCACTTTACTGATAGATGTGGACGTCGAAGGTTAACTAGGCTAATTATGTTCCACATGGTTGCATGAAGCACTTTTCATCTGTTATGATTTGAACCTATTGTTTCCAGTCACGCTGAGAAAAGAAGAAAGAAAATATTTGAGAGAAACTTGAGATATTCAGTGTGCAGTGAGGCGTTTGATGTCCCTCAGTGAATCAGAGAGGAAGTTGAGGTTTCTCTGCAGCTTTACAGACAGAACACTGAAACACTGCCGCTCCACCTCATTTATAAACTGTCTCTCTGCGTTTCTTTCCCTCCTCTTCTTCCTCCTCCTGTTTCTCTCCTCTTCTACTTCTCAGGTTCATCAATGCGAGGCGGCGGATCGTTCAGCCCATGATCGACCAGTCCAACAGAGCAGGTGAGTTTTATGTTTTTCTATATTTACGATCCGGTCCAGATCAGCATCTACAGCTTAATTCATGTCTAAAACTCTAATCCTGATAATAGTATGGTTTAATTTGGAATTTTTAAAATTTTGAATGTCTCGTTTTGTCCACAACTCAAAGATATTCAGTTTACTGTCATAGAGGAGTAAAGAAACCAGAAAATATTCACATTTAAGAAGCTGGAACAGAGAATTTTGACTTAAAAAAAAAAGAAATACTGATTAATCCGATAAACCAATTAATCAATTTATCCAAATAGTTGTCGGTTAATTTAATAGTTGACTAACCGATTCATAGATTAATTGTTGCTAGTTTTTTTAGCTGTAATATTGTCCACTACTGCAGTTTTTTAGTTCAAGAACAAAGTATGAACTGTATATTAGTGAAAGCTAGAAATATTTGAGTCAAGAAAATGTTGCATCATTGGTAGAGAATATGATCTATTTAATTACTGCCCCCAGTAAGAGTGTAAATGAGTGTATTTATCAAGGTTATAATAGTTTTGAATATTTTGTCTTACTTTTTAATTCATTTTTGTTTTGACTTTTCAATTTAATTTTAGTTTAGTTTTAGTTAGTTTTGAGAGTGTTTTTGCTAGTTGTCGTTTAGTTTCAGAAAGGTTTTGTTTTTATATATTCAGTTTTAGTTTGTTTTTGTTAAGGCCAGGTATAATGTCTCAGAAGAATGTAGCTACATATACTTACAAAATACAGCTGTGAGAGCTGTGTAGGAATGGTTTTGATTTGGGAATCAATTTGAGTCCTCTTTCGCTACCACACTCAGAAGAAAACAAGCCCAGTTGGTTAACATTAGACCTGAGCTGAATAGCTTCTTGGTTAAAAGGCATTCGGTCAACTACAATATTTAAATCATGTTCTTGTTATTTAATTCTACAAGATTAGATGGACACATTTTTTACTAAACATTGAAAAATATGCTCAAAACATCATCATCAAAACATGACAAACTCAAGCCCAACAGACAACAACAGCTGTCAGTGTGTCAGTGTGCTGACTTGACTATGACTTGCCCCAAACTGCATGTGATTATCATAAAGTGGGCATGTCTGTAAAGGGGAGACTCGTGGGTACCCATAGAACCCATTTTCATTCACATATCTTGAGGTGAAAGGTTAAAGAACCCCTTTGAAAATGGCCATGCCAGTTTTTCCTCGTCAAAATTTAGCGCAAGTTTGTAGCATTATTTAACCTCCTTCGCGACAAGCTCGTATGACATGGTTGTTACCAATGGATTCCTTAGGTTATCTAGTTTCATATGATACCAGTAGCTTTAAAACTGAGCCCGCCACAACCTAAAAATCGCAAATTGCCTTAATGCATTAAAGAAATGAGTGGTGTTAAAACGAATTTGCGATAACGCGTTAACTTTGACAGCCTTAGTTTATACAAATTTCTGAAACCTGGACATGATGTCTTCATGTGCAAAACCAGGATACTCCAAACACCCGATCATAACTGGAATACTGAGTGCATGTAAACAAACTCCTGCAGCCTGAATGTGAGCAGTAAGACGCTCTAACAAAGCCTCACTGGTGAACTTCCCCCCGCTCGCTGTGTCTTTTGCTCTCTTGGCTCCTCGGTGTGTTAAAACGAACAGAGAAGCTTAAACTCCAGGATTGAATGGCCTCTAAACCCAAGCAGGATTAGCTCCAGACAAAGACGCTAATCGCTTTGACTGACCACTCCATTGAACATTTTAACCTGGGATTAAAACAAATAGGAGCCTGGCTAAAGCGGGGCTAAAGTACCGCTAGCCTTTTGGCCCCTGAGCTTTGTTAGCATTTACCCCGCAGCTGACTTCCACACAAAAGCATCGATACACTGCTGAATGACGGCGATGAGAAACTGTTAAAGGCCTGAATCTTGGGAATGTGACTATGCAGATTGAAAAACTTCCCTCACTTCCCCTGAAGACGAAACTTTATGGAGCTAATTTCCCCCGTGAGAATGAATGCATTTTATTTAAAGTCATCTCATCACTGATTAATGACCGACTTCCTCCTCCTCTGCTCCTCCCGCCAAAGATCAGATGCAAGATGAAAAAATACACTACAGCATAAACAAGTTTAGAGAAAACAGGAGAGATTTTATTTAAATTTTATGCAGAAATTGTATACATAACAAATATAAAACTAACTACAGCATTTTTAAGTACAAATGTTAAACCTGCAGCCTTAATTTTGGTGGTTTCTCTAGAGTTGTCTGTCTTTTGGATAAATTTGCAAAAGACAAAATATTTTCCTACCAGCACATAACCAATAACCTACAACGTTAGTCCATCTAATAGTAAATAGTAAATAGTTTATTTGTTGGGGACTATTTTTAGTGGCGGATTAATCCACATGTGGTGCTCTAGTGAGTGTTAGTGGCAGCAGGACGGTGTATGTGGGATTGAGTCAAAATAAACTACAGTGTGTGTTCATGGTGATGAAGGAACATGTCACCCAGTGACACAGTGAGGCTCATTGATGTGATTTTAATAGTTTTTGGACAACAATGGAGCTCTATGGTTCAGAGGAAGACGATAAAGTGACATTCATAGTTGGTTTGAGTCTTTTCACGGGATTGGTTGACAATAAGAAAAAATATAGAATACCACCAGACTTATCCGTCCTGTAGTTTCTTGCCCTCTCCACCTTTCTTTCATCCCTGCCCTGTTGTAGAGCGGTGGGGTCTGTGGAGAGGGTCAAAAGGTCAGAGGTCATAAATCAGGTGTGTGAAACCACCTTGACTTGCTGCAGCACAATATTCATTTTCCGAAATAAAGTATGAAGCTGAAGTCAGGCTTTTATTAACACACTAACAGTCTAAAATCATGCTGTGGTGCCCCTAGAGGCTGGATTATATGAGTATTTATTACTTTGGGCTTTGTTGAATACGTGATTCTTTGAAAGGGCAGCTGCAGTATGTACTAAAAGTAAAAAGAAAATGTATGTAATTTGGAACGTAGGCTAAATGTAAACTTTGTCCTAAAGGTTGGGGCTATAGAGGAGGGGTCAGGGGTCATCAAAGTCATCATTATTCATCCTCTGGGGAGCAGGAATATCCGCAGTAATGTTCAAGGGAATGTGGCCAGTAGTCGTTGAGATATCTAAATCTGGACCAAATTGTCTCAACACTAACGAGAGGCCGGTCTCTGCAGGAAGGAGTAGTTGTGTGTGTGATAGACAGCAGCTGTCAAACCGTCCTCCGCCTCACAGTGTGAGTGTGAGAGTGATGTCATCACTGTGGGACAGCAGGCAGCGAGATAATTAAAAAGAGTAATCCCCCCCCGCCTCCCCACCGTGTCCGCAGTGAGCCATCCAGGACCGTACGGCCCAGATGGTCAGCCAATGGGAAGCTTCATTATGGACGGACAGACACACATGGGAATCAGACCACCTGGTAAACACACACACACACACACACACACACACACACACACCTCAATCGTATACCTTATGTTTTTGTGAACTGTTGAGATGCAGTTCTAAATTGTAATAAATCTTATTAATAAATCTTAATTTCAAAGATATTTAAGAGAGTCATTAAAGTGCATTCTATCAACATTAAGCAAAAATAAAAGTTTATAACTACACTAACTAAGAAAGACATTTCTATTGATAGATTTGTACCACTTGTGGGACAAACAGTGGTGGAAAAATTCCACCACTGTTCAGATTGGTAACTTAATGCCGGGTACACACTACACGAGAATCAAGCCCATTTTGGGCCTGATTCTCCTGACAATCGTCAGCAAAGCCCCAGTTTTTTGACGGTTCTAAAGATTATCTTTCCAGATATTCCTATGGTGTATGTTAAGAGTGTTTTTTACATCCCACGATCGGCTCGGAAGTCCATCTTGGCTGCACCAATTATAAATCGCAGATCATCGATCAAATATCCTGTTGTGTGTGGGGCATCCTGAGGACAGCCCATGACGCAGTCACGTGGGAAAGAATGATAGCCAATTGAGAACCAAGCTGACTGAAGCAGGACAGCCAGGACAACAACTGCCGTCATGGCGGCCGCGACTAATGCATGAGCTCATGCATGAGCTCATGCATGAGCTCATGCAAAATACGAAGCATAAAGTAGTCGTAAGATGGACCTCAGAAATGGAGGACCAATTTGTTGATTTGTGGCAACAACACAAGTGTTTATTTAACGTGTCTCAATGACTTCATCCGTTATTTTTCTTTGTGGATTTTCAGTACAAAGTAGTGCTAAAACTAACATTGCTAATTCTTCCTGTTAGTTTACACTAAAGTCACCTTTGATCGCAAGAGATTTTGCGAGATTTTGGTTGTTATTTTTTTAGTGGGGACCCTTGTTGATCATGAATGGACTCCGTTAGTGTGTGGAGTCCTGAACTTAAATTAACAGTTGAGATGTTTTGACATTAAGTTGTATGTATCAGACGCGAGGATGCAGATCTTCATGATTTAACTCTGTGTTTGTTCCTCAGGTCCTATGGGTGGTGTGGGGATGGGGATGGGAGTGGAGGGACAGTGGCACTACATGTAGCACCACCACCAGCACCCTGCAGCCAGAGGACCCGCCCAGTGTCCCGGGAAACCACCGTGAGTAACACCAGTTTAAAGGGCCAGCTCACCCATATTACAATTTTTTTTTTTTACAATTTTGTTTGTTTCACATACTTCTTTTGATATCTAGCTGTGCAGATTTTGAAAAGTCTCGTTTTACAATATCTGTCTTTCAAGTCTCCGACAGTCAACAATGAACAATCCATTTGATTTTGGTGGCGATCCGGATTCAGGAATTGTTTTAAGAATTCCGATCAGCCTGAGCATTAAGACCACAGGGTATAACACATGTGCAGTGTAACTGATGACACGTTGATGATGCATGACCACGCCTTCTTCCTCCTTCTGAGAGCAGAGAGATATGTGTGTGTGGATGTGTGACGAGACATCGAGGTGTGGGAGCTGCTGGCCGTCCGCGGTGAGAAAAAAAAAAGCGGTAGATGACGGGATGAGAGACAATGTAGTGTAACGTTATACAGACATAACAAGGCTGCTGAATGAGAGAGGCATCCGCCGATACTTTAAACGGAAACACACCGTGTTAATAATAAGCTGACCACCTCACGGTACCGCCAGCTGTGAGCTGTGATCTGTTTTTAAAGTCACGCACCTTGGCGGAGGTCTGCGCTCTCCGAGTACAATTCTAGTTTAAGTATAAAAAGCAAAAACAAGTAATTGTTGTCCGTCTTGATGGTTAGAGTGCAGACAGGTACGGCTAGTAGCAAATGCAGCATGACATTTTATGGTGCAAGTTCACCAAAATGTAAAGAAATATGAAATAAAAACAAACTCCTCCATAGCAACATATCTTGTTGTGTGCTTATTCTATCTTTTGCTGCTGTAACTCAGAAATTTCCCCTCAGGGATTAATAAAGTACCTACCTACTTACCTACCTATATTTCCTTTGGCAAAACACTCTCATCACAAAGCCCATTAGTGGCAGTTCTGGAGCTTTCAGTCCTATCACATGATCTCTCTTGGTTGGTTGTGTTAAAATTTCTATTATTCTGAGCATTGTAAGGACTTCTCGTCCCCGTTGGCTTAAAGGAACTACAAGAACTACAACAGCAGACAGGCTTAGTGGCAGAGCGCTGTAAAAAAAACAAAAAAAACAAGACGTCAAACATCTCTCTCATCCTCTCACCAATCCTTTCGGCTCCTCCTCGCTAATTAAAGCCATTTCCATCTGATTTAAAGGTCAATTAATCCTCTGAGATCCTCTCCACATTCTGTCTAACGAACTGATCATTAGCGAGAGACGCAGAACGCTCTCATCTCTTTATTTGATTACACGGAGTCCAATTACTCCGTAAGCAGTTTTCATTATTAAGCTGGAGAGGAGGAGGGAGGGATGGAGGGCAGTGAACGCAGCGTAGGGAGGAGAGATTAAGAGGATGTTAATGTGTAGAAAGGAAGTGTAGAGGAGTTAGAGATAGAGGGGGGGTTCCCCTAAAACGTGGTCAGTCAGACGGCAACATCACTCAGACCAAAGACAATTAAAGAGTCTTCAGAAGAAGCGTTTCTTTTCTTCCCTCTCCCATTATTGAGCTTATGGCTCTCGGGAAACAATACACCTGTCAGCTGGGATCTCATGCAACCATGCATGCACACACACACACGCACACACACACACACACACACACACACACACAGGAAATGACTACTCCACTGCCATTTGGCCTCCTTTTCCCCAATTTTATTCTGGAAGATGATTCCAAAGATCCTGAATTTTAATCACACCAAGGTTTGCTCACAGTGGTGAAGTAAATCCATGTGTATCATTTGTGGTGAGTTTGACTTTTGAAGTTTGCACTAAGAAGTACTCAGATCCTTTGCTTAAAGGCACAATGAGTAGGATTTTCCTAAAAAAAAATGGACGGACTGATACAAAAATAATCCCTCTCAATCATCACTTCTGAGCCACTAGAAGTGTGTGATGGCGTCTGTGTCTGCAGAGACCCTGCAGCCCTCTGCCTGGATTTTCTTATGTTGCTGTTTTTGGGACGTTTCTGGGCATCAACCTCTAAAAAAACGTAGCGACCAGGTGTCAGATCATAAGCACGCATTCAAGAGGAAGCTACGAAAATGGCGAACTTGGCGCTGAAAAAATGCAAATATAGCAAGGTGAAATGCCAAGCGGACAAAGCTTGTTCCAAAATGAGAGTGAATCTGGGGTTGGCTTTCACTTGCTGGCAAGCACCATAACCGTCGTTGAGCCAGGGAGGAGTTCAACATTCAACTTTGAATGTTGTTTACAAATCCAACTCATTGTGCCTTTAAGTTAAACTAAGTAATACCACAGTATAGAAATACTTTGTTACAAGTAAACATTTGAATTAAAAAGTTTACTTAAAGGTGCAGTGTGTAAGATTTGGCGGCATCTAGAGGTGAGGTTGCAGATTGCAACCAACTGGAACTTCTCCCGTGTGCCAAGCATGTAGGAGAACTACAGTGGGCGACGCGAAAATGTGAATCTATCTAGAGCCAGTGTTTGGTTTGTCCGTTCTGGGCTACTGTAATAATAATGGCCCATTTCAGAATAATATTGAAATATAATTATTGATTCATTAATGTGTAAATTGCTTTAAAGCTCAAGTAGGCGAGATTGGATCAATAAGATAAAAAAAAAATATATATTTTTATAAAACGGTCGCTATATCGTGACAGTAGTACATGAAACAGGTAACCTGAAAAAAATCATGTGCCTCTGTGTCCTCCGGCATCTGCAAGATTTCACAGACCGGAGGAAAACAAGCAGTAAGAGCTGATCTAAGGTCTGCTGTCCATCTGCTGTCATAAATTATTTGTTGATTATATTTTTTTTATGTATCCTTTCTGTAAAGTAACTAAAGCTGTCAGACAAATGTAATGGAGTAAAAGGTATATTATATCCCTCTGAGATGTAGTGGAGTAGAAGTATAAAGTAGCAGAACATTTAAACACTCAAGTAAAGTACCTCAAAATTGTACTTGAGTAAATGTACTTAGTTACTTTCCACCACTGACAGAGCTGACATCTGAGGAGACGGAGAGTCCAAGATGGAGGAAGCTATCAGTGTCCCTGTTTACTTTTATTTAACCTCCTCTGTCCCACAAAAAGTAAAAGTAAATTAAAAAGGTTTGCAGACTGTTATGAGTTTATGGTACAAATATGTCTTTTGAATAAACTGTGTAAACTCAGTCAGTACATCCCAGAGCTTCTAGAACAAATATTTACATACTGTACTATTTACTATTGACATACATATCTATTTGCAACCCAGCTAGATCGTTACTGTTAACCTGTTTTTTGGCTTTGCATATATTGTATATATTTTGGATTTGCACCTTATTTTAGATTTTTTATGCACTGCAATTTCACTCAGGATAAATAATCTACCTTATTTTGTTAAAGGTCCCATATTGTAAAAAGGGAGACTTGTATGTATTTTTATTATAAAGAAGGTTTAAGTGCATTATAAATACTTTGAAAGTATCGAAACACTCAATCAATGGAGAAATCCACGCAGCCCGTATTTAGAAACTGTGTCTTTAATCGAGCAATCAGGATTTCTGTAACTTTGTGATGTCACAACTGTACAACATTTCACAGTTTTAAACTTAAACATTGTAAATGTGTCCCAGTTTATTTGCGGCTGCAGTGTATGTGAATAACATCAGCTGACAGGAAGTAAACATTGACCCAAGCTGTTGCCTAGCAACACAATTCCGTTGCATTTCCGTTGAAATGTGCTAAAACAGAGCGTTTCAGACAGAGGGTGAATACAGGCAGCAGACAGTATGAGGAAAATAAAGTTTTTTTTAACATTACAGCATGTAAACATGTTCTAGTACAAAACACAAAATACAAACAAAAAGTATGAACCTGAAAATGAGCACGATATGGGACCTTTAAGACATGGATGATTTTTTTTCCTGGACCTAATGGTGACTTGCATCGATTAAGGACGATGCCATATTTTTCACCGACAAACAGATTGAAAAGATGACAGGAAGAGACATTTTTTATTGCCACATTGTGCTGCTTCTGGATCAGATTTTCAGATCGTATTTCTGATTTCTTTTGGCGTCTAACACAAGTTTCTCCTCTTCAGTTGAGTTTTTCTATTTTAAGTTGACTTCCTGTTGACGTGCTACCATCTGTTTTCTCTGCAGGACTCCATCAGCAGGTCTGCAGACCTCCTCGGCAGGCGTGGAGCAGGACCCCGCGCCTCCTCACCCGTCCTCCCCTCAGCCCCACCCCTCTGGGCATCTACCTGGCCTGATAAGGAAAACACCTGACGGACGCCACGGAGACGCTTTGTGGCTTAAGATTAAACACAGAAACAAAGAGACTGTGGGGACAGATGGAGATCCTGGAAGGAATTATAATAACCAGCTGTGTGTCCTCACTGATGAGGAGGATTTTTCTGAATCAGGACACAAACGACGACGTGGCGTTTCTGGATTTGATCATTTCCTGTGATGTCAGCAGCCCAGAGTGTCATCCAACAGATCTACCCTTCTGTTTCCTCTCTGGACTAAAACTACAGACGCCTCAAGTGGACATTTTGACACCAGCGGAGCGTCCTTTCCCTCCTCTACAGCCGTTGAACTCATATCGACATGAAGCTGATGTCTGTATTTCCCGAGGCGTTCTTTGGAAACTCGTCAACAAACCATTTTTTTTCAAGAGTCCAAAGCTCTGATAGATGGATGGCAGAGGTCACGTGACCGAGCGCTGTTTACTGAGGACTCTCAGAGGACGAGAGACAAGTCGTTACATGTGCTCTGCTGCTGCCTTTTTGCATAATATACTGTTTTAAAGGAAAGTTTCACTTTTCACACTGTGTGTGTTTGTCTTTTTTCATAGACTTCTATCGTCCCTCGAGCCCCACAAACCCCTGAGTTCTAAAATAAAAAAGTGAAGCAAATTTGTTCCTCGATTCGTTAAAGTATTTTATTATTGACGCCCAGAGGTTTTGGCTCCTCGTAATGCTGGCAAACTCTACAGAAGGTGTTAGGACACTTGACGGCAACAAATTAGTACACTTTACAGGTTCACGTACGTCATCTGTGATTTGGGAAATGTTTCTAGTTTCCCTCCCCCACATTTCAGGGGAAGAATTTTTACTTTTTACTCGATTACATTTATATCCTCTCTAATTAGTACTAAATTGTACTCTAGCTCGCTTCAATGTCTTAAGAAATGACAGGACTCGGAATACATCCTTGTCTCTCCTAATTTAATTCATTTTACTATTACTTTCATTCCTTTCTGTCTGTCCTTCTCTCTTTTCTAATTCCTTCTTTATCTTTTTACTTTTCTTTGATCTGAAAACTGAACTCTACTCCTCTTCACATTACTACAGTACTTTGGATACTTGAGTATATTTTGCTGCTAAAACTAGTAATTTTTACTTCTAACTGAGTATTTTCCACTGTGGTGTTGCTACTTTGACGTATATAATTTCCAACAGGAAAAGACAGGAGTAGAAAACTCATTTTCAAACTATGAAATATATTTTTGTAACCTAACTTTTAGTCACCATTTTATTTATTTTCCATTTCTGAATGCCAACATGGCAACTCAGTGAAATTCACCTCAACTCAACACACTGGAGGAGCCGGTGGATTTTTTTTTTTTGGGGTGGGGGGAGAAAATGCCAAAAAGCCTTCAGCAGAACTGAGGGGGAAACTAAAATTACAACTTTAATATTATGTGTAATTTTTGAGAGTCACTCTGGTTTGAAGAGGAAAACAGTTCAGACCTGCCAACAGCTGCTGGCTCGCTCGGGTCCAGTTTGGTTTAAAATAATCCCAAATCGTCACTTCACAGAGTGTACATGCAGACCTGAGAGAGGGTTTCTAGTCTTAAGAGCAGCACGCTCTTCCTCAGGAATTCAACTGAGGAGGAGGAAAAAAAAAAAAGGCGATTTACGTAAATCTGCTCCAAACTCTTAAATGGAGAGATTAGTTCCCCCTCACGCTCCAGTTGGCCCCCTCAATGGATGTGCTCTCCCAATCCGCTGGGAGTTTCCTAGATACACCTCATTTCAAAGCTGGCAGCCACAAAAGAGATCATTTATCTTCCTCTTAAAATCAATTACTAATTTGGAGCTGCAGATATTCAGCTGGCTGCAGGAGACAGAACTTGTTCAGATGAGTTTGACGGTGACATTTTTCAACCAACTGGAGCTTTATTTTTGAAGCAGAAAACATGAGAGTTTAAAGCAAACATGAGTCCTCAGTGCTGCTCCTCTTTCTCCCTCTGCTGCACTTTGAGCTGACTGACAGGCGGCAGCTTCAACTCCCATGTTTGACTGCCCTCTTTAGGGGATTGAGGAAACTGCCTTCATGTCTGTTTTTTGAAAGCCAAATGTGTGATGAGCCAGTCAGCGGATGTTGAGTGCCCGTCAAAGAATCAACCACTTAAAAATGCATAAAAAGATGAAAAAGAAACACGATGTTGAAGTAAAGAGAGTCTCTGGTGGCTGGTGTGACAACAACACAGCGACAGCAAAATAAATCACATTTGAGAAAGTTTTTAAATGACTGTTTGGAGCTCTGGTGTGCTGTAATTTCCCACAGATCACTCAGGCAGTGAATGCAACGTGTACAGGCAGGCAATTTATTAAAATTTTAACTATTAATACTACTTATAAACACACACAAAAACTAACAAAAACACACCACCGTTTTAAATTTAAGACATTTGACGATAATATTTAAGAATACTTCATATAAATAATGTCATAACTTTTAACCCTTTGGTGTCTTTCCAATGGGGTCAAAGGTCATCTTTTGCATACTGATGATAACATACAGTAAGTCTGAAATGATTTACTATATAGGTTGTTACAGACTGATGCTATGCTATTGTAATTGTATTTACTCAAGTACTGCACATAAGTACAAATTGAGGTACTTTAATTGAGTATTGAGTATTTACTTCTACTTCACTACATCTCAGAGGGAAATTACAATTATTTGATAACATAATCTATAATCGATAATATAAGATTTTTGCATCCAAGTACAACTGAAATGATTAGTCGATTGACAGAAAATTAATTGGCAACTATTTTGATGGTTTAAGTCATTTTTCATGCAAAAATATTTCACACAAATGTGAAAATTTGCTGCTTTCCCTTTTAATAATGTTAATAAAGTTAAGGCATTGCTATATGTATTATAAAACAAACATTGTGAAGGTGTCACTTTGGGCTCTGGGTCAATGTAACGGCATTTCTCACTATTTTCACTATTTTTACAAACCAAATAATCAATCAATTAATGGAGAAAAATAATCAGCAGATTAATCCATAATGAAAATAATCATTAGTTAATAGTTAAAAATGAGCTCACATAAATTCTCTGACTGATGTGTTTTTTTAGATGTTGTGTGCAGTCACTTTTAGCCGACACACAACTCCAGCTTAGGCTGTTTTTTTCAGGGACAACAGATAAAGATTCTGGTTTATTTACAGTTATTTAACTAAGTACAAATTTGAGGTGCTTGTACTTTACTTGAGTCATTTCTTTTCATGCCACTTTCTACTACTACTGCATTACATTTATCTGACAGCTTTAGTTATTTAGTAGTTCAGCTGAAACAATTAGTCAATTAATCAATTAGTTAATTGACAGAGATTTAATTGGCAACTACTTGATGGTTTAAGTCATTTTTCATGTAAAAACATTTAATGGTTGCAGCTTCACATATGTGAAGATTTGCTGCTTTTCCTTTTAATAACATTAATAATGTTAATGTATTAGTAATAATGTTGAGGTTTGGACTGTTGGTTGGATAAACTAAGTGAAGGGTGTCACTTTGAGCTCTGGGTCATTGTGACGGCATTTCTCACTATTTTCACTATTTTTACAAACCGAACAATCGATTAACAGAGAAAATAATCATAAAAGCAACAATACCACATTCTTCAGTTGATTTCTTTTGTAAATAGCCGTGTAATAAGCGGGATGATGTACTTCAGGGTGCTTCGCGTCGGGGTCCTGCAGGGTTTATTTCACAACAATGACCGGCTTGTTGTACATTATCCCTACTTGATCATATTGTCAAAAGGCCGCTTCAGTTTCATACAAACCTTAAACATTTTCTACTCTCCTGATTCAATAAAATCGATCTTGACTATCGAATCATTTTAAAGTAGTAGTTTAAAGGAATCTGCAACCAGTATGTAGACTCCCGCCCCTGCACTTTTCCAGGGGAACCCCTGATATTTGATGTTCGGTAAGTAAGTGAGTGAGAGCTCAAGGTGAGTCAGACAGTTATCTGTATCAGTGTTTGTAATCGTCTGTGTATCTTCTCTCAGCAGGAAAGAATGCAGCAGAGATGCTCAGATGGTGATAAATTGGTCCCGAGGAGCTCTTGTGAGCTCTGGTGCCCAGGAGATGACCCTCTCTGGCTGCAGGCAGCGAGCCCACAGAGGTAACGAGGTTTATCTAAACAAACCAACTCCTAATTTGGACTCGAGTAACAAATGTTAGCCTGAGCAGACCCAAATTCCAAGGAGACATTAATCTGCCTCCTCCAGGTCTGGACCTGTGACCTGCCGGTCCATCAATACTCTGCTTAAAAACAACAGCCGCCATGAGCTCACTGGCCTCCTCCTGAAACCCGCTCTGTTCACCCTCCAGATCTGTGGGATCCACGAGGGCTGAACACAAAGTTGGATAATTTATTGCCTTTAATTAAATGCTTGCTTCAGGAGGGATTAAATGTGTTTCCCCATGTGCGGGGCAAAAGGGGAAGGTATTCAGTGTCGGACAGAGGATCCAGAGACTCGGGGAGGGGAGGATCATGGTTACCTTGAGGGAGGAAGTGGAGGAGGAAAGGTGGGGGAGACGAGGGAGGGAGGGGGGGTCGGTTTACTTGTCGGACAGGAAGTCAACCTCGTTTATGAAAGACAATCGTCATCTGTTCACCTGAACATGCAGGTCATTTAAAGACCACAGGACTGGTTGTTTTTACAGAGGGAATTTTGGATACCTCTTTGTATCACTCCATAAATCCGAAAATACTGTCAACAGCCATAAAAAAATAATTTTTCACCATGTTTTTAGGAATAAAATGTTCAATAAATCAGGCTGTGAATGATATATGAACAAACCCCTCTGTAAGAACCTTCAAAATATAGATAGGAATGAAACTGGAAAGTTTGGTGTATGTAAGTGCTACTGAAGTGGAGATTTCTGGTTCAGAGTATGAAAAGAAGTTCATATACGAAAACATTGCAGGTGAATAGGGTAAACATTTTAACTAATAGATATCATCATGAAACTTCCCCAGTTGATTATTTACATAAAGACGATTATATTTTGTATTACAAGTTTTTGGAAAATGCATGTTTAAATATGCAAATGAGGCATTATCTTATTGAATTTGTGCTAATTCTCATACATATCCAGAATAGAAATACGCTACGATACGATATGATACGATACGATACAACTTTATTGTCTTTATTCTTGTTTCATTTTGTTGACACATTGGAGTTAAAGGTTTTTACAGAGAGGATTTTGGATATCTTTGTATCACTCCATGAATCAGAAAATAGACAGCCTTAGAATATCCATTTTCGCCATGTTTTTAGGGAATAAAATGTTGTATAATTCAGGCTATGAATGATATATGAACAAACCCCTCTGTAAAAAAAACTTCTGAATATAGATAGGAATGAAACAGGAAAGTTTGTAGCTACTGAAGTGAAGATTTCTGGCTCAGAGTATGAGAGAAAACTCATTTTGAGAAAACAACCTTTAAAGATATGGATTGTACAATTCCATACATTTTGAAAACACTGCAGGTGAATAGCGTAAAATGTTTAACTAATAGATATCACCATAAAACTTCCCCAGTTGATTACTTACATTAAGACCATTCTTTTTTGTATTACAAGTTTTCTGAAATGCTATGTTTAAATATGCAAATGAGGCATTATCTAATGTTAACTTTGGGTGACTTTAGGATAAATCTACCAATGCAAATAGACAAAGTACTAAAATAAACACCTAAATGTGTATTTGGGATGTTTTCTTTCCACTAGTCTGAAGGAAGACATGTTATGGAAGAAAAATAGCAAAATTAGAAAAATTAACCAGTGCATGAAAAACAATGATTTTGCCTGTAGTGTCTCGCTTTAAATAAGGTTTTGAAAGCAGGGCTTTTACTTGTAGTGGAGTATTTTCACAGTGTGTTATTAGTAAAATATTTGAATACTTCTTCCACCGCTGTATGTTAAATTTCCAATTTTGTCACAGCAAAACTTTAATTAATAGACGACTACGGAGCCGTCAGACAGACGCCACCATCAAACTGATGGACGTTCTCAGTGAAAACAGAGTTTGAAAGTCTTCATCCATTTCACCGACGATTCTTCATGTTTTCCTGTCTGAAGGTCTCGGGTCAAATTCATTTCTCCTGCTAAGAGGAAGAACTAATGACTCACGGTGACATGTAATCTGTAGCTGTGAGGAAAGAGTGTATTAATCAGGTTAATGAGAGTGGGAGCTGCTCGCCTGCAGCTTCACTCATTCACCATCAGATTCACTTCAATTAGCTCAGCTCGTTAGAAGGGGGGCGGGGTCTAAACAGTTTTCAAACATTTTACAATAAACACCACATCCGACATCAAGACGCCAAACTGAGGAAGTGAGAGGCCTTCTGAGGAATAATCAGTGCTGGAAGAAGTATTCAGATCCTTTACTTCAGTAAAAGTACTAATACCACACTTTGAAAAATACTCCACTACAAGTAAAAGTCCTGCATTCAAAACATTAGTATTAGTATAAAACACAAGTATTCATTGTGCAGTAAAATATTCCCTGTCAGTACTATTATATCTGATGTTTATGGATTAATATTCCTGCTGCATTAATGTGTATGTTGCATTTTACTGCTGTAGATGTTTTAACTCCTTCATATACTGTTGGCTGGTTTAATCTACAGCGATGCATCATATTACAGCTTTGTGACGATGCATTTTCCAGCTGATCCAAGAGGCTTTTTATTGGGCGGGTCCATTATTTTTGGTTTTCTTTGAGGTTTTTATATCATTCTGTATCTTCACAGTGATGTTCTTTGTGTATTGAAATCCAAACATTCAAATTTTGGTCAAAGTACGTATGTTTTAGTGTCGAAATGCTACTATTAAAAACTTTTTCCCATGTGACCTGACGTAGGTTTCTGCATGACGCTGCTACACATACAGTATATAAACATCCTGATAGTCAGTGTATTAAAGTCACATACAGTAAGTTAGATGGGAGTCGGCACGCTCCCAGTTTGGAGAAGCAGACAGGAGAACCGGTGAAATGATTTTAAATATAGCGTACACTAAGTTTTAATGCTGCTCCCGTCCACGGTCGCTTTACCTCGCCGTCAGACAGCCCTTTCAGATGGGGGACGGAAGCCGTTATATCTCTCTCTTCAAAGCCACCAGACTACATTCACAAAAACAGTTATTTTACCTCGCAGAACACGGAGTATAAATACAACCCCACTTCAAAAAATCCGAACTAACACTTTCAGTTATTTCGCAAACTTAGCACAGCTTACTTTGACTACAGTAGTGCTAGCGTTCACATTATTCATAACCTTATTGATTAGCTTACTTTGGTAACCTACGTCACTGCGTTTTGCAATGGCTGATTGGTTCCGTTTGAAAAAAAACCGAACAGAACGCAAATGGACCCGCCCTAGAAATAGTTTATTTAGCTTAAGAAGTATAGGAGAATTTTGTCAACACATAAAGGAACACTTCATCCTTCAGTTTATCACAAACATTCAACATCAACACATCTGGAGATACGTGGTTTTCACTGGACAGGAAGGGGATGAAATATTATAATCTGAACCGGCCCTTTAATGAAGTCAGACCAAACAAAATGTCCTCACTAGAAGGTACAAACTCACTGAGGGTTTTGTGTATTTGTGTGTTTTGAGGGTCGAGGAGGGTGACCGTGACCTTGGTTGATGACATCATATTAGCGGTTTGTGTGTGTGTGTGTGTGTGTGTGTGTGTGTGTGTGTGTGTGCATGTGGAGATGGATGAAGGGGGGTTGATGACCTCGTCTTCCTCTCTGTGTGATGATCCATCACGGCAGCAGAGCGTGGAGGAACAGGAGCTCACATAAACACTGTGAGGACCCTGACTGGTGAGGTTTTTTTAATGCTGTATGCAATTACTTTTAGCCAACACACAACTCCAGCTTAGTCTGTTATTTTCAGGGACAACAGATTAAAAACAGCTGGTTCATTTACAGTTATTTAGTTGGAAAGTAACTAAGTACAAATTTGAGGTACTTGTACTTTACTTGAGTCTTTTCTTTTCATGCCACTTTCTACTTCTATCCACTACATTTATCTGACAGCTTTAGTTACTCTACAGATTAAGATTTTTGCACAAAACATATGAGGAAGATGAAGTACAGCTGAAACAATAAGTCGATTAATCAATTAGTTGATTGACAGAAATTTAATTGGCAACCTTTTTGATGGTTTGAATCATTTTTCATGTAAAAACATTTCATGGTTCCAGCTTCAAATGTGAAGATTTGCTGCTTTTCCTTTTAATAATGTTAATAGTGTTAATGTATTAGTACTAATGTTGAGGTTGGGCTGTTGGTTTGACTAAATAAATATTGTGAAGGTGTCACTTCGGGCCATATTTTACTAAATGACAGGACAACGCCGTGGTAGCGATCTGTCAATCACAAGGTATCCACGCCCTAAAGCATCCCCTGCTTTATGGTCTATTTGACTCTAAATGGGACCATAATTCACTAAATGAACATCATGCTGTATTGAAGAAGACTTGAAACTAGCGATTGAGACCATAAACTCATGTTTACAATGTTTACTGAGGTAATAAATCAAGTGAGAAGTAAGGTCATTTTCTCATAGACTTCTATACAATCAGACTTCTTTTAGCAACCAGAGGAGTCGTCCCCTGCTGGCTATTAGAAAGAATACAAGTTTAAGGCACTTCCTCATTAGCTGGACTTTTCAGACCCAGAGGTTGGCCACTGGGCTAAACAAACTGGATTATTTTAAGATGCCAAAATGTCAGTATGTTCCCTTTAAACAACAACAAATTAAACATGTCAATGAAGTTTATCTTCATTGACATGTGTTCAATTAAACCAAGCTGAGAATGACCTTTTCAATAAACAGTCCTTCATCTGTCTTAAGAGTCCAAGAAGTTAATTTCCATGAACTTTTTACTTCCCCCTGTGGCCTCACATATTCTCCCTCCCACCTCTTCCACTTCTTACACAAGTTTGTCTATAAAAAGTGCAGCTGGAGGATCCAGTGTTGTAGAGTTTTCTGATGCGGCAGAAATCTCCCTGAATTGGTTTAAATGCATTGACTTGGGTCGAAATGAAGCTTATTATGCGTGGAGGCAGAGTAACGTCAGGGTTTCATTGCAGCGCAATGATTGCACGCCGGTTCCCAACAGTCCAGTAAAGCTTGTCCATAAATCCAAACAATCCTCGCTGTTGGAGCAGCGAGGGGATTTCTCCGGACTCCATGAGCAGCGTCCAGGGAATGAGGGGAGAATGAGACCAGCGCTGTTAAAGAGACATTAAACATTCTGGCCTGAAGTAGACTGAGCTGACACGGCCCAAATAGTATTGTCATCCTGGGAAGAAGTTTTTGGAGGACTGGTTTCATTGCTCCAGTGCTTGTTCAGATATTATACTCTGAAATGCTGTTTGTCACCGGCCCGACGTGCTGACAGCTCAGCCTGCAGCAGCTACAGTCTGCAAATGAAAGCATTCCTGCGGGTGTCTTAGATTTGGAGAGAAAACAGAGCAGCTTGATAAATGTTCAAATGCATTAACCCAACGCAATTAGCTCTTGAAAATATTCTGCTTTCAAGATCCATTGTGTTTGGCTCTGAGATTCTTTGATTCATCAGATGTTCTGTTTAATCTCCGAGCCATTAGAGAGCCTCTCTGGTTCTCTGTGCCCACAATGAGCGACCCAGTTCATGAGAAACTCAACATCTCACCACAACAAGGTGATTCTCACGTCGCCTCGGAGAAAGTTACAGGCTGGATTTAGAGCTCTCTGGCACCTCAGGACATTATGGTTTCAGTCTCTAACCAGTGTGAACGAGTTGTGGCTCTATATGGCAACACTGATTGGTCAGTCAGTCAGTCAGTCCACCACTTTGGTCCAGACAGAAATATCTTGACAAATGTGGGATGGATTGCCACACAATTTTGTACAGATGTAAATGTTCCCCAGATGATGAATCCTAATGACTTTGGTGATCCTTAAACTTCTTATCTAGCGCCACCATGAGGTCAGAATTTGTCCAATACTTTGTTTTATGACCAAATACTATATATAAGAAGTGGACGTACTCACCGTGACGTCACCCATTGGTTTGTGGACTGCCATTTCGAAGCCTAGAGTTTGGCATTTTGGCCGTCACCATCTTGGTTATTTGCAACCGGAAGTGACACAAAAGGGTAAGTACAACCGAACGCTGAGTAAGACATTTTTAGGTGACCAAAAGGTTAACATTAACTTTCATGAGCTGAAAATACACTGTGAAAGGGTTAAAGTTCTATGACAAAAACACTGACAAATCCCAGACTGGACAACGCCGTGGTAGCGACCTGTCACGGTCTGCTATAAAGACATAACAGACCGCAGAACGCCGTGACTGACCAATCAGAATCGAGTATTCAACAACGCCGTGTAATAATGAAAGGTGGACTCAACAACTAAAGATAAAAACTGCAATATAGAGAGTTAAAAAATATGATAAAACATTGACTCGTTAGTGTCAAAAAATGCAGTTTAATATAATTAAAATTTTGAGGATTATATAACTTTATCCTCAGAGGTGGCAGATCAGAAAACGTGTGCATCATATTGGAGGGCAGTTATTGTTTCTGTGTGAACTTCTTCAGTTTTACCCTGATATCTCATCAGAAAGCATCACAAGTGTCCCTCAGTGGGCAACCTCTGGGTCTGAAAAGTGAAGCCAAAGCTGAAGCGCCTTAAACTTGCATTCTTTCTAATAGCCAGCAGGGGGCGACTCCTCTGGTTGCAAAAAGAAGTCTGATTATATAGAAGTCTATGAGAAAATGACCCTATACTTCTCACTTGATTTATTACCTCAGTAAACATTGTAAACATGAGTTTATGGTCTCAATCATTAGTTTCAAGTCTTCTTCAATACAGCATGATGTTCATTTAGTAAATTATGGTCCCATTTAGAGTCAAATAGACCATAAAGCCGGGTATGCTTTAGGGCGTGGCTACCTTGTGATTGCCAGGTCGCTACCACGGCGTTGTCCGGTCTGGGAGTTTTCCGTGTTTTCGTCTTACAACTTTAACCCTTTCACAGTGTGTTTCCAGTTCATGAAAGTTAATTAGGTTGCCTGAAAACGTCTTATTCAGCGTACAGTTGCTCCTTTCGTGTCACTACTGGTTGCAAAAAACAACATGGCAACAGCCAAAAACCAAGATGGCAACAGCTAAAATGCCAAACTCGAGGCTTCAAAACGGCAGTCCACAAACGGGTGATGTCACGGTGACTACGTTCACTTCTTATATACAGTCTATGGTGCCTCTCTGCTGTGACCTTACATCAAGAATGAACCCAAGACTTAAAAAGAAGTTCTGCTTTTCCTCTTCAGCCTCTCAGACAGTCTGCGCGTCCACTCTTTGTACTCCTCACAAAAACAAAAAGCTGGGACACCATCTGACATAAATTACAATGGGCCAGTCAATGGCAATAAATGCAGCATTAAGTTCAGCCCAAACACACGCACGCTGCACACTGAGCGGGCACTTTGTGGGCGACGTCTTGGACGGCTTTCAGATGGATGTGACGGAGCCACTTATCGTAGAGTTTATAGGCCGGTAATGAAACAGTAACTGGAGTCGTTTGCACGCATTAAAGTGGGTGTTGAAGTGGAAATGTGAAGGGAGGCTCGTGGAACATTAGACTTGAAGTGCGGCGAGCTGTAAACTGTGTACTCTGGACTCGGGCTGAAGAGCACGTCGATGGGAATTCTTTTCAAGCTTGTGATGGAGGAAATGTTGCCCATCTCCATCTGCTAACCGGCTGCAGCTCAAAGGGAAGACACTGGAAGCATGACGTCATGTCTGCCTGACTTTAGTTTGCAGAGCTCGTCCAGTTTCACTTTCCTCTGCTTCATATGAGCTAAAAATACTTCCCCCACCAACCCTTGTGTTCTCAACTGAGCCACATCTGCAGTGTTTTGAATTAGACATCCCATCCTGTCCATATCTTTGAGCTCTGGTGTCTTTTTTATAACTCTATTTAAGGAAAATATGCATGTATAAATGCCTCAAAGCAGATTTTTTCCAGCAGATTTAAAGGAAAGAAACTGTAGACTCTGTCTTAAACAAATGTTTCCACTGAATTGTCTTGTTCTTGCCTTATTTTCAGCTCAATTGTCTATATTTTTATCTATCAGGAACAAACAGCCTCCGAACTGAAACTCTCTGACTGTTTCTTGGAGGCTGAAAAAACTAAATCTTTCCAAGAGAAAGAAAAGAAAACAGCTTCTCAGAGTCAATCAGCTTAATGGAGGCGATTAGGTTGATGCTCTTAATGAGATGAAGCCTCTTAAGAAGAGCTTTAGAGTTTTACTACTGTACACGCATCAGATATAAACAGTATTCAGTAAACATACTAATGCCACTCTGTAAAAATAATCTGTTACAAGTTAAAGTGAAAATGTTACTTCAGTAAAAGTATGTGTGTACAATCAGGAAAATGTACTTAAAGTATTAAAAGTATAAAAATGTCCCCTGTGACTGTTATACTATTATATATTCTCATTAGATTATTATTATTGAAGCATTAATGTAAAAGCAGGATTTTACTGTTGTAGCTGGTTGAGGTGGAGCTCGTTTTTAACTATTAACTAATGATTATTTTCATTATGGATTAATCTGCTGATTATTTTCTCCATTAATCGAGTGATTGTTTGGATTGTAAAAATAGTAAAAATAGTGAGAAATGCCGTCACACTGACCCAGAGCCCAAAGTGACACCTTCACCATGTTTGTTTAGTCCAACCAACAGTCCTAACTTCAATATTAGAACTAATACATTAACATTATTAACTTTATTAAAAGGAGATGCAGCAAATCTCAACCTGATCTCATGGGAAGTCACATAAATAGCAAATAGACATTTTAAGGACATTCTGCGTGTCATGATAATGCATTTTAGGCTTTATCATTACCGTGAAATGGCCGCATTTATGTTTAGGCAACAAAACAACTTAGTTAGGTTTAGGACAAACTCAAAATCAAGGTTGGGCTTCAAAATAAGTTTACGCAAATTAAGTAAAATACGTACGTAAACAACGTAACATAAGTACAGAAATCACGTGACAAACGTCACTAACATAACATTTGTGAAGCTGGAGTCGTGAAATGTTTTTACATGAAAAATAAACCATCAAAGTAGTTGACAATTAATTTTCTGTCAATTGACCTATCATTTCAGCTGTACTTGTATGTTGGGTTATTTAATTTAAAGCAAAACATCATATATTATAAACTCTTTGTATGCTTTGTGTGCAAAAATCTTAATTTGTAAAGTCGCTAAAGCTGTCAGATAAATGTAGTGAAATAGTAGCATGAAAAGAAAAGACTCAAGTGTACAAGCACCACAAATTTGTACTTAAGTACAGAATACTTAAGTAAATGTAGTTAGTTACGTTCCACCATTGGATATAAAATACCCGTCAATGGAGTGTTAACCAATAATAATAAAACCGTACATCCTCGAGTCTGCAGAGCTGCAGAATGTTGCATCTACAGAAAGATCCTGAATGAAGCATTCAAAAAGAGGATAAACAAAAAGGATATTGGTGCAAAATGAGCTGTTACACCAGAGGTGTTGGAAGCTGTCAGGTGGAGTGATGATACACAGAATGACTAGAAACTTGACTTGAAACATCCACCGAAGCCCCGGGAGAGCAGTAAAAGGCCAATAAATGAAAGTAGCCGTGTTTATGTGCACCTGAAAGATCTGCTGGATGTTATAAAAGTGCAACAACGAGGATCAGTTTCCACTGCGGCAACAGGGAACCTTTGTTTAAAGGAGTCTCTGGTTCATTGTAACTAAGGTCTTGTCGTGGTACTTCTGTCCATCATTTCTGTCAGTTATGATCTCATCACATGGAACAAGTTGATAGATGATATCGGGAAACATTAAAATGAAATCTGACGGGTCAAGAAACGTGAGCGGTGAGACGATCAGACAGGTTGTAAATAAGCCAAAAGTTTACAACTCAAAACGTTCTCCACACCAGAGAGAATTACACCTACATACTTCTCTAAAATGAGAAGCTCAAAGCTCAATATCAGAGACATCTTGTTGATATTTATAGGTCATTTTTTCTACATTGCCTGTCCAATATTTTATATTTACAGTTTACAGTTTTATTCTATGGATCCTGAGATTGTTTGTCTCATTTTAAGGGTGTTTTTAGTGTGGTCCAACAAACACAAGGCTTAGATCCAGGACACCGCTGTTTGTGCCCTGTGCGAGCTGTTCGTGTTGGACCAGGTCCAGTCAAGTCTGAGTCAAGACCAAGTCCAAAGGTAGTAGAGACCGAGTCTGAGCCTTTAAAGGCCATGAAAATGTATTTTCTCCATCAGATTATTTGATTTATTTATTACAAGCGATGGTGTCCAACACAAACAGTCAATTTTCTGTCAAAATTAGAACAGTTTTGGTTATCTTAACATTACAGATTTCTCTATTTCTTTTTTTATTCATGCTCTTCTCTCCGGTTTGACGGAGGCGGGGCTCCGTTAGAAAACGATGATGTCACATACTTATGAGCACCAATCAGGATTTAGCAATATCTGAATCAGAATCTGATGACGGTTGATTGGTTGTTTGGTCGCTGTCACTCAAATCTGATCAATCCACACCCACACAGGAGCAGATTTTTAGAGTTTCCGACTCTAAAAATGTTTTGTGTGTGTTTTTTTTATGTTGATTGTTACTTATTTGGTCGTGAATATTTATTTCTAAAGAAAATTATTAAAGATTTGAAGGCAAGTCTGGTGTGTTACCATCCTGCAGAATATTTTCAGTATCCAGACCTCGTCCAGTACTCTGATTTATAAGCTGGGGTTTGATTTCAGTAGTTTACAGATGAGAGTTGGTACTGCCGTTTGCACCCCGGAGGCTCTCTGGCACTTCTAAGCAGACAGTGATAGATTGGTGAGATTAGAGAGCAGCATATCTGACACTGCTCTCTGATCCACCGGCCTGAAAGCGCTCAGGCCTTTTCTAACGAGCCTCCGCCGGGGTCCCGGATCGCATTTCAAAGACGGACAATGTCTGCTGGGGAAAAAGAGCCATTTAGCCCGCTGCCACTGTAATGTAAAAACCAGGTAGCTGCCTCTTTCCTTCCTGATAGCTCTGCCACAGATTCCTTTCTCAGTGCATCGAAGCTCAGTGTTTTCTTTAGAGCAGCAGGGTATTCTATTCGGACGCACAGGCCATGAAATATGGTGCATATCTGTGTTTGGCTGCGAGCCAGGCGGAGGGTCGGCATGTCGGCCCAACGATGAATCGCTCAGATTTCACCTCAGTCCACACAGTTGGCGAGTTGGAAACAGAGCTGCACTCTTTTGGAAGACAGTAAATGGTGGACGGATTGTTTTTTTAATCTTAATATATGTCTTCATCACAAAAGAATCAAAGTTGAAATTGTACAAAAGGCACCGTAGTGTTGGATTTCCAAATTTCCCCTCATCTTATATACCAGCCCAATTTCACGGCAGGTCGTGAAATAAATCTATCGATTTGTACATAGACATGAATTTTCCATTTTTTTCGTGATGCTCAGCACTACAGGCTGATCTCATACATCATTTGTAACTATACCTACGAAAAAGTCTTTTCCTAAACCTTACTAAGTAATTTTATTTTGTAAAGACTGGAGCGGAAACATTTGTAGGAAAATGAGGAACAACTTTTTGTAAGAAATCGTACGAAGCGTTGTATGAGGATACGTTGTTGAAAGTCGTGCTGAGCGTCACGAAAACAATGGAAAATTTGTGTCTATGTACACAAATCAGTAGTTTAATTTTCGTGACTATTTCACAAACTGCTATGAGACTGGGTTGCATATACGTACACGTGTGATTAAAAATGACTGATGTACTTGTTGTAAAATGTTGTTTTCTTTTGGTAGTTTTTTTCCTCATGCAGTTTAAAACTCACTCACAGCCCTAATCGGTTCCTCTCTGTGAAATCCCAACCTGTTCTCATCCCAACTCATCACATACTGACGCTTGGTCAGGACCCCTTGTTGTCACTTTCTAACACAGGGTGTAGACCAGTGCGTCAAACTATGATGCGCCACTACGGTCACAGTAAACACGTGGTTAACGTTGTTTGCTTGGGCTTAGGCAACAAAACCACTTAGGAAAAAAGATTGTGGTTTGGGTTAAACATGCTACGTTAATAGAGTGGAAGTGAAACTTAACATTGTGAACACAAAGACAAACAACACGTCGTTGGTTACAGGACACGAACGGCTGTCTCCTGGATGAAAGCCCATTGACCTCCCCTCCCATCCATACGCCGTATGTGTTTCTTCACTCTTTAAACTACGTCAACACACTCCTCGACCACTTTCTCTAAGCATTTAATAATGACGCAGACGGGTTTACATTGTAGTTACTGGAAAGCCCTGTATGTCTCATACAGTGGGCAACTCCGGGTCTGAAAAGTGAAGCCAAAGCTGAAGTGCCTTAAACTTGCATTCTTTCTAAAAGCCAGCAGGGGGCGACTCCTCTGGTTGCAAAAAGAAGTCCGATTGTATAGAAGTCTATGAGAAAATGACCCTACTTCTTACTTGATTTATTACCTCAGTAAACATTGTAAACATGAGTTTATGGTCTCAATCACTAGTTTCAAGTCTTCTTCAATACAGCATGATGTTCATTTAGTAAATTATGGTACCATTTAGAGTCAAATAGACCATAAAGCAGGGTATGCTCATGGCCACCTTGTGATTGACAGGTCAATACCACATTGTTTTCAGGTTGTAGCGGGCTCAGTTTTAAAGCTAGAGGAGATACTGGTATCATATTAAACTATAAATACTAAGGAATCCATTTGTACCAACCATGTCATACTAGCTTGTCGGGAAGGAGGCAAAATAACGCTCCAAACTTACGCTAAATTTTAAAAGGGGTCCCTTGACCTCTGACCTCAAGATATGTGAATGAAAATGGGTTCTATGGGTACCCACAAATCTCCCCTTTACAGACATGTCTACTTTATGATTATCACATGCAGTTTGGGGTAAGTCATAGTCAAGTCAGCACACTGACACACTGACAGCTGTTGTTGCCTGTTGGGCTGCAGTTTGCCATGTTATGATTTAAGCATATTTTCTATGCTAAATGCAGTACCTGTGAGGGTTTCTGGACAATATCTGTTATTGTTTTGTGTTGTTAATTGATTTCCAATAATAAATATATACATACATTTACATAAAGCAGCATATTTGCCCACTCCCATGTTGATGAGAGTATTAAATACTTGACAAATCTCCCTTTAAGGTACATGATTAATTTGCGATTAATCACGATTAACTGTGAACAATAACATGATTAATCGCTGTTTTTCCCCTATCCTTTTTGCTTCGGCAATGGGTGAGGGTTGGGTGGGAGGGGGCTTTGGGGCAAAAATACCAACATATGGAGGAACAATCATTTACATTTGTATTTTATTTGTATGTTTCTGTACACTAAAAAGAATTGGCCAACAGGGACATATCTCCTAGTATTCATTGAGTTCTTGGAGAGAAATTGAGGAGGCAGCGGCCCACTGGTCGGACATCCCTAGTCGGAGATAACCCTCATGCACACTGCTTCAGCATGTTAAAAAATCTTTAATTTAATTTCTTACCCACTTACACCATCTATTTCAGTGCTGTGACTCTGTATTATTATCTGATAAAGAAAGGAAATAGAAATGAAGAACATTTGTGGACTTCAGTTGCCTCCGCCATCATCTGTTATAACTCAGTCATGTGTTTTTTTTCCACAGAGCATTCATCAAATTTTGAAGTGAGCTTGTTTTCAGCAGCAGCATCAGTGTGCTCTCATCACAGTGTGTATATACTGTCAGCCCAGCGGGATGTGACGCGATAATCCTTCCTTTGGGGAAACGTTGGAGGAAGACGAGAGCTGCTGCTGACAGCTTCACAAACAACCCCCGCTGCTGCTGCTGCTGTCGTCTGCTGGATGGACTCGGCCTGCAGCTGCACGGTGAACGCACACGTGTTTATCTGATGTCTAATGTCTCTGAGATTAACTGAGATTTACTGCTGCTCTGACTCTCTGAAGTTTAGTCCTGATGATTGTTATGGATCATTAGACCAAACCTCCAAACCCCTTCTCATAATTTTTGGCGTGTTCATAAATATATTCCTGCTTCACACACAGCTGTGTCAAGTCAAGTCACTGTTATTGATATAGCCCCAAATCACAAATTTTTACCTCAAGAGTACCTATTATGCTTTGGTGCTGTTTCCTTTTCCTTTGTGCCTGTAAAAGGTCAGCGGTAGTTAAATATAATTTGGTGGAAGCCTACTTTACTTCACTCCACTACATTTCAGAGACAAATATTGTACTTTTTATTACTGCACTACATTTATCTGATAACTTTAGTTACTTTGCAGATGCAGATTAATAATACAAAATGTAATCAACAAATAGATTATGATGTAAAAGTTAAGTTAAGACTTAATTGATCCCCCCGGGGGTAAATTCACAAGCTACCCAGCAGTATATAAAGCAATTAAAATAAGCTCCATTTTTACAAGCTGCAACTTTAAAGTGATGAACACATGAATGCGTCAATAATTATAATCCAGTAATATATAGCCTAATCCAGTATATATTATTTATAATTATTCTGCATAATGATCAGCAGAGGAATAAGTACTGTGATTTTTTATTTAAGTAAAAGTAGCAATACTAAAGTGTTAAAATACTCTGTTACAAGTAAAAACCCTGCATTCAAAATCATACTCGAGTAAAAGTACAAAGATATTTGTATAAAAAAAATATAAGTAAAAGTACTAATTATGCAGAATGGCATATTTCAGAATAATATATGACTTTATATAATGATTGATGCATTAACGTGTCCATCATTTTAATGTTGCAGCTGATAACGGTGGACATATTTTAATTACTCTATATACTGCTGGGTAGCTTTATCTATAATAATATATCATAATTTATTAGTTGATTTATATATTGTATTAATAATCTGAATCTTCAAATGAACTAAAGCTGTCAGACAAATGTAGAAGTATAATATTCCCCTGTGAAATGTGGTGGAGTAGAAGTGTAAAGCAGCATAAAATAGAAATACTCAAGTAAAGTACAAGTACCTCAAAATTACTTGAGTAAATGTACTTGTAACTGCAAAATTGTATCTATGTGAAGCCTGTCTTGCAAAACAGTGTTGGCTGCGGTCGGAGGACACGGGAGACCGTAGCTTTGGTCTCCAGGGCCGGAGTCTCTGCTGTACTCTGCTCCTCTGCTCCTCTGCATGCCTGCCTTCACTCACAGCTCGCTCAACCTCACGTTCATGCGTGCACACTCCACACTGCAGAAGAGTTAGTTCAGCTCTGAGAATATCTAGTGGACGTTTGTGCAGAAATAACTGCTGCAGCTCCTCCAGACCAACAGAGGTTTCCCGTGTCTTGTGAAGTGACGGGGCTCCGCAGCGAGAAACGTTATCGTCTCCCCTGTTCCCTCCGGCCGCGGTCGGGAGGCTGAGGCAGGAAAAGCCAACACTAGGATCAGCATTGATTCATAGAGAGACCTTCGTCTGGTCAGCTAACATTACTGCCAAGCAGCTGAAATATAGAGTGATATTGTGGTTTTAGCTGACGTGTGTCGCCTCACTAGTTTTGAGTCGATGCTCATTCATGTCTATGTAGAGCGAGCACGAGCGCGAGCCCGACGATGACTTTCGTTGACTTAACGGCCACAGGTGTCGCTGTTAACGAGCATTTCTGATTCTTACAAACAGTCCCTTTAATTGTTATACACTGGTCCTTTAACAGAAGGAAACCCTCATTTTCATTTTTATGAATGTTGTTATCTCTATAAACATTAAGCTGTTTAATACAAAAAAAAACTGTTATTAGATTTATATAGATTATCGTTTTAAAAAATAAAATCATCCCGATGCATCTACAGTATACAGTCTCAGGTTCGTAATATCCGAGCAGCTTTGTTGCCCGTGAACGCGCCCTCGAAAGGAACCCTGGGAACGACAAGATGGCGGGACGTTCAAAAACACCTCCGATCGGCGGAATTTACAGCAAAATAAACTGTAAATAACAAACTACAACTCAGCGTTAACCCGCGCAAACTGTCGACTGGCAAACCGTCAACGGATCGGTCGGTAACAGACCAGTAAACCATGAACCAGGGCCGCCGAAACATCCCTCCTCCGTCCGGTCTCCCACAGCAACAACCGACGGCCCCGTCAGAACCATCGAGACCCAACCGACTGAGGAGAAGCTTCAGTCGGACTCAGCAGACTCAGTCAGCGGCGGAGGTCGAGTCTCCAAAGAGCCATCGGCCGGGTCAGAAACTCTATTTCTGTTGGTTTTTAGTGTTATTTGAGCTGTCTGAAGTTTGTTGCCTGCCTCTCTGGTCTCCTGTGGCGGCTACAAGCCCTGTCGTCCCGCTCTGCTGGATGCATACAAATGTCCACCAAACTACATTGAAATATTTCACAATTTTAGGTTTTCGTGTGTATGCAAGAGGTAACTTGCATTACACAACATTACTAAATATATTTTTACAAACCACAGGTGTCATTCTTCAATTCGGCACATCAAAATGTAATCTCTACTAAATGATTTGCCTATTTTTGTCTGTTTCAACCAAAACAAGTTTCACATGCTCTGCTGGATGCATACAAATGTCCACCAAACTACATTGAAATATTTCGCAATTTTAAGTTTTCTTGTATATACAAGAGGTAACTTGCATCACACAACATGACTAAATATATTTTTACAAACCACAGGTTTCAGTCTTCAATTCGGCACATCACAAACTCAAATTAGTTGGCTTTTTCTTGTCGTTTTCAACCAAGACAAGTCTCACATGGCATTGGAAAGCAGTGTGAAATACATCGTATAGAGTGAAATTCAACTGGAATAAAATGCAATTTAGTGGATTATTTAGTATGCCGAATTTACCTAAAGATTTGAACAATTCATGAAAAGGCTAATGTGTTTACATTTTCCATTTTAACAAAACTATATTCAACTTTCAGACTTTTTAACAGGAAGAACCGAAACTATAACAAACAGTTACAGTTTGGGTGTTTTTGAGTGAGACACTGAATCCTTAAACCAGCTACAGACCTTGACCTCTGACCTCCTGCAGCAAAAAAGTCAAACAGACTAAGTAGTAAATGTTGCTGTTTCTGAATCAGTTGTTTGTGTTTCTTCTCCAGATTTTAAGAGCCCGACCAGGATCCCGAGATCCAGAGCAGTTGGTGTTTTCACTGTAGAGTCCCCAAACAACGACTCAGACTTTCAGCAGGACATCATCTGGGACGCCACCTCTCCTTCACCCAACAGACACGGTAAACTTCAGCCCTTCCAACTGTGGAACCCTTTAAATATCCACATATTTAAAGGGACTGTTTGTAACTTCTTACACGTATAAATCAATCCGGGTTGGTGTCCCATGCGCGCTCGCGTGTGGCTACGCTGTTCAGACAAGACTCCAACACAAACTACACGGAAGCACCAAAACCGCAAAGTTATATCTAGTGAAGCCCGTCTGTTGAACAGTGTTGACCGCGGTCGGAGGACGCGGGGGAGACCGTAGCTTTGGTCTCCAGGGCCGGAGTCTCTGCTGCACCGCGCTCGTTCTCGCTATTTCGCTCCACCCTCAGGTGCATGCGCGCACACTCCACACTGCAGAAGATTTAGTAGCTCTGAGAATATCTAGTGAATGTATAGTGGATGTTTGGGCAGAAATAAATGCTGCAGCTCCTCCAGACCAACAGAGGTTTCCCATGTCTTGTGAAGTGACGGGGCTCTGCAGCGAGAAACGTTAGCGTCTCCGACCAAAACTCCGGTGTCTCCCTGTTCCTTCTGACCACGGTCGGTAGGCTGAAGCAGGAAAAGCCAACACTAGGATCAGCAATGATTCATGGAGAGACCTTCGTCTGGTCAGCTAACATTACTGCCAAGCAGGTGAAATATAGAGTGATATTGTGGTTTTAGCTGACGTGTGTCGCCTCACTGTTTTGAGCGATGCTCGTTCATGTCTATGTAGAGCGAGCACAAGCGCGAGCCCGACGCTGACTTTCGTTGACTTAACTGCCACAGGTGTTGCTGTTAACAAGCATTTCTGATTCTTACAAACAGTCCCTTTAGAGGCTTTCTCTCCAGAATGTTTAATAAAGTTCATAATTTGCTGCAGTGACGAGACAGCTAATCCATCAGCCGATCTACAGAAACAGCAGTTTTTATTACTGATTACTTACTGTTTTCTTTTAAGAAACCCAAAACGCAAATATTTGATATTTCCAATTCCAACCATGTTTCTTTGTTTTCTGTCATTGTAAACTTAAGACCTTTGGAATAATTTCTGTTGGAGGTAAATGATTGGAGTTTTGATTGAACAAAAAAATCTGGATCTTGAGCTATGTGGTGATTTTTGTTTTTCTTTCCAGGTAAAAGAGGCAAGAAACAGCCTGCTGGAGTTGTGAACATCTCAGAGATTGTTAGTAGGATCGCTCCAAAGGTCAGTAACACGGCTGGGGAGATTAAAAATCCCCCCCCCCCAAACATTTCAGTTCCTGGACCTACTTTGTAAACGTGTTTTCATTGTTCATGACAGTGCTCCGAATAACAGCTCAGATCAGCAAAGAGAGCCAATAAACAGCATTTATTTAAATCTGCTGTGTTGTCTCTCTGAAGTATGGCAGACCGAAGGTTGCAGAGCCGACTTTACAACAGTGGATCGGGGACAGTGCCGGCATTCCCTGCACGCCAGATGTTCAAGTTCCCAAACCCAAGAAGAAATCCCCGAGGTAGGTTCATGAGAAACTACAAATACAAGTTGTGCATTCTTTTGGCTGTAAGTGAGCTTCACGGCCCTGTTTCAAAAAGCAGGTTTAACAAACTCTGAGCCTAAGCCTGAACTCTTTTTCCTTTGTTTTCTATGAGCAAACACAGTAATGATGTTAACAAATAAAATCAGACAATAAACAGGTAGTTTAGTGATATATCCCCGCAGTTGTGGTCTTGACTGGTCTTGAGACCGATGTCGAGTACTACAACACTAGCGACTACTGAGCCGGCCGTGGGTCGGGACGGCGTTGTCAGCTGTAACCACCGTATGAGCGCAGTGCAGAGGGACGGCGATTAGCAAATAGTTGTTTGCTGCTATATTAATCCTCTGAATTTCGAATTTAGCTCATTTTTAAGGAAGCTTGTATCCATGACGTGTTTCCAGAATATCTCTGTCATCACAGTAAACTGTTTTGTTTTCGCGACAGGCCAAACGGAGTGGACGACCTGCTGAAGCTGGCCAAACAGTTTGACTTCAACATGTTTCATCAGGATGAAGAAGAAGTGGAGGACCTGCACCAGCAAAGTCTGGAGCTCCTGTCAGAGGACATCCTGGATTTAGAGAACGGAGATCAAAACGACAACTGCCAACCAGCTGTGACGGCGCCGGCCGGGTCAGACGAGCAGCTTCACCTGGATCAATATATGGAGGACGATTTGGATTTTCTGTTTGATGGACCAACCCAACATTTAAGCGGAAATCTAAGTCAGGTGTCGTCAGCTCAGCTGTCACAAGTAAAACCTGCTTCCAAAGAGGCCTCTGGGAAACTGTCTGCTTCCTCACTCGGCCCCTCCTCTGGTGTTTCCACGACGAACACTAAAGGAACATCAGTAAAAGACGAGTTTGATGACGATTGGGAAAACGATGACTTGCTAAATGATTCTTTAGTGTTTGAGATGACACAAAATCCACAGAACTTCATTGCTCCAAAGCATTGTTCAACCCAGAAACCACCCAGTCAAATACAGAAAAGTCCAGCAAATGTAGCGGTTCAGTCAACTGTTTCTAAAATGGAAAAAGACAACGTGAGACAAAGAACGACTTTCAAACTGGAGTCTAATCCTAATTTCTCTGTCAAAAGAATCCAGACGGACACATGGACAAACTTGAAGGTGGATTATAGCTCAAAAACAGCTGAAAAAGACACTCAGAAGAACAGGTTTTCATCCGGTAACAGTGTTGTAGTTGAGGCCGGATCTCAGCGTACCAGGCAAACATCAAACACAGTGAAGTCAGATCCACAGAAAGCACCGTTTCAAAGGACTTCTGTTGCCAAATACAACACAACTGCATCAAACACATCAGCTACAAAAACAGCTCAAAATGTTCCGATAAAACCTGCGGTAGTCTCATCCCACAGCGAGGCGCCTGCTGTCTCCGACCTCCTGGACGAGGATCTGTCCTCGTTCTTCTCGTCTGACCCGGTTTGGGACGACCCCGCTGACGACGACCTGCTGTGTGAAATGTGTGAAGACGTGGAGAACCAGATCCAGAGTGCGGGGAATGTTTCCACCAAACAGACTCTTCCTGGGGGTCACATGTCAAACCAGAGAGGCTCTGCATCTCTGCAACCGTCCAACAGCAAACAACAGCCAGCCAATCAGCAACATTTGGCTCCCAAAAAACAAGCACCAACAAGTCTTCCCTGTGCTTCAGGAAGACCAGCTGGCAGTTCATTGGCTGGTGGTTTCGTCTCTCACATCGCTGCAGGTGTACAGAAGAGGGATTCTTTCAGATATACGAAAGCGAACAACACTTCAGGATCCACAAACAGCTCAACATGTGTCCAGTCAGCACCGCAGGGAAACCCCCGCAAAGACCAGTTCACCTTCAAGAAGCCAAACAGCCCAGTTTCTACGGTGACCAGCAAAGGTAAGAGCACGTCAACACCTGGGATATTATAGTGAACTAAAACTGAAACGAAAATAAGCAGTGAAAAATATGTTTGTAAACTCAAACTGAAACTAAATTAAAAACTATATAATTTAAGAAAAACTTAACTGAAACAATATTGCCTGGGTAAAAAAACTAATAATATAAAAATGAACGTAATTTCATTTCAGATTTAGTTTTTTTAAGCTTTAATAGATCACTATTGGAGAAATGACACCGCATGGATTTACGTCAACTCTCGTGACATTGAACCAAAGAAATTGAACAGACTTGGCCTTCCTGGAGATGTCGCTATGCTTCAATTGCTTCACATCGTTCTTTATTTGTCATTTGTCAATTCCAGCAAAGCAGACACTGGCAATGAAAATCTTTGGTCTCAGGTTCCTTCAACAATGCTCATTAAATATGTATATATAAAAGAGGAATCACACAAGTAAAAGCAAAATGGTAATCTAAGGCATTAAATAGTGCAGTTAAAATATAGGGCTTAAATATAAACTTAAGTAAATTAAAATAGTAATGTGAATGTAAATTTGTTATTTTGTTGACAGTATTTCAGATGGGAAAACTGAATATAAACAGCATGTAGTATGTGCTGTATATGCATGATGAGAAGTAATATATGTACACAGAGGTGTAAACAGGAATGCAGTACGTAATAATGAGAAGTACTAAAATATATATTGAGGTGTAAACTGGAATGTAGTATGTATAGAGAAGTAATAAATATGTATATATATATACACCGAGGTGTAACAGTTTGTAAAGTGTGCATAATGTCATATCGGAGGAAATGTTCATTTCTGGCCGATGCCGATATTTTAAAGCCTTTATCTGCCGACATGTGCCGACATCATCGTTCATCCATAGTTTGCATTTTTTTTTAATTAACACAATGATTTCTTACAAAATCAGTGCGATCTTTTGACAATTCTGACAATTTTTCCACAAAAAACACAATCCAACTGTTTGACTGCTCAATTTACCGGGGTTCTGCATGAATTCAGTCCAATGACCAACTAACTGCATAGTCAAATGCCACCACAAACAGATCAGTCTTAAGAGAGAGTCTAAACTAAGACCCTAAACTCATTTTTACTCCCACTGAAACATGTTGCGTATTTTGATTGTCAGTAAGTTCTTTAAACAATCATATTTTTTTCAGATGGTTGAAATTTATTGCAAAATAACACAAAATATTCACCATTGGCCACTGAGGTTAGCGCTAACTGACAACTTTTTTGATAAATCTTGGAAAAAATGTTGCACTTTTTCCGGACATACGTTTCAAAGTGAGCGAAATCAGAAGGAGAATCCAGTGAGCTGATTAGATGAAGAGCTGCAGGTTCTTATTGCATTTTGAGCGAACATCAAACCTCCAGCATGTCATGAAGGTAAGCAGCTGTTTTTACTGTGATGTTTCTGTTACAGTCACACTGCTTCACAGCTCTGATCACAATCACTATATGGAAATACTCATTATTGCACTGTTACTATGGTTACAAGTAGGGCTAAGCATCGGTACATTTCTGGAAATGTTCTAATTGAAGTTGAGTTTTCCTCCGGTCTGTGAAATCTTGTAGATGCCATTAGGAGCACCGGAGGACAAAGAGGCACATGATTGTTTTCAGATTACCTGTCTTATGCACTACTGTCACGATATAAAAATGACTTTTTGTAATCATATTTGCTCCATTTCTACCTACTCCAGCTTTAATTGTCTTTGTAGAGTAACAGCCCTCAAATGTTTTACATCATAGTTTTTGTTGATAAAATTGACACTGACTGTGTCGTCTGTGTTTTCTTGTGCAGTTCTGGGTAAATGTTCAGCAGCAGAGATCGAGCTGAAGAAGCAGCAGGCGATGGAGAGAAGACGACAGAAAATGCAGGCCGCCCAAAACCTCCAAGCTCCCAGCCAACTGAGATAACCGGCTTTGTCTCGCCTCACCTCACCTGTGTGAAGAGTAAACCGGACTGCTGAACTGCTGTCAGAGCTCCACCTGTTTGCTGTGAGCTCTGTTTGTTAGCAGAATACATATAAGTAGCATATATAAATATATGCTCCTCTAAAATGAAACTGTACACGTACTTTAATTTTATGTTTATGTAAATGTTGTGTTTCTAATCTATCAGATTTTTTTTTTAAAAACAAGTTGTTTTTTAAAGCAAACCATGTTTTTGTGTCTTTGAAGGAATAGTTCAACGTTTTGGGAAATTCACATTTGCTTTCTTTCAGAGAGTGGGATTAGGAGTGTGTGTGTGTGTGTGCATATGTATGGAGCTGGAGTCAGGATGTGGTTAGCCTAGCTTAAAGTGATCATTCAGGTGTTTTGAAGTGGGGATGTATACTGATGTACTTATCCATAGTAGGTGTATTACTTACAGTAGATGACAGTCAGCACGCTCCCAGTTTGGAGAAACAGACAGGAGTTCAGACACGGGAGCAAAGCAATACAGTGCTGTGGACGTGGACGGCAGAAATTTTAGATACCTAAAAGGCTCACCTAAAAAGATCTTATCGGTGTTAGCATATGCTATATTAACAATACCATCACCGCTTTATCTTGCCGTAGTACGGCCCTTTCTTTCTCATTTCCAACGGGGAAATGAACTGAAGGGGAAACTTTTCTATGCGCTCTTTAAAGCCAGCAGGCTCAGATGACAAAAACAGTATAAATACGTTTCACTTTCAGTTCAGTTTGCCGCCGGAAAATATTCTAAATATAGCGTACAATTAAACGGATATCAATTTTTTTTTAGGTGTCTTAAATATGTTTTTCTGCCGTCCCTGTCCACAGCACTGTATTGCTTTGTGCCGGTGTCGGTGCTCCCGTCTGTTTCTGGATGCTGGGGGCACACTGACCGTCATCTACTGTAGGTAATACACCTGCTATGGATAAGTACCTGATACAAACCCACTTCAAAACACCTGAACCATCACTTTAACAAAAAGACTTGAAGCAGGGCGAACCAGCAAGCATGGCTCTGTCCATAATTCAAAAATACACATACCGACACCTCTGAAGCTCACTGAGGCGAGGCTATCCGTTTCCCCTGCTTCCAGTCTTAATGCTAAGCTAGGCTAAACACATCCCGACTCCAGCTCTGTACTCAACACACAGATGTGAGAGTAGTATCAAACTTCTCACCTCACTCATGGAAAGAAAGTGAATAATGTATGCGAGTAATGTATTTCCCAAAGTCCAGAACTATTCCTTTAAGACCAGAATATATTACAACAGTTGTAAAGTAGATTTCTAATGCACTACCAATCTGTTTAAGGAGGGGAAATTATTTTGTGTCTTTTATTCCACCAACAATTAGGAACCAAACTCCGTATTTGCACAATAATAAATATGCCTTTAAATAAAAATGACTTCAGCAGTCCATTGATTTGGGAGATAATTTGTATTCTGTCAAATGAGAAGATGGATATCAGTTTAATTTCAGGCTAGCAGTTTCCCCCTACTTGCAGTCTTTGTGCTAAGCTAGGCTGACCACGTACTGGATGGCTCTTTTTAGATATTCTAACAGTCAAATTTATTTCTCATTACTTTTTTTGATCATGAACACGAGGAGTCACTTTTCTAACCGGTCTACAAAGTCTGTTTTTTTCTTGTTTATTCACTTTATTTTATGTAAAGCACTTTAACTTATTGGAAAGTGTTTTACCAATAAAAGTTTTATTGTTAATTTCATCGTTGGTGTAGTGATCTTTTCAGTGTCATTGGATGTGTTATTGGATCTACGGAGGCACAGCCTTAGCCTGAGATCAGCTTTGTTCAGGTCAGACCTGGCGTCTTTTTTTGTTATTATGAAACGGACATGACCTGAATGTGCTGATGTGATGGGTATTTAAACACAAACTGGCTTTAATATAAAATATTTTTTGGCCTAACTTTAACCCCCCAAAACCAACCTGAAAATGAGTTGTGATGTCCTCTTGTCCAAAATAGACAAAAATATAAATTTGTACCAGAACTGTCACTTAGAGAAAAAAAATACTACAATATGATTCTGTGATACCGTCTGAATCCCCACAGCTCCGCTTGATAGCTTGTTTTATAATTAAATGATTTAATTGATAGCATAAATGCACCTTTATATCCTTTTTTCCATTGCTTGTAATTGATAGCAACTATTGCAAGCTTAACCTGCACTTAAATTCATGTGTTGCATGTCATTTAAAACCTGATGTACACCTCCATTTTTTATTTTTTGTACTCCTCTTCTGCTATCTATCAATATCTATAGATATAGACATATTATCACCCAATGACATGTTAGCATCTTTTTACAGTGTGCTGCCTTCAAGTCCTCCTCGTCAACCCATCTGTCCAAGTACTAACTTTCAAATAGAACCGACCAGTCTGTCATGTAAAGTGCTCAAATTAACTCATAACAATTAGAATGAAATTCAGGTTTTAGTATTAATCTTATTATGTT
The DNA here is from genome assembly GCF_015220745.1 of Sebastes umbrosus. Lineage (NCBI taxonomy): Eukaryota > Metazoa > Chordata > Actinopteri > Perciformes > Sebastidae > Sebastes > Sebastes umbrosus. The sequence continues at coordinate 15,829,103 of NC_051271.1, forward strand.
TTAGAATTCAAATCTAAAAAAAATCAAAAGCAAAGAAACTACTAAGTTCTTCTTTAATTTGTTACTCTCAACCTACACATGTGAAATTAATAATTTCTTGTTGTCTGCTATCAGACAGGGGAAGTTAATAAAATATCTAAGCAAAAAATAGTAGAAAAGAAATACAGTTTCAGTACAGTTACAGTGCGGTAATAGGTTACCCCACATTAAATCAGTGTCGGAAGAAGTATTTAGATAATTTCCTAGTTCACAATCCTACTCAAGTGAAAGTAAAAGTAAAAATAGTTTTTATGCAGCAGAATCCCCCTGTAAATGTTATATTTTACACTACTACACTATTGTTGTTACTGATTTTATTGTTGGTGGATGTGAAACTAATTAAATAAGATTATAACTTAATTATATATGGATCATTTTATATTCTCACCATAAACTTTGAATGTAAAAATCTTAATTTGCAAAATAACCAGTAGCTAAAGCTGTTAAATAAATGTAGTGGAGTTAAAAGTGCAAGATTTTCCTCTGAAATGTAGTGGAAGTATAAAGGAACACATAATAAAATAACCAAAGTAACGTAAATTAGAAATATTGAAGTAACGTACAAGTACCTCAAAACAGTATTGGACTACATGTACTTAGTTACTTTCCACTATTGACTTTAATAAATAAAATACAATGAAATGCATCCATAAACCACCCACAAGTTGAATATTTATCTGTAAATAAAAGAGTAAAACAAAGTTTATTCATGTAAAAGTCACACATTATCACACATTGTATCGCTGCAGCAGCGTCACCTGAAGATCAGCCGTGGGGGAGTCACCGGTGTCCCTGTGCGGTCAGGTGGTCCGGTCGGGCTCGTCAGCTCTCTTCATTAACAGTCTGGCAGCTGTCTGATGGAGCAGATATATCGTCCCGGCAGGTAAACCGAGCCTCGTTATCAGCAGACAGGTGTGTAATTGTAGTCTAGCACGCTGCTGCAAATCACAGGCACACAGATGTAATCTGCCTCGGTTTAATCACGCTGCCTTTGTCCCAAAACGTACTCCAGGATTCACTTTACTCCATTTGTTAAGGAAATTTCTCTGAAGTTTCTCTTTGCCAAGTAGAAGTAGTTTTTTAATTATAAAGTAGCTCATTTTGGCAGTGAAAGTCCTGAATGTCAGAGCAGTGTGTGAGACATCAGCTGCTACAGTAAGAGAGAGAGACACATGTATTTATTTATAACTATTGTTTATTAGTGTAAACATTCATTTTAACAGATTTTAATATGTTTATTGTTGGTCTCGAAGAATAAATAATCTCACTGTTTGAATTGAACCTCAAGTAGAGTCAATTAAGTACCTGTTGTGTCCCCACTGCACATTACAGTTCTTCATTACAATATGCTAATTTGGATGTTTACAGTGTGTAGTTGGCTCTGCCAGCATTAAAAACACACAACAAATGAAGAACATTTAAAATAGCAGCATACAGGCTGAAATCAGGGGATTTTTGTGTCTAGTTTTGATGGTCTTTTCTTGAATTCATGATTTGATTGGAAAAAAAAAACAAAACTACCAGCTAAGACATAATATATACAGTATTCATCATTAAACCATTACATTTAATCAATCTTAAATAATCTATTCGAAGTAATATTTAATAATACATTAATTAAAATCAAATTAAATACAATTTATATGATGTAATAAATCAATCAATAAATAACATGTCAAGTGCAGGATTAATATACTATAATAATAATGTATTATTAATGTTTTTCTGTGCGTCTCATAGATTTTATTTAAAATTTGTGGTCTAAAGAACTTTTTCTTGTGAATACAACATTTTGCAAATAATAACAAAATATTAACCAACAGTTGATTTTGTTTGGGTTTTATATTAACAATAAAATAAGTGTAAGACAAATTGAAAATGCTAAGTTGCCATCAATTTTATTAAAAGTAAAGCAGCATTCATTCATTACATTAATTCCAAAAATATTCATCAGTCCTTTATTTGTTAAATATCTGACAAGTTTCGTAATATAACGTAAAACATGCATTCATATTTGCACTAATAATATTTGCAATAATGGCACATAGACACATTTTTCTATGACATGAACTTATTATTGTGTAACAAGCTAATCATCCCAAATTACATGATTAATAAAATGTGTATTCCATTTTACATTGTTGACTGAAAGGTTTAAATTCATGTTAATAAATCAGATTCCAGACTAACAAAGCAAAAATCATCTGGTTTAGAGATTCTTTGTGATGAATCCAAATAACTTCAATGACTTGAATAACCTGTATCATCGTACTGTTAGCACCAGAGCTAACTGTCACCATAGAAACAGCTACACAAAGCTAGTTGAGCGAGTTGTAAACTAGTTAATGCCGAACCTGACTGTGTCTTTTTAATCTGATATCTGTTGTTGACAGTGGTGGATGAAGTACTAAAAAATGTACTAAAACAACACTAAAAATACTCTGTTACAAGTAAAAGTCCTACATTGAAAATATGAAGTAAAAGTATGTAAGTATAATCAGGAAAATGTACTTAAAGTGGTAAAAGTATCAAAATGTTCCCTATGACTGTTAAACTAGTATACACCGATCAGCCATAACATTATGACCACCTGCTTATTGAGTAGGTCCCCCTTTTGCCGCCAAAACAGCCCTGACCCGTCGAGGCTTGGACTCCACTGGACCTCTGAAGGTCTGCTGTGGTATCTGGGACCAAGCCGTCAGTAGCAGATCCTTCAAAGGGACAGTTTGTAACTTCTTATACGTATAAATCAATCCGTGTCCCATGCACGCTTGCGCATCGGACACAGACTCCAAAGTCTCCAAAGTTATATCTTGTGAGTCACGTCTTGCAAAACAGTATTGGCCGCGGTCGGAGGACGCGGGGGAGACCGTAGCTTTGGTCTCCAGGGCCGGAGTCTCTGCTGTACTCTGCTCCTCTGCCTGCCTGCCTTCACTCAGCTCGCTCCACCTCACATGCATGCCCGCACACTACACACCGCAGAAGAGTTAGTTTAGCTCTGAGAATATCTAGTGAATGTACAGTGGACGTTTGTGCAGAAATAAATGCTGCAGCTCCTCCAGACCAACAGAGGTTTCCCGTGTCTTGTGAAGTGACGGGGCTCCGCAGCGAGAAACTTTATTGTCTCCGACCAAAACTCCGGTGTCTCCCCTGTTCCCTACGACCGCGGTCGGGAGGCTGAGGCAGGAAAAGTCAACACTAGGATCAGCAATGATTCATGGAGAGACCTTTGTCTGGTCAGCTAACATTACTGCCAAGCAGGTGAAATATAGAGTGAAATTGTGGTTTTAGCTGACGTGTGTCGCCTCACTGTTTTGAGCGATGCTCGTTCATGTCTATGTAGAGTGAGCACAAGCGCGAGCAACAGGACGCTGACTTTCGTTGACTTAACGGCCACAGGTGTTGCTGTTAACAAGCATTTCTGATTCTCACAAACAGTCCCTTTAAGTCCTGTAAGTTGCGAGGTGGGTCCTCCATGGATCGGACTTGTTTGTCCAGCACATCCCACAGATGTTCGATTAGATTGAGATCTGGAGAATTTGGAGGCCGAGTCGACACCTCAAACTCGTTGCCATCCACATGATGTAAAAGAAACGTGATTCATCAGACCAGGCCACCTTCTTCCATTGTTCCGTGGTCTAGTTCTGATGCTCACGTGCCTATTGGAGGCCCCTTTTTTGGCGGTGGACATGGGTCAGCACGGGCACCCTGACCGGTCTGCGGCTACGCAGCCCCATATGCAACAAACTGCGATGCACTGTGTGTTCTGACACCTTACTATCGGAACCAGCATTAACTTTTTCAGCAGTTTGAGCTACAGTAGCTCTTCTATTGGATCGGACAACACGGGCCAGCCTTCGCTCCCCACGTGCATCAATGAGCCTTGGCCGCCCATGACCCTGTCGCCAGTTCACCGGTTTTCCTTCCTTGGACCGCTTTTGGTAGATCCTGACCACTGCAGACCGGGAACATCCTACAAGAGCTGCAGTACTGGAGATGCTCTGACTCAGTCGTCTAGCCATCACAATTTGTCCCTTGTCAAAGTCACTCACATCCTTACACTGGCCCATTTTCTCTCCATTAATTGATTGATTGTTTTGTTTGTAAAAATAGTAAGAAATGGCGTCACAATGACCCAGAGCCCAAAGTGAAACCTTCACAATGTTTGTTTAGTCCAACCAACTGTCCAAACCTCAACATTATTACTAATACATTAACATTATTAACATTACTAATACGTTACAATTATCAATGTTATTAAAAGGAAAAGCAGCAAATGTTCACAGTTGTGAAGCTGGAGCCATGAAATGTTTTTGCATGAAAAATGACTTAAACCATCAGAATAGTTGACAATTAATTTTCTGTCAATTGACTAATTGAATAGTTAAAATTATAACAGAACATCATATTTTATAAACTCTTCATATGTTTTGTATGCAAAAATCTTAATTTGTAAAGTAACTAAAGCTGTTAAATGTAGTGGAGTATACGTAGAAAGTAGCATGAAAAGAAAAGACTCAAGTAAATTATAAGTACCTCAAGTTTGTACTTAAGTACAGTACTTGAGCGTCTGTCAACCTGATGTGGAACTCTCCTGCCACCTAGTGCCCAAAAGTACATTCATGTAGTTTTAATAGAATCACTCTTTATGTGTTAACTGCAAGAAAACCAAGGTTGCCTATTTTATTAGCTACAGTAAATGTGCACACACTCACACGCGCACGCACACGCACACACACGCACACACACAGTGTGTAAGTGTTTACGGCAGATCCTTTTACCCGCTGACGTTACCTGAGAGTTGCACTGAACTCTGAATAACCCCCCCACACACACACTCTGGTCCATTAATTATTCCCGGGCCAATCACAGAGGATAGTGACAGGTGAGAGGACAGGTTGGTGTCCGTCCAGCTTTTGCAGACGACATCCACACTGATAAAGAACAGGACAGGTTTCACTTAAAAGACGTTTTCTGACGTCCTCGATATGTTAACGTCACCAGACAAACAAACGGCAACTACACAAAGTAGTACAGGGTCATTCAAGACTCCAGTGAGACCAGTTACAATGCAAAATAAGGACAATTTAAAGAGCAGAACCAGACACCGAGGAGCATTTAAAGGCTTTTCCCTTTCAAAACTATTTTAACTGTATTCAAGATACTTTTGTGTTGTTATGGCAGTACATAATACATTATGATACACAGAAATTATGATAAACCTATTTCAGGTTCTGCTTCATGAAGTATGTTTAGAACTCAGGAAGATAATAATAATTTTCTGAAGCTGAACAAAGCTAATAACTATTATTATTTATAGGCAAGTAGGTGAATGTGCTGAAAAAATATTGTACATGTAATGTAATAAGTTACTTTATAGACATGCAATAGGCTGTTTATGTCCAGTATATACATGTTTACAGTACTATGTATAGTGTAGTAAATACAGCTTGCTAAGATTTACATTTGACATTAATGGACAATATTTTTTGTTGAAAGAAGTCGTAGTATTGTATGTCGAAAGAATTAAAAAAAATTCATAGTAAAGTATGTTGAAAAACAAAAAAGTCATAGTGTAGTAGGTCAAAAAAATAAAAAAGTCATAGTATAGCATGTCGAAAAAAAATCACGGTATAGTATGTCGAAAAAAAAAAAAAAAAAGTCAAAGTAAAGTATGTCGAAAAAAAAAAAATTCATTGTAAAGTATGTTGAGAAAAAGTCATTGTATATATATATATATATATATAGTCGTCATAGTACTGTATGTTAAAAAAATAAAAAAGTCATAGTATAGTATGTCGGAAAAATAAAAAAAAATTCATAGTAAAGTATGTTGAAAAACAAAAAAGTCATAGTATAGTCGGTAAAAAAACCAAAAAAGTCATAGTATAGTATGTCGAAAAAAATTCATAGTAAAGTATGTTGAAAAAAAAAAAAAAAAGTCAAAGTATAGTATGTCGAAAAAAAATAAAAGTAAAGTATGTCGAAAAAAAAAAAATTCATTGTAAAGTATGTAGAGAAAAAGTCATTGTGTATATATATATATATATATATATATATATATATATATAGTCGTCATAGTACTGTATGTCGAGAAATAAAAAAGTCATAGTATAGTATGTCGAAAAAATAAAAAAAGTCATAGTATAGCATGTCGGAAAAAAAAGCCATACTATAGTATGTTGAAAAAAATAAGAAAAAGTCAAAGTATAGTATGTCAAAAAATAAAAAAAAGTCATAGTATAGTATGTCGAAAAAATAAAAAAGTCATAGTATAGTATGTCCGGAAAAAAATAATAAAAAAGTCATAATATAGTAAGTCGAAAAAATAAAAAAGTCATAGTATAGTAAGTCGAAAAAATAAAAAAGTCATAGTATAGCATGTCGGAAAAAAAAGCCATACTATAGTATGTTGAAAAAAATAAGAAAAAGTCATAGTATAGTAAGTCGAAAAAATAAGAAAAAGTCATAGTATAGTAAGTCGAAAAAATAAAAAAGTCATAGTATAGTATGTCGAAAAAAAATAAAAAGTCATCGTATAGTATGTCGAAAAAATTTAAAAAAGTCATAGTATAGTATGTCGAAAAAATAAAAAAGTCATAGTATAGTATGTCCGGAAAAAAATAATAAAAAAGTCATAGTATAGTAAGTCGAAAAAATTAAAAAGTCATGGTATAGTAAGTCAAAAAAATAAAAAAAAAGTCATAGTATAGTATGTCGAAAAAATAAAAAAGTCATAGTATAGTATGTCCAAAAAAAAGTGATATTATAGTATGTAGCAAAAATAAAAAAGTATAGTATAGTATGTCGATTTTTTTTTTTTTAAAGTCATAGTATGTCGAGAAAAAAAAAGAAAAAGTCATAGTATAGTATGTCGAAAACATTTCATTGTAGTCATATTCCCTCAATCTGTCTTCTGTATTGCTCAGTCAGACTTCACCCAGTAAAGAAAACTGTCTTCTGTAAACCTGATACATGATGCTGACATTTTTCAGTTTACACAGAGGTTACTGTGTAAATCCACATTTCTATGAACAGTGTTTATGCATTTTTTTTTAGCAATTATGGCACAGATTATTTCAAGAGTCATTTTAGACGCTGGTTTTGCAGACTTTCATGTTGGCTCGTGTGGAAATACATCTGGTGGTCAAATCACAAACAGATGAGCAGGTTTCATGAGAAGGGTTCGGGGGTCTGAGTGTGCAGCAGCCAGAGTATTAATGAGATCTATAATTGGCACTGACGGCAACAACTCGACGACTTCTCCTGCAGCTCACTTAAGGGCATTCAGACCTGTAACATCAGGTGATCTGATGCTTCAACTCAGTGGTTGAAACAATCTCTTATATATTGTCATATGAAAAGGGAATCACACAGTTTTAAGATGTTGACATTTCTTCCATGACAAAAACAAGATAAAAACTAATTAAACATTGAAAATATAAACTATGAGAAATAGTGTGTCTCAACATGTGGCCTCACGCTGCCACCTGCTGGTAGGAACAGAGCAGAGCATCTTTATGTCCCTCAGCAGTTTTTTATTCTGAGGCTGTGAATGTTTGAGCTCACAGAAAGGTGTGCACTTCTTTAGTATCAAACATGCTGTCATACTATTATATATTCTATCATTAGATTATTAATACTCATGCATTAATGGTAAAGCAGGATTTTACTGTTGTAGCTGGTTGAGGTGGAGCTCATTTTGAACTATTAACTAATAATCTGCTGATTATTTTCTCCATTAATTGATTGTTTGGTTTGTAAAAATAGTGAAAATAGTGTGAAATGCTGTCACATTTACCCAGAACCCAAAGTTTGTTTCGTCCAACCAACGGTCCAAACCTCAACATTATTACTAATACATTACAATTATTAACAGTATTAAAAGAAGAAAGCAGCAAATCTTCACATTTGTGGAGCTGGAACCATGAAATGTTCTTATATGAAAAATGACTTCAACCGTCAAAATAGTTTCCAATTAATTTTCTGTCAATCAACTAATTGATTAATCAACTAATAATTTTAGATGTACTTGTATAAACTGTTTAGTTAGGTAGTTTAATATACAACAAAACATATTTGATAAACTCTTCATATGTTTTGTGTGCTGTCAGATAAATGTAGTGGATTAGAAGTAGACATGTAAAATGTGTACTTAAGTACAGTACTTGAGTAAATGTTCTTAGTTACATTCCACTACTGCAAAAAAAAATTAAAAAATGTTGTTTCCTCGATTACTTTAAAAGCAAAACTATGAACGATTTTTAAATTAATTTAAAAAATAAAAATAAAAATAAAAAATCCACTAAAACCACAGACAGGAATCACGTTGACGTCATCATAAAGTTAATAATTTGTAGTAAATACTAGATGAAAATTCACATTTAAGTAAAGATCCTGGAACATTTATAAAGAGACTTTAAGTTCACAGCGTCTGTAACAACTTTCAAACAATTTATTTCTCATTTATGAAGTTTCAGTGATGCAGCAAAGATGAAAACAGGAGTGAAAATCTAAGACTGAATCCAAGTGGCCTCTATCACAAACATCCCTTTAAACCAACAGCACCGACCTCAAATTAAACAAGCAGGATACAAACTGTTTATAACAAAAAAAAATTAAAGAACGTGAAGAAGAAAACAAAAACGGGTGGCAGGCGACTAAAAAACATTTAAGATTTCAGTTCTTTTTTTTCCATGTTTAAACCTTTATTGGCAACATCAACGTGCTTGAAATGTTCATGTTTTATTTATCACCATTATTTATATGTAAACACAACACGGTCTCACTGAATTTCATGAAATGAGCCAAAACTCTGAAATGCTAAATCAATGAAATACAATACAAATGATGTTAAGATTACTTATCCTCACCATGAAATACATTATCTGATAATAACACAACCCTGACACCATTTCCACACGTTTAAATTATGAAACTATTACAGCTAAATAAAGTCTTTTAAGGGTTAAAGTTCTATTGAAGTAGCTATTTTTCATGATTTCTAACTATTGAACATGCACCAAAAACTGTAGATGTTATTGTATAATTGTATAAAAATTCAAATATGCAAGTGGTCAAACCAGTAATACATATACTAGCATGCACAGAATAGATTATTTGCATTCGCAAGACATTTCACTCATTTCATTAAATGTTGAGACCAGCTTTGAAAAAAGACCTTTAATAAAGCTTTAAAGAGCTTTTAATAAAATCTGATCTACATGCAAAGAGCAACGGGCAGAAGAAGAAGAGGAGATCAGATCACACGTCATGCAAACACATCACAAGTCTTTCGTTTCAGGTAGAAAAGTCTTTTGCAGAGCGTCGGTAAATATGTCGGCAGTGTACTAAATACTGTGTACAGCTGCTGTTAGCGGTTTAACGGCCATTTAGTTTTTATCCTCCTCAGCTTTGCTTCTTTCCAAAGAAAGTTGGAGTATAAAGATGTGAATGTCCAAAGCATACACAGTTTCAGTTCACTACTACAGAACATCACTGTGTTTGGTTTTTCAAAATCATTTACAGTCTTGTCTCTGCTAATTCTGCCGAACCTCTACCGATGAAGCTTGTTTTTTTTACTAAATCTTACAGGTGTAAAAACACAAGAATATGGACTTTTTGTACAGACTTATTAGAAACTAAAATGAGTCTTTCCAACCTGTAGGAGTCCCGCATGTTGTTCAATGATCAGTGGCTTTATGGTTTGTAATTTTCATAAAGCAAACGTAAATATTTAAATTAAAAATATCAGAATTTCTGCCTGTTTACTAATTTTCTTTAAATTTGCAGAAAATATAAAACCGTTGACGTATTTTTATTGGCTTAATTCAAACGGCAACAACTTCGTTCTTATTTTACAAAACTGAGAGTTTTATGTGTTAAGATTTCTGCAGTCAATCTACAAATATGTATTTTGAAGTAATTGTCATCGATTACTTTCCAACATCGACAGTAGGCGCTGTTCAAAAATGCAGACTGGTCCCTGACAGTATGCTGCGTTCACGTCGTGTCAGGAGTTATCGTAATTACCGGTTTCCGAATTGTACATAATGTTCACGTCAACATCTAAGTCGTTACTACAACTTGGTGCTTAACAACACAAAAGTGCCTGAAAAAACAGCAAACAAATATGGACGCTCGTGTAAGCCAAAGTCTGTCGTTTAAAATCATGTAGTGCCCAATCTCTCTCTGTTCATTTCTGACAAAATGTAGCCAAACATGACTGTAAAATGACGCTGTTCTTTAAGTGTAAATAATGCAATACTCCAGTAAGATAAATGCATTCAATAATACAATTACATCTCTAAAATAAAGACACAGATTTTTACCTGTAATTCAACTGCATGTCAATAAATTCTTGTTGGCACTTCATGCTGTGTTTGTGTTGTTCTGAAATCAAGTAACATCACCGCTAAATACACTCACCCACTAAAGTTTACTTTCTTTAAGATAGACTTCCTTTGATTCTCCAAAAAAAGAAAAAAAAAAACAATGACACCAAAATAAATATAAAAAACCCACATACCTTGAAAAACCAGTAAAACATACAGAACACATACACACTCAAAGACACACACACACTCCAGCTTTCCTCCACCAAACTGAAACCGTCGCTCTGCGTTAAAAAGCCGTCCGTCAGCTTTTAAAGTGCGACGAGTCACAGAGAGTTCCTGTTCGATAATACTTGGTGAAAGTTTGGCTTCAGAAGGCTCGGGGGGAGGACGGGGAAGGAGGGAGGGAGGGGGGGTGAGGAGGGGATTTTTCACAGAGAAAATACTTTCGTTGAGCATTTTGTTGGACGACGTCTTCAAGCAGATCTTCAGTAAATGGAGGAAGAAAAAAAACAAAGTTGTCAGACGTCCACCACCATCTTTTTGTGAATGTCTAATCCACCAACCACCTGGAGGAGACAAAAGGAAGTGGAGGTCACATGTTACATTTTTTGTTGTTTAACATTATTCTCATTGAAGTCTCACTGACTGCACGTTCATATAGCGAATGGAAGCGCCGCGCCATGTTATTTATCACGCCAGCTCAAGGCTGTTCACATCAGAAGCAAATTTCTCCACGGTGGTCAACAAGTGATTCTGCTCCTGTGCTGTTTACTATAGAGCTCTCTCGAGCTCGCTCAAACTCGCTCGATCACATTTTCGAATTTTTTTGACATCGACATACTGTACTATGACCTTTTTTTCATCATACTATACTATGACTTATTTCGACATACTTTGAGTTCTTTTCGACATACTATACTATGACTTATTTTTGTCATACTATGACTTATTTTTTCAACATATGCTAAGACTTTTTTTTATTATTTCAACATACTATACTACGACTTATTTTTTTCGGCATACTATACTATGACTTTTTTTTTTTTTTCGACATATTTTATTACTTTTTTTCGACATACTATACTATGATTTTTTTTTTCAACATATTATACTATGACTTTTATTCGACATACTATACTATACATTTTTTCCAGAAATCTCAACCCTATGTCTCTTAGCTGTGTTTTTCAGTCTAAACTTCTCTAGTTTGCACACAGGACATGAGGAGGAAGGTGATGACGCTGAATCATCATCAATGCTCACCGCACAGAACTCCTCGAAAGATATCCTGCCATCACCGTCTTTGTCTGCGTTGATGATGGTTTTGTCGACGATCTGTTGAAGTTGGGTGTCCTTCAGGTTGTTTCCCACCATCATCTTGAGGACCTGGAAGAGCTCCCCGTTGGATATGTAGCCGTCTTTGTCCATGTCATAGATCCTGAAGGCAACTGAAGTCAGAGAGGAGACATGGAGGAATGATGATTTATTTTATGAGGTCAACAGAGAAGTTCATCCCGTGATACTGCAGTCTAGAGACACATGCAGCTTTTCAGAAAAGGTGCTTCTGGCCTTGATGTGTGATACAACGCATTATGTAATGTAATTTAAAGCTGTGGGTAGATACGGAGCAAATATGATTTTAAAAAAGTTATTTTTATAAAACGGTCACTATATCGTGACAGTAGTGCACGAGACAGGTAATCTGAAAATATCATGTACCTCTGTGTCTTCCGGTGTCCTCCGGTGCTCCTAACAGCATCTGCAAGATTTCACAGACTGGAGGAAAACAACCAGTCAGAGCTGATCTAGAGTCTACCATCCAGCTGCCGTCTATGAGAGCCAGCTGTCAATCACACGCAAATCCGATGAAACGGTCAAACTAGCTCATCAAATATGAATCAATATTCTGTTACGTTAATGCCTTTTTCTCACCTAAAATGTTTTCAGAAACATCTTGTAGTGTACTGTTTAGCTGTTCGTGAGTGAGTGATTGACTCGTGGCTCTCATAGACGGCAGCTGGATGGCAGACTCCAGATCAGCTCTGACTGGTTGTTTTCCTCCGGTCTGTGAGATCTTGTAGATGCCATTAGGGGAACCAGCATCAGATTACCGGTCTTATGCACTACTGTCAGGATATAGGTGACTGTTATAAAAATAACGTTTTTTTTTAATCATATTTGCTCCATTTCTACCCACTGCAACTTTAAAAGATGAGGAGTTTATTTTTTTAAGTGTACAAAACTAAAAAATCCCACTTTTCTGCAATCTAGATGTTGAAATGTTTACATCTAAATTGCCCAAGTTTTATAAGATGCAGCACTGCACTTAAGTACAACATGACATCACTGAGGTGTCACCCAATGAGGCTTAAAATTTTTTTGACAGCTAACAGTTATGAAAATGGCTCTTACTAGTTATGTTTTAAAGACTTTCTACAACCTAAAAGTATGAAAGACGATTCAAACATATACAGTAGTCCTCTCAGACATCTGACTACTGGACCCAATCAAGCTTTTTGAATGATGGTGAACATAACTGGGAGTTTAATAATGATAAAGAGGCACCAGAGATGTGAAGAAGACTTGATGTATGTTGGACACTTACAACGCAACTTCTGCTCCTTGTCACCCTTGACGCTGAACTGGGAGACTCCTTCGATGAACTCTGCCGAAGGACAGAAAACAACATCATCAGTTAAAACTGCTGTTAAGAATATAAACCTGCTGCTACATAATAAATGTAAATGTCAAACAAAAAGATCACCACGCTATGATGGGGAAAACGATTTGGGTTGTTATGCAAATAATTACAAGACGACCCACCGACTAATGAAAGATTTTTACTTTTTTTTTTTTTACTTATCATGCATATTTTTTCTAAGACCAGTGCAGATCTTCAAATGAAGAAAGGAACTGGTTGTGTCACACAAACTTTCCACGACCACCAAGTCTTGAAAATGCCTTATACGTAGAAAGTACGTTTTTTAAAACATTAAAAAATAACTTTGGAAAAAGGATTAAATTGAAGATAATGAAACAAATCTGATCATATGTTGAAAAAAAATTCAGAAAGTAATTGCTAATGCCTAGGCTGGAATTCAGACTTTACAAGTACATTTACTCAAGTCAAGTCTATACATTTGAGGTACTTGTACTTGAGCATTTCCATATTCTCAACAAAAATCCAAACGCAACACTTTAGTTTTTGCTCCCATTTTTCACGAGTTGAAATAAAATACTTTTTCTATGCACACAATAGGCTTATTTCTCTCAAATTATAGTCACAAATTTCTTAAAACCTGTTAGTGAGGACTTTAACTTTGCCAAGATCATCTATCCACCTGACAGGTGTGGTATATCAAGATGCAGATTAAACAGCATGATTATTACACAGGTGTGCCTCAGACTGGTCACAATGAAAGGCCACTTATTTCAATTCATGAAAAATGTCAGTGTACATTAGGGCTGCATGATTTATGGCCAAAATGATAATCACGATAATTTTTGATCAATATTGAGATCACGATTATTTATCCTAATTATTCATAGATTTTAGGGACAAAAATATTTTTATTGTAATTTCACATTTAAATGAACAGAGCGCTGCTTTCACTTCCATGTTGTGCTACATTCCAACCATGACAAACGCTAAGTGTTATCCTTTCACTTTGTTAATGTCATCTATAGTGGTTATTTGCATAAAAACACACAATTCAAATGATTAGGAAATAAATTATTGTATTTTTACAGAAAAATCGGATATATGAGACTGCTGAAAAACATCTGGCTTCAACTGGCTGCTCATTGACTCTGCATCTCTAGCGGTTAGTTTAGAAAGCGCTTGATTAATGCAGCAGAGATTTCTATGAGCGGAGAACGCATTTTAAACGTCAATATCACAGTCTATCATGTTCATTTAATTGTGGGAAGCCAACATCGTGATCGCGATTAATATTCCATGAATTGTGCAGCCCTAGTTTACATTTCAGAGAGAAACAATGTACTTTTTTCTTCACTACATTTATCTATCTTCTGGCTGTATTTGATCAATGTGGGCAATGATGCAAATCAATGAGCATTAATAATAATAATTTATGGAAATATTGGATTTTTATATTACATTACATTTATTTAGCTGATGCTTTTGTCCACAATAACTACATTCAACCGAGTGGATACAACCCATAAATTGCAAGAATTAAATGATATTTGATGTGTTAAAATATCTTGATTTGTCAGGTATTTCATTTACTGTACTTTAACTTATTTTCAACCTTTGACTGAGAGAGCTGTGAACGAATTACAATGTGTTTGTGTTAAAAAATAAATAAAATTACAAATTCAAGGATAGAAGATTTTGTCCATATCACCCATCCCCAAAAGTTATTCTTCACAAATTACAACAGTGCATTCCCTCTAAACTAATTAATAAGGTAATGCTATTCTACTTGTTATTACTGCTCCCATTTTGGCACAATATGTCTTGTCTTGCCAGATCTTTGTGGATTTGACAGTGCAGTGCATTGCGAATTTTATGTGCCGTCAGAGCAGCAACAATAGTTCACACACTGATAAATTCCCTCATCTTGCTGTTTATACTAGGGCTGACCCGAATGCTTCGAAGCTTCGACCGTTGCCATGGTATTCAACCTCCAAATCAGTATTCGAATGCTTTGTTTTTATTGTTTTGTTTTATGTGAAGTTTAAATCCCAAAATAGCCCATGAAATAAGGAATAATCTCACAACATTATTCGTATTCTTAATTAATTATGTAAGGGATAATGTACAGCAAATCGGTCGTGTGAAATAAACCCAGACAGGGCGATGCAGACGCTTATCTCACAATGACCCGCTCGCTGTATTATTATTATCATCCCGCTTATTACACGGTTACTTCCTTAAGAAATCAATAACTTGACACAAAAATGGTCCGCCAGAATCTGACATCAGAACTGTGTCCATAGCAACGGTCTGTTCTACATAGCACCGGTCTGCTATAAGGAAATAACAGACTGGAGAACGGCGTGATTGACCAATCAGAATCAAGTATTCAACATAGTCGTGTAATAATATTAGTTATTCTTCCCGGGCACTGAACCAGGGGAGATGGAAACAGAGACAGAAGAACAAGTCAGCTGCACTGCGAAGCTTCAAATGCCTTTGAATATTTCTCAGCTAAGCTTCAAAGCTCAAAAAATGGTATTCGGGACAGCCCTAGTTTTGCACACAATAAATATATCATTCAATTCAGTAAATTGTTATATACAGTATTTAAATAAGAAAACAAATCAAAGGCTTTTCAGGGGCAGCAGACTATCATACCATATATTTAAGACTGATGTCAGTAGTAAAAACTTTCAGAGGAAGAAGTTCTTTTCAGAGTGAGGAGGGAAAATTATTTATTTACCTTTAAAGTCGACTTCCCCGTTTCCGTCGGTGTCGAATATGTCGATAACTCGCTGCACAAGGGGATTCTGTTGGAGCTCTGGTAAGGACATAAACTCCTCCACACTCAGGGACCCGGAGTTATCTAGGTCGAGTTTCTTAAATCTCTTTCCTAGCCTCTTAATCTCATCAGCATCAACTGAAATGAAACAGAGAGAGAGAGAGAGAAAGTCTAATTTACAGCAACTGAAACAAACAGACAAAGTTACCACGTAACAGGAGGAGATTATTTGGACAAACGTTTTCTGACCAGCGAGTTTGGGCAACACTTCTACCCTGTGAACAGGACACACAGGAGTTAAAACACCTGACGTCCACCTGCATCTTATCTCCTTCCTGTGCTGCCTGCAGAAACCATTTCCCCCGTACAACATGACCAAACTTACCTGTTTTTTTGTTCCTACTGGCCATGGTTGTTCAGAGCTACTGGTCTGTCACTGCACCAGTTAGGTTGAACCTTGTGTTACCTCCTGGTGCCGTTCTCTAAGCCCTAACACCGGGTCATGTGACGCCTCTTTCAACACTAATCACTCTGCTGATAACCAGAGAGGTAGGGGCCGTATTGTGTTGGTAACCTGGTAGTTTGAGGAGATAATTTACCCTGTCCTTTAAAATAATCAGAAATCTAAAGATGTTTGGTCCAAGGAGAAACAAATATTACAAAGCTGATTGCTACAAACCATCAGCAACAAGTAGAGTTAAAAGGAATTATGACATACGCACAACAATATTTAATAATAATATGACACATTTGCTTAAGACTTGAAACCAATCATCTTAAAGTGTATCTAATTTCACCAACACAGACAGTTTGAAATAACGTTAAAACTAGGAATAAAAACTAGGAATTAGGGCTGTCAATCGATTAAAATATTTAATCGCATGATTGTTCATAGTTAATATTAATAGCAATTGCAAATTTCTTCTAGCTGCAGCCCGCTACAACCTAAAAATCACAAGTTGCGCTAATGTGTTAAAGAAATTAGTGGCATATCAGTATTTTTCCTATTTTCATCTATTGTTTTCTGCAGTGCTTCTTCTTGCAGGTAACAAGACTGACAATATCAATAATTTTAGTTTTGAATGTTGTTTCAAGCCTAATTTCAATATTGACAACAAATGGTGTTGTATAGTCTTCCTCATGTCTGACCACTTCTCTGTGACTCCCTGCTACACTGCAGCACCAGCAGGCCTCTATGGAGACCACTAACTGGTGTTATGACACATAACGACCTCTAGATGGATCACAACACAAAGGAATGATGAGCCCAAAGTTACTGCACTGCTGCTACACCGAGCACCAAACACTGATACATGTGAGTGAACACACAGTCTGTCATGTACAGGCTAATCACTCATGATGGACAAGGACACAACTAACAACCTCAGATATGTTTTCCTTCAGGAGGAGACACCATCTCCTCCATCTTCACCACTTTCTAAAGAAAATCAACTTATTTCAAGTATTTTCACGGAGTCTCATTTTCTTGATTCTCGTCTTGTTTTTTTTAACACAGAAGCTTAAACGAAAGCTGCACTGGTAGAAGTGCAATTTACATTTTGTGGTCGTCTTTTGGGAATTACACTCAGTTGCCAGTTTATTAGGTACACCTAAACTAATGCACTCTAATACAACAGTCCTGCAATGAATAAAATGTATATAAATGAGGGTAGACTAAATTAAGGCTGCAACTAACAATAATTGTCATTGTCGATTAATCTGTAGATTATTTTCTCAATTAATCGATTAGTTGTTTGTTTTGCAAGACCACTTATTAACATACCTTACTCCTCCTACCCGTTAGGTATAGCACCACTTTTGCTCCATATTAACAAAAGAGTAACTGGTATTTCCCAATAAATAAATAAATAAATAAATAAATCAATAAATCAATAAATAAATCAGAGGGAGGAAACAAAACCAACGGAGCTGCAGTGAGAGGCGGAGCAACACTAGAAAGACTAGAGCTTCAACGTCACACTCCAGAAATGAGAGTGAAGTCAGCCACGCTACAGTCGAGACAAGTCTCCGTTCCTCTCTAAAAGAAAATTCAAACTGAGTTCATCAAGTCTTTCTCAACAACACAGCCGAGTCTCTGCCAAACACTGGTGAGTACAGCTGATAATATTTATACTTTCAAAAACCAGAAGTCTTTTCATTTCATACAAACACTTTTACTATTGCTGTTTGTCTTCAGGGCCACCATACAGTACCCCACTTTAACAGCTTTAAACAGTCTCCCTTTGTCAGTGCTCAGGACTATAGAAACTGAATCTCTGTGGTTTTAGTTTAACTCCTACTTTCCCGCTATTATTACTATTTACTGATCGCTTCCTACATACTGCTTCCTCTATTTCCTCTAGCTGTTTCACATTAAAAGCTTTCCACCAGAGAACAAGTAGGAGACTTTTAATGTGAAGCAGCGAGAGGAAATGTGATGTGTTCGTCATCAAGTAAGCAGTTCAAAGTATCTTTATTGTCCCTTAGATGGAAATTAGTTTGCAAAGTAAAAAAAACAAACAGAAATTCAACTAACGTTAGTCTAACATAGTTTTAAAGTCTTTTTCCATATGTTTTCATGTATGAAAAGACCCCAAATGAACACTGTAGGTGGACTACTTGATTACTTTAAGCAAATTATTTAAACAGCGTTTGTATAGGAATGATTATATTAGATAGATAGATAGATAGATAGATAGATAGTAACTTTATTGATCCCGAGGGAAATTCAATTCAATATTGTCCCAAGCTGTTTGATCACTATAAGTTGATCACTGTATAATTGCTTTACCGTTTATATTGAAAATAAGGACAGAAGCAGCAGGTCAAATCACTGTTCATTTAACTTGAATAGAAGTTGGTTTATTATATTTTTTGTTAAATATTAAACTGCCTTGTATCTTGAGAACTGAATCAGCAGGTCCTGCAGGTGCACTTTTTATTATTTTCAAATAAAAGGTGTATGTTACTGTATCGATTTTAAATCATTTAATCGAATCATATTGCTCAAGATGAGCCAAATATCGTCCTTGAATCGTATCGCAACCATGGAAATCGTATCATAGTAAAAACGTATCGTTACACCCCTACCAGACAGTATCATATCGAAGTCAACATTTTGGTATCAGTACTACCACGGAATCCGCCATGTTGCATCGTCATGTTTCTACAGTAGCCCAGAATGGCTTGGGCCGGGGTCGATAACATTACTTGCTCCCAACACCGCCGCTCCCTCTCTTGCTTCACCACTCACTTCCCACTTACACACATACTGGCTCTGCTCCAAATGACTAACGCTACTCTTACAACAACTGGCTTTAGAGTGGGCCATTTTCATTTTCGCGTCGGCAACCATAGCTTTCCAACATGCTTGGTACACGGGAGAGGATTCGGTTGGTTGCAATCTGCAACCTAACCGCTAGATACCGCTAGATCCTACACACCCCTCCTGTAATATAACAGTAATAATCACACTTCTTTCTATTTAAAAGAATAATTAAAATTGTATTTTGAATAAAATGTTTTTCTTTTCTTTCACTATGTGTGTAGATATGGCTGCTGCAAACTATCTGCGATCTGAAGATCAGTTTCTGTGCTCCATCTGTCTGGATGTGTTCACTGATCCAGTCAGTATACCATGTGGACACAACTTCTGCAAAAACTGCATCAATGAACACTGGAATACTAATGACCAGTACTTGTGTCCGATGTGTAAAAAGGTTTTCAACACAAGACCTGAGCTGCACGTCAACACCTTCATCTCTGAGATGGTTGTTCAGTTCAGACAGTCAGCTCAACAGAAAACCAGCAGCAGCTCACAGAAACTATGTGCCAAACCAGGAGAGGTTACCTGTGACGTCTGCACTGGAACCAAACTGAAGGCCCTGAAGTCCTGCCTGGTGTGTATGGCCTCCTACTGTGAGACTCACCTGGAGCCTCATCTGACAATGTCAGGCCTGAAAAGACATCAGCTGATCGACCCTGTGGAAGTGAATCTGGAAGGCAGGATGTGTACGAAGCACGATAAACCTCTGGAGCTGTTCTGTAAGACCGACCAGACATGTGTCTGCATGCTCTGTCATGTTCTAGACCACAAGATGCATGATGTTGTTCCTCTGAAGGAAGAATATGAAGGAAAGAAGGCAGAGCTGGGGAAGAGAGAGGCTGAAGTTCAGCAGACAATCCAGAAGAGACAACTGAAGATTCAGGAGATCAAACACTCAGTTGACCTCAGTGAGGAAGATGCAGACAGAGAGATAGCAGAAGGTGTTCAGGTCTTCACTGCTCTGAAGGAGTCTGTTGAGAGAGGTCTGAAAGAGCTCATTGAGACAATCGAAGAGAAGCAGAGAATGACACTGAAACAGGCCAAAGCTTTCATCAAAGAGCTGGAACAGGAAATCTCTGAGCTGACGAAGAGAGGGACTGAGATTGAGCAGCTCTCACGCTCTGAAGACCAACTCCATCTTCTCCAGAGTGTCCAGTCCCTAAAAGCGGCTCCACCCACCAAGGACTGGACAGAGGTCAGCGTCCGTCCATCATATGAGGGGACTGTGGGGAGAGCTGTGGCTCAGCTGGAGAAGACACTCAGTAAAGAGATGAAGAAGCTTCTTGAAAATGAGCTGAAGAGGGTCCAGCAGTATGCAGTGGATGTGACTCTTAATCCTGATACAGCTCATTCTGCTCTCATCCTGTCTAATGCTGGGAAACAGGTCAGTCTTGGTGATGTGAGAAAGAATCTCCCAGACAACCCAGAGAGATTTTCTGATAGTGCTTGTGTTTTAGGAAGGCAGAGTTTCTCTTCTGGAAAAATTTACTTTGAGGTTCAAGTCAAAGGAAAGACTGACTGGAATTTAGGAGTGGCCAGAGAGTCGATCAACAGGAAGGGAGTCATCCCACTGAACCCTCGGAATGGTAACTGGACTATATGGTTGACAAATGGAAATAAGTATGAAGCTCTTGCTGACCGCCCAGTTCTTCTCTCTCTAAAGTCTCGGCCTCAGAAGGTGGGGGTGTTTGTGGATTATGATGAGGGTCTGGTCTCCTTTTATGATGTAGGTGCTGCAGCTCTTATCTACTCCTTTACTGGCTGCTGCTTCACTGAGAAACTCTTCCCATACTTGTGTCCCTGTCTTAATAATGGTGGTAAAAACTCTGCACCTCTGACCATCTCTCCTGTCAGAGTAAACTAATCACTTATCGTATGTCATGTATTGAGTTATTTCGTTTCAAGGGAACAAATGTACATTTACTGTGGTGATTGATTCACACTTCAATCAGACCCTCCAGGAATTTGCGATGTTGCGATTACAACAATTCACGATCATGATTTTTGCACGACCTTGAAATTTAGTCCAATCACCGCAACTTTTCTGCAAATTTGACGGATCATAGCAGTCCCCCACTTTGGAAAATATCTAAATTAATACAGTATAAATGTTTGATTTTGTGTCTGTATGTAGTCAGCGATGTCCTGAAGTCAAATAAATCAGAGTCAAATAAATCAGTCAGTCATGAATCATTTATGTAATTTTTTCAAGCAACCCAAAAATCAAAGAATAAAGTAATTTCCCTCATAAGTTAGTGGATATGTAAAACGTTTTATACTTTCCATATATATAATATATACACATATATATATACATATATACATATATACACACAAATATATATATACATATATACACACATATATATATACATATATACACACATATACAGTTCCCTTTGTTAACACCTTATTTTGAAAACCAGATGTAGTCACACGTGTATACTTCCGCTAACTTTGCCAAGTCCGTTGCTAGCTCTCCCGTCAGCTCCGTTCTCTTTATACATCCATGGTCAACTCCATCGGGGCCGTTTGACTGTTTTTAACATGAATGTCAGTATATGGTTGTTCTACAGTTGTAGCGTTGGCCGATTAGACCACGAAGTTGCGAATGACGACTGGCTTGACCGCAAGTTACCGCAATAAGATAACGTTTCCTGTCCATGACAGATTTAGCATGCAGTTTTTGCCATGATGTCTAACTCTGCTTTTCCTGGCAATGTGTGAAACCCAAAGTGTTTCCATACTTTACTGCATGTGTAGTGATTTAACATGTGAGGGTGCAGGTCGTATCCCCGCGGACCCTCAGCTGTTTGCTTTCTAGCTTCGCCTCACAGCAGCTTTGTTTTGGTTATTGAAGTGGATATGACGTCACGTTAGTCAGACTATAACAATAAAAGCGGTTACTTTCTTCTACCTCCGCATAGAATCAAATGAAGCCATTATATTGATTCTGGTATTAAAAAAAATGCATTACAAAATTGTAAAAAAAAAAAAAAAAAAAATCGTGATACATAGGTGAATCAATTTTTCCCACCCCTACCGGGTATGTTGTCTATAGTTCTTAAAAAAAAATCAGAGTCTGAAAAAATCTGATTGGTCAGATTTTTAAAAAAAAAATCTAAATCGGCCAAGAAAATTGGAACAGGTGCATCTCTGGTAGGTATAGATATCTATTTCTATAGATGTAGATGTTACACCACCTGTGGTCTGTGGTAGAGCTACAGCCAAAGTCATGGCAGCAGTGCGTTCTCTCTTTAATTTACTGCCTGGGAAACACAACACCTCCGACATGTCGCTCAGTCACAGTACTGATCCTTCTGAACAGGCAGCACCCGCTGAGAAACACCAGAGCTCCGCACTCGACTCAACGGGTGGCCGAGATCTACTGTCAACCAAGTGCTGCGTTATAAACATTGAACTATACAAGACCACAATGTCATACAATGAAATGCAAAGGGTGTTTGGCCAATGTGCTGCATTTGTGAGCTTTGGAAATGTGTACAGAAGTCGATCTGGAGGAGAACTGTTGCTCGACAGCCTGAAACTTTTTTTCATAGTTAAATGGAAGAGTCATTGAAAGCCTCTCATTTTCATTTGTAGTGAACCTACATTGGGAGGGACACACAGTCATAAATCTACTCATTAAAAATCAAATCTCTTCTGTTCCTTGCTTGGCTGACTGGATAGAGCACAAAACTAACACCTGCAACAGTTTCCATTCCCACGACTTTAAACATGGTAATTCAAGAAAGTCATATCTCATTTTACAATGATTCAATCTTTTGTTTTTAATTCTTGGTAAATAATCATCCAAACACAATTTACAATAAATAAATTATAATTATTTTTAGGGCTGGGACGATACACCCATCTCCTGATTCGATACTATCACGATACTTGGGTGCCGATTTTATATGTATTGTGATTTTTAAGCATTGCAATTTGCGATTACGATTTATTACGATTTTTATTATATCTTTTTTAACACTAGACCATGGGAAAAAGTTGAATCATACACTTCTATTGAGTTGTCTAGCTCAGAGTTTCCTGCAATGTGTGAAACCCAAAATGTTTCCATTCTTTACTCTATGTGTAATGTTTACCACTTTGGTTTAAAAATATGAGGGTGCAGTTCGTATCCCTGTGGAACATCCGCCGTTTTCTACTTTCTTGTCTTGGCTCGCTGTGGCCGGCTGCGGTTTGTTTTGGTTGACGGATACTGAATGGGTATGACGTCACGTTACTCCGACTACAACAATAAAAATGGTAACTTCCTTCTACCTCCATATTGACTTCAATGAAGCAAATAAATCGATTCTGGCACTAAAAAATCTATTTCAAAATGGTAAAAAAAAATAAATTAAAAATCGCATTACTTAGGTGAATCAATTTCTTTCCCCACCCCTACTTATTTTAAGGTAACTGGTCTTCATTGTTGGTTCTAGTAATATTTTCAGTCTAAATTTAAAAAACAAGTGGTTGTCACATTCATATCCAAAACATGTGAAGAGAAAATGGATGGGTTTTCTTATTTCAAGAATCATACCAATCACAAAAACATCACTGCAAAAACTAAAGCATAAACTGTGTCTACAGTAAGTAAGCAGGACATTTTAAATTTGTATATAAAATCTAGCTAATCTTGTGGCAGATAACGCAGTACAGATGGTCATGCCAAAACCCAAAATAAATGTGCAGGTTTACAAATTTCATCTACTGTTTTCTGCTCTGCCTCTTCATGTCTGTGACTACGTGGACAATAACAATACCTGCTGTTTTAGAAGTTATTCAAATTTGTGCATGAAAATCATCATGCTTTTGTAGAAGCCCTTTCAAGCCTATTTAAATAGTTCATATATTGTATTGTCAAAATGGTGCAGGTGTTATCCAATGCAATAAACAGGTAAATACCAAAAAAAACCTCAGCGCTGAATTCAGTCATTTTGCATGTTGCACTACAGTAACAGCAGTATTAAGCTACCATGTACAACACTATAACTGGTGTTATGGCACACAGCAACCACTGGATGGACCACAACACAAAGGAACAACAAGCATGGAGACACTGTTTGTGATACACATGCACAAGAAGACCACTCATGTTGACCAAGGACAAATAATGTGTTTGTAATTGGTGATCCATTAAATAGTCCAACAGTCACCGTGCTATATTTCTTGGTCTTGTCCTGACCCATGGAACTGAAGAAAAAGAGTTGCTGGATAAATATGACAAAAGATATCTGTTACAGGTTAAAATTGAGCTGATCTTTTGCTTGATGTAACAACGGTTTATATTTTCAACCCTAAAAATGTGTTCAGGCAATTTTGGGATTGTTTTCTATCAATGTGCCTTTTTATTGTCCCGTGTTGTTTGGGCTGCTAGTAGTATAAAGTAATCTTACTCTTCCACTTCTCACAGAGTGCCTACACAGCTTAGTGCTTCCCCTCAAACAAATAGAATCAAAAATACGTTAGGTACAGAACCACCTTCAGCTCATGTTAAGCCAGGAAAACTCTTGTATGTCACTAAAATCATGTATAAACATGAGGAAGAAAAAAATTCACCAACAGAGCTGCAGTGAGAGGCGGAGCAATGCTGGAAAGAGGAGAACTGCAACGTCACACTCCAGAAATGAAGGTTAAGGATTTGTCAGTGTCGCAGTAGAGTTTAGGCAGTCGAGACAAGTCTCTGCTTCTCTCTAAAAGAAAAATTCAAACTGAGTTCATCAGGTCTTTCTCAACAAAACAGCAGAGTCTCTGTCAAACACTGGTGAGTACAGCTAATACTATTTACACTTTCAACAACCATGATTAACACAAAACTTCAGCTCTACTCAGGCAGGAAGTTCCACTCTGCATTTCATACTTAAATTAAATTGTTAACAATATAACTATGGCTGTTTGTCTACAGGTCCTCTATACAGTAGCCCACTTTAAGTTTTAAACAGTCTCTCTGTGTCAGTTCTCAGGACTTTAGTAACTTGTAACTGAATCTCTGTGGTTTGGAGTTTAGTTTCACTCCTACTTTCCTGCTATTATTACTGTTTACTGATCGCTTCCTACATGGTAAATGCTGGAATGGATGGTCCGAAGGGACGAATGATTACGGTTAGTATAGCCTATTGGTCAATCATAGGAAGTGCATGTGCAGAATCAGCCAAGCATCCCTCCAGACCATCCATTCTAGCATCACCCTTCCCACATACTATTGTATTTCCTCTAGCTGTTTCACATTAAAAGCTTTCCCACAGAGAACCAGTTGGAGGCTTTTAATGTGAAGCAGCTATAGAGGAAATACAATGTCTTCAAGTAAGCAGAGCTTTGTTAGCAGAGCTGTTCTTTAATAAAAATTGGTCTACACAACAGAATGTGTGACATACTGTGTGGTTTTGCCAAAGCTTGTCAACATGACTTAGATGGTCGCGGTTGCTCACGGCTAGGCTAAGTCAAAACACAGTATATGTATATAATTACAAAATTACTTAATCCAACATCATATGCTAAACTTAAAAGAACAGCAATCAATTTCTTTTTGTTACAAATTAAACTGTATTTTGAATAAAATGTTTTTGTTTTCTTTCACTATGTGTGTAGATATGGCTGCTGCAAACTATCTGCGATCTGAAGATCAGTTTCTGTGCTCCATCTGTCTGGATGTGTTCACTGATCCAGTCAGTATACCATGTGGACACAACTTCTGCAAAAACTGCATCAATGAACACTGGAATACTAATGATCAGTACCTGTGTCCGATGTGTAAAAAGGTTTTCAACACAAGACCTGAGCTGCACGTCAACACTTTCATCTCTGAGATGGTTGTTCAGTTCAGACAGTCAGCTCAACAGAAAACCAGCAGCAGCAGCTCAGAGCAACAAGTGTCCAAACCAGGAGAAGTTCCCTGTGACGTCTGCACAGGAACCAAACTGAAGGCCCTGAAGTCCTGCCTGGTGTGTCTGGCCTCCTACTGTGAGACTCACCTGGAGCCTCATCTGACAATGTCAGGCCTGAAAAGACATCAGCTGATCGACCCTGTGGAAGTGAATCTGGAAGGCAGGATGTGTACGAAGCACGATAAACCTCTGGAGCTGTTCTGTAAGACCGACCAGACATGTGTCTGCATGCTCTGCCATGTTCTAGACCACAAAATGCATGATGTTGTTCCTCTGAAAGAAGAATATGAAGGAGAGAAGGCCAAGCTGGGGAAGACAGAGGCTGAAATCCAGCAAATGATCCAGAAGAGACGACTGAAGATTCAGGAGATCAAACACTCAGTTGACCTCAGTGAGGAAGATGCAGACAGAGAGATAGCAGAAGGTGTTCAGGTCTTCACTGCTCTGAAGGAGTCTGTTGAGAGAGGCCAAGCCAATCTCATCAACTCGATCAAAGAGAAGCAGAAAACAACAGAAAAACAGGCAGAAGCTTTCATCAAAGAGCTGGAACAGGAAATCTCTGAGCTGACGAAGAGAAGGACTGAGATCGAGCAGCTCTCACGCTCTGAAGACCAACTCCATCTTCTCCAGAGTGTCCAGTCCCTGAAAGCTGCTCCATCCACCAAGGACTGGATAGAGGTCAGTGTCCGTCCATCATATGTGGGGACTATGAGGAGAGCTGTGGCTCAGCTGGAAGAGACACTCAGTAAAGAGATGAAGAAACTGGTCGCTGAGTCAGAGCTGAATAGGATCCAGCAGTATGCAGTGGATGTGACACTTGATCCTGATACAGCTCATCCTCAACTCATCCTGTCTGATGATGGGAAACAAGTGAATCACGGTGTGAGGAAGAATCTCCCAGACAACCCAGAGAGATTTGATACTTATATTAATGTCTTAGCAAAGCAGAGTTTCTCTTCAGGCAGATTTTACTTTGAGGTTCAAGTTAAAGGAAAGACTGAATGGGACTCAGGAGTGGCCAGAGAGTCGATCAACAGGAAGGGAAAAATCACACTGAAACCTGAGGATGGTTACTGGGCTCTATGTTTAAGAAATGGAAAAGAGTACATAGCTGCTACTAGCCTTTCAGTCTTTCTCTCTCTGAAGTCTCGGCCTCAGAAGGTGGGGGTGTTTGTGGATTATGAGGAGGGTGTGGTCTCCTTTTATGACGTAGATGCTGCAGCTCTTATCTACTCCTTTACTGGCTGCTGCTTCACTGAGAAACTCTTTCCATACTTCTGTCCTGGTCTTAATGATGGTGGTAAAAACTCTGCACCTCTGACCATCTCTCCTGTCAGAGTAAACTAATCACTTATCGTATGTCATGTATTGAGTTATTTCGTTTCAAGGGAACAAATGTACATTTACTGTGGTGATTGATTCACACTTCAATCAGACCCTCCAGGAATTTGCGATGTTGCGATTACAACAATTCACGATCATGATTTTTGCACGACCTTGAAATTTAGTCCAATCACCGCAACTTTTCCGCAAATTTGACGGATCATAGCAGTCCCCCACTTTGGAAAATATCTAAATTAATACAGTATAAATGTTTGATTTTGTGTCTGTATGTAGTCAGCGATGTCCTGAAGTCAAATAAATCAGTCAGGAATCATTTATGTAATTTTTCAAGCAACCCAAAAATCAAAGAATAAAGTAATTTCCCTCATAAATTAGTGGATATGTAAAACGTTTTATATTTTCCATATATATATATATATATATATATATACACACACATATACAGTTCCCTTTGTTAACACCTTATTTTGAAAAACAGATGTAGTCACACGTGTATACTTCCGCTAACTTTGCCAAGTCCGTTGCTAGCTCTCCCGTCAGCTCCGTTCTCTTTATACATCCATGGTCAACTCCATCGGGGCCGTTTGACTGTTTTTAACATAAATGTCAGTATATGGTTGTTCTACAGTTGTAGCGTTGGCCGATTAGACCACGAAGTTGCAAATGACGACTGGCTTGACCGCAAGTTACCGCAATACGATAACGTTTCCTGTCCATGACAGATTTAGCATGCAGTTTTTGCCATGATGTCTAGCTCTGCTTTTCCTGGCAATGTGTGAAACCCAAAGTGTTTCCATACTTTACTGCATGTGTAGTGATTTAACAAGTGAGGGTGCAGGTCGTATCCCCGCGGACCCTCAGCTGTTTGCTTTCTAGCTTCGCCTCACAGCAGCTTTGTTTTGGTTATTGAAGTGGATATGACGTCACGTTAGTCAGACTATAACAATAAAAGCGGTTACTTTCTTCTACCTCCGCATAGAATCAAATGAAGCCATTATATTGATTCTGGTATTAAAAAAAATGCATTACAAAATTGTAAAAAAAAAAAAAAAAAAAAAAAAAAAAATCGTGATACATAGGTGAATCAATTTTTCCCACCCCTACCGGGTATGTTGTCTATAGTTCTTAAAAAAAAAAAATCAGAGTCTGAAAAAATCTGATTGGTCAGATTTAAAAAAAAAAAAATCTAAATCGGCCAAGAAAATTAGAACAGGTGCATCTCTGGTAGGTATAGATATCTATTTCTATAGATGTAGATGTTACACCACCTGTGGTCTGTGGTAGAGCTACAGCCAAAGTCATGGCAGCAGTGCGTTCTCTCTTTAATTTACTGCCTGGGAAACACAACACCTCCGACATGTCGCTCAGTCACAGTACTGATCCTTCTGAACAGGCAGCACCCGCTGAGAAACACCAGAGCTCCGCACTCGACTCAACGGGAGGCCGAGATCTACTGTCAACCAAGTGCTTCGTTATAAACATTGAACTATACAAGACCACAATGTCATACAATGAAATACAAAGGGTGTTTGGCCAATGTGCTGCATTTGTGAGCTTTGGAAATGTTTACAGAAGTCGATCTGGAGGAGAACTGTTGCTCGACAGCCTGAAACTTTTTTTCATAGTTAAATGGAAGTCATTGAAAGCCTCTCATTTTCATTTGTAGTGAACCTACATTGGGAGGGACACACAGTCATAAATCTACTCATTAAAAATCAAATCTCTTCTGTTCCTTGCTTGGCTGACTGGATAGAGCACAAAACTAACACCTGCAACAGTTTCCATTCCCACGACTTTAAACATGGTAATTCAAGAAAGTCATATCTCATTTTACAATGATTCAATGTTTTTTTTTTTAATTCTTGGTAAATAATCACACAAACACAATTTGCAATAAATAAATTATAATTATTTTTAGGGCTGGGACGATACACCCATCTCCTGATTCGATACTATCACGATACTTGGGTGCCGATTTTATATGTATTGTGATTTTTAAGCATTGCAATTTGCTATTACGATTTTTGTAAACTTTTTTAACACTAGACCATGGGGAAAAGTTGAATCATACACTTCTATTGAGTTGTCTAGCTCAGATTTTCCTGCAATGTGTGAAACCCAAAATGTTTCCATTCTTTACTGTTTGTGTAATGTTTACCACATTGGATTAAAAATTGTGAGGGTGCAGTTCGTATCCCCGTGGACTCTCCGCCGTTTTCCACTTTCTCGTCTCGGCTCGCTGCGGCCGGCTATGTTTTGTTTTGGTTGACGGATACTGAATGGACATTAGGTCACGTTACTCCGACTACAACAATAAAAGTGGTAACTTCCTTCTACCTCCATATTGACTCCAATGAAGCAAATATAGCGATTCCGGCACTAAAAAATCTATTTCATCTACTGTTTTCTGCTCTGCCTCTTCATGTCTGTGACTACGTGGACAATAACAATAACTGCTGTTTTATAAGTTACTCAAATTTGTGCATGAAAATCATCAGGCTTTTGTATAAGCCCTTTCAAGCCCATTTTAAATAGTTAATATATTGTATTGTCAAAATGGTGCAGGTGTTATCCAATGCAATAAACAGTAATAAGCTTCCATGTACAAAACTATAACTGGTGTTATGGCACACAGCGACCACTGGATGGACCACAACACAAAGGAAGAACAAGCATGGAGTCACTGTACTGTTAACCAAATACAGCTATACTGTATGTGTATGTATGTGGAGACACTGTTTGTGATACACATGCACAGGAAGACCACTCATGTTGACCAAGGACAAATAATGTGTTTGTAAATGGTGATCCATTAAATAGTCCAACAGTGACCATACTATATTTCTTGGTCTTGTCCTGGCCCGTGGAACTGAACAAAAAGAGTTGCTGGACAAATATGACAAAAGATTTCAGTTAAAGGTTAAAACTGAGCTGATCTTTTGCTTGATGTAACAACAGTTATATTTTTGTATCAACCCTGAAAATGTAATAAGTACATTTTTGGATTGTCTTCTATCAATGTGCCGTTTTATTGTCCAGTAAGTTGTTTGGGCTGCTAGTAGTATAAAGTAATCTTACTCTTCCACTTGTCACAGTGCCTACACAGCTTAGTGCTTCCCCTCAAAAAAAATAAACTCAAAAATATGTTACATACAGTACAGTACCACCTTCAGCTCATGTTAAGCCGGGACAACTCTTGTATGTCACTAAAATCATGTCTAAACATGAGGAAGACAAAACTTCACCAACAGAGCTGCAGTGAGAGGCGGAGCAACACTGGAGAGAGGAGAGCTGCAACGTCACACTCCAGAAATGAAAGTTAAGGATTTGTCAGTGTCGCAGTAGAGTTTAGGCAGTCGAGACAAGTCTCTGTTTCTCTCTAAAAGAAAAATTCAAACTGAGTTCATCAGGTCTTTCTCAACAACACAGCAGAGTCTCTGTCAAACACTGGTGAGTACAGCTGATAATATTTACACTTTCAACAACCAGGATTAACACAAAACTTCAGCTCTACTCAGGCAGGAAGATCCACTCTGCATTTCATACTTAAATTAAATTGTTAACAATATAACTATGGCTGTTTGTCTACAGGTCAACTATACAGTAGCCCACTTTAAGTTTTAAACAGTCTCTCTGTGTCAGTTCTCAGGACTTTAGTAACTTGTAACTGAATCTCTGTGGTTTGGAGTTTAGTTTCACTCCTACTTTCCCGCTATTATTACTGTTTACTGATCGCTTCCTACATACTGCTTCCTCTATTTCCTCTAACTGTTTCACATTAAAAGCTTTCCACCACAGAACCAGTGGGAGAGTCTATTAATGTGAAGCAGTTAAAGGAAATGTGATGTGTTTGTCATTAAGTAAGCATTTCAAAGTATCTTTAATGTCCCTTACAGGGAAATTAGTTTGCAGCTGTGTTGTTTGGAGTTTAGTTTCACTCCTACTTTCCTGCTATTTTTACTGTTTACTGATCCATTCCTACATGAAAAAATGCTGGAATGGATGGTCAGAAGGGACGAATGGTTAAGGTTAGTATAGCCTATTGGTCAAAGAATAGGAAGTGCATGTGCAGAATCAGGCAAGCGTCCCTCCAGACCATCCATTCTAGCATCAACCTTCCTACATACTATTGTAATTCCTCTAGCTGTTTCACATTAAAAGCTTTCCCACAGAGAACCAGTTGGAGGCTTTTAATGTGAAGTAGCTAGAGGAAAAGTAAGTCTTCAAGTAAGCAGAGCTTTGTTAGCAGAGCTGTTCTTTAATACAAATTGGTCTACACAACAGAATGTGGACATATTCTGTGTGGTTTTGCCAAAGTAGCGAG
This sequence comes from Sebastes umbrosus, assembly GCF_015220745.1. NCBI lineage: Eukaryota > Metazoa > Chordata > Actinopteri > Perciformes > Sebastidae > Sebastes > Sebastes umbrosus. The sequence goes on from NC_051271.1 coordinate 15,860,812, forward strand.
CTTGAGCTTGTAAACACGACTTAGATGGTCGCGATTGCTCACGATGAGGCTAAGTCAAAATACAGTATATGTATATAATTACAAAATTACTTAATCCAACATCAGATGCTAAACTTAAAAGGAAAGCAATCAACATATTTGTTACAAATTAAACTGTATTTTGAATAAAAATGTTTTTCTTTTCTTTCACACTACGTGTGTAGATATGGCTGCTGCAAACTATCTGCGATCTGAAGATCAGTTTCTGTGCTCCATCTGTCTGGATGTGTTCACTGATCCAGTCACTATACCATGTGGACACAACTTCTGCAAAAAATGCATCAATGAACACTGGAATACTAATGACCAGTACCTGTGTCCGATGTGTCAAAAGGTTTTCAACACAAGACCTGAGCTGCACGTCAACACCTTCATCTCTGAGATGGTTGTTCAGTTCAGACAGTCAGCTCAACAGAAAACCAGCAGCATCAGCTCAGAGCAACAAGTGTCCAAACCAGGAGAAGTTCCCTGTCATGTCTGCACTGGAACCAAACTGAAGGCCCTGAAGTCCTGCCTGGTGTGTCTGGCCTCCTACTGTGAGACTCACCTGGAGCCTCATCTGACAATGTCAGGCCTGAAAAGACATCAGCTGATCGACCCTGTGGAGAACCTGGAAGACAAGATGTGTACGAAGCACGATAAACCTCTGGAGCTGTTCTGTAAGACCGACCTGACATGTGTCTGCATGCTCTGTCATGTTTTAGACCACAAGATGCATGATGTTGTTCCTCTGAAAGAAGAATATGAAGGAAAGAAGGCCGAGCTGGGGAAGACAGAGGCTGAAATCCAGCAGATGATCCAGAAGAGACGACTGAAGATTCAGGAGATCAAACAGTCAGTTGACCTTAGTGAGGAAGATGCAGACAGAGAGATAGCAGAAGGTGTTCAAGTCTTCACTGCTCTGAAGGAGTCTGTTGAGAGAGGCCAGGCCAATCTCATCGACACGATCAAAGAGAAGCAGAAAACAACAGAAAAACAGGCCGAAGCTTTCATCAAAGAGCTGGAACAGGAAATCTCTGAGCTGACGAAGAGAAGGACTGATATCGAGCAGCTCTCACACTCTGAAGACCAACTCCATCTTCTCCAGAGTGTCCAGTCCCTGAAAGCTGCTCCACCCACCAAGGATTGGACAGAGGTCAGCGTCCGTCCATCATATGAGGGGACTATGAGGAGAGCTGTGGCTCAGCTGGAGGAGACACTCAGTAAAGAGATGAAGAAGCTGGTCGCTGAGTCAGAGCTGAAAAGGCTCCAGCAGTATGCAGTGGATGTGATACTTGATCCTGATACAGCTCATCCCAATCTCATCCTGTCTGATGATGGAAAACAAGTGAATTTTGGTGATGTGGATAAGAATCTCCCAGACAACCCAGAGAGATTTTCTGATAGTGTTTGTGTTTTAGCAAAGCAGAGTTTCTCTTCAGGCAGATTTTACTTTGAGGTTCAAGTTAAAGGAAAGACTAAATGGAATTTTGGAGTGGCCAGAGAGTCGATCAACAGGAAGGGAACTATCAGTATGACCCCTCAGAGTGGTAACTGGACTTTATATTTGAGGAATGGAAATCAGTACAAAGCTGCTACTGGCCCTTCAGTCAGTCTATCTCTGAAGTCTCGGCCTCAGAAGGTGGGGGTGTTTGTTGATTATGAGGAGGGTCTGGTCTCCTTTTATGACGTAGATGCTGCAGCTCTTATCTACTCCTTTACTGGCTGCTGCTTCACTGAGAAACTCCTTCCATACTTAAGTCCCTGTAACAATGAAGGTGGCAAAAACTCTGCACCTCTGATCATCTGTCCTGTTGGAGTAAACTAATAACTTATCTTATTGATTTATTTTCATTCAAGGGAACAAAAGTAAGCATTTAATGGAAACACTGTAGAGCAGGGGTCTTCAACGTTTTTCAGGCCAAGGACCCCCAAACTGATGGAGAGATGGAGCAGGGACACCCAACTATATATATTGTATAAAATTGTGTTTTATATTAAACTGGGCCTAGTGCCATTTATAAATGTACCTTGTTATTGTGCATTCAATACTAAGCTATTCAAATAATACACAGGTTCATATATTCATGTTTTTACTTTAAACATGTGCAAGGTACAGTGAGTAGATAAATTGTAATAAATAAGAATTAAAAAAAAAAAAAGAATTTCGCGACCCCCCCTACAGTACCTCTGTGGACACCCTAGGGGTCGCGGACCCCCTGTTGAAGACCTCTGCTGTAGAGTTTACATCTAATTTTCTACAGATAATTTTTCTGTGGTGAATTTAAACTTCATTGTTAAGATGTTTTATTATATGTATCCCATTACATAGGCAACACATTAATTTGATGCATTCATCTCATCAACACTGCATCATGACATTATGTGGAGAACAGGGCTCGACAATGACGCGTGCCCGCTTGCCCGGGGAAAGAAAACTCTGTGTTCGGTCAAGGGAAATGCCTCGTGCAGTTGTCCGATCGGCCATTGAAAATAAATGTTATCTTTATTAGGGATTCCCCGATATTCAGTAAAAATATGCAATCAGGAGATCGGCATTAATATGCTTTCGTATATTTTTGGCATCATTGGGTAAACATTCCATAATACTTTTCAGCATATTGTAATTTAAGTGTTCTGAGAGAAAACTAGACTTCTGCACCTCTTCATGGCTGTTTTCAGGCCTTAAAAAATCTAGCCCACGACGAGAGACTTTGGCCAATCACAGGTCATTTCAGAGAGAGAGCTTTCCTATTGGCTGTGCTACGTCTGGTGGGCGGTGCTTGGTATTTCCTCAACTGATCTCAACATGGCCGCCATGTCACAAACCTTTTCATTTTACAGCTAAACAGTACACTACATGATGTTTCTGAAAACATTTGAGTTGAGAAATAGGCGTTACAGTAACAGAATATTGATTCATATTTGGTCAGCACTGCCTAGTTTGACCGGAGTTCACAAGTGATTGACAGCCGGTTCTCATAGACAGCAGCTGGACGGCAGACTCCAGTTAGGCTCCGATTGGTTGTTTTCCTCTGGTCTGTGAAATCTTGCAGATGCCATTAGGAGCACACCGGAGGCACATGATTTTTTTCAGATTACTTGTCTCATGCACGTCTGTCTGATTTTTAATCATATTTAATCCATTTCTACCCACTGCAGCTTTAACTGATATTCCATTGGGTTACATTATGGTGCATTCAATCAGTAAAAATGAGCATTAGGTGAAGGTAAATTATAACACTACCATGATGTGTTTAAATGTAATCTTGAAAAATGTAGTTTTGGAGATAAATGAATAAATCCAGTTGTTTGAAGGAGATGGCCTATTACGTGTCTATATTGTCTACAGCAGGGGTTCTCCACCAGTGTGCCGCGGCACACCGGTGTGCCGCAGAGCGCCATCTAGTGTGCCGCGGAGGCAGTGGTACTAGATTATTTTTTTATTATTATTTAGCAAAGTGAACAGGTAAAACCTAAAGGAGGTAAGATGCCAGCTGCTGCAAAACCAAAGCCTATTGAAGGAGGCTGAGACACGGGCGGACACGGGTCTTGTATTGGGTATAACACATGCGCAGTGTAACTGGAGCTGCGGTCGTGCGTTGCGATCGGCTCAATTTCGGCGAGTGCAGAGCAGATATTACTGCGCATGTGCGGTACCCCGAAGGCGCGTTGATTAAGTGTGACCCAACCTCCTTCAATAGGCCTTGTGTAAAAACACCAAACATCATCAGGTAGAGACAAACGTGTTTGCCACTGTTAGCTAGCTAACGTTCTCGGATGCAGCGAGACAAAATGGATCGTTTTTAAAGCGAAAAAGTGATGTGAGAGACAACACTGCGCCAGTAAAAGCTCCGAAGCGTGTGGTGAGGAAATATGACCCTGAATACATTAAATTTGGATTCATAATGGCAGGCAGTGATGCTGAGCCCAAGGCACAATGTGTTGAATGTGGTGAAATCTTGTCAAATGAGGCGCTAAACCCATCGAAGCTCCAGAGACACTTAAACACAAAGCACCCAGGATGTGTCGAGAAGCCAAAAGAATATTTCCTAAGGAAAAGGGACGGGCTTCAGGCACAACAGAAAGTCATCACAACATTAACAACTCAGTCAAAAGCCACTTTGAAAGCTAGCTACATGGTTGCTGCTCGTGTAGCTCGTAGCAAGAAACCCTTTACGATTGCAGAGGAGCTTATTTTGCCAAGCGCTGTGGATATGTGCCGAGAGTTACTGGGGGAAGCCGCTGCAACCAAAATTCAGTCAATACCACTCTCCAATGACACGGTGAGCAGAAGAATTATTGACATGAGTGATGACATCGAATGCCAACTTGTGGAAGGAATAAAGGCAAGCCCATACTTTGCCATACAGCTGGATGAGTCGACTGACGTTAGCAATGCCGCTTTATTGTTAGTTTTTGTAAGATACTGCAAGGACAGTAATCTTCACGAGGATCTATTGTTTTGCAAGGAGCTTCCAACAAGAACAACGGCAGATAATGTAATGCACTGCCTTGATGATTACTTCACCGAAAAAGGTCTTGATTGGAAATACTGTACAGGTGTTTGCACAGACGGCGCTGCATCAATGACGGGAAGACATCGTGGTGTTGTAAAACAGATCCAGGAGAGGGCGCCAGACGCCAAGTGGACGCACTGTTTCTTACATCGGGAAAGTCTAGCTACAAAGCAGATGTCACCAGAACTGCATGAAGTCATGAACATGGCTGTGAAAACTGTTAACTATATTAAGAAAAATGCACTCAACTCAAGGTGTTTTGCTGCTTTGTGTGAAAGACTTGATGCAGATCATTTGCAGCTGTTGTACCACAGTGAAGTAAGGTGGCTTTCAAGGGGACATGTGCTTAATCGCCTTTTTGAACTGAGAGAAGAAGTGCACACATTTCTGGAAGAGCAGCACTCCCCTCTTGCTGAGCATTACACTGATGGTAACTTTTGTGCAACACTGGCCTACTTATCAGATATATTTGACCAGTTAAATCAGCTCAATATATCAATGCAAGGCAGAAACAGCACAGTGTTTTTGGTTTCAGACAAAATTGAGGGCTTCAAGAAAAAACTTATTCTGTGGAACAGAAGAGTCAAGGAGGGACGATTTGACGTGTTTTCACTCCTAAGTGAAACTTTGGAAGCCACTCCTCATGTCAACATATCCAGTGTTATAACCCAGCATTTGACTCAGTTGTCAGGAAAGTTTACAGACTACTTCCCAGAAGATGCACGAGATGGAAACCTTTGGATTTTGGACCCTTTCTCTGTGGATCCTGCTTCAGAAGACATAGCTCTCTCCACTGTGTTGGAAAATGAACTGATGGAACTATCAGCAGACAGCAGCCTGAAGCTTCAGCTCACACAAGTAGACCTTGCTTCATTCTGGATACTGGCTGCCAGTCAATATCCCTCTCTGTCAAAACGGGCAATCAAATTTCTGTTGCCTTTCACCACCACCTATTTATGTGAGTCAGGGTTTTCCATTGTGACTGTCACAAAATCAAAGGCAAGGAACAAACTGAAAGCAACTTTGAATGCTACTCTGCGTGTCAGCCTCTCATCCATCCCACCACGACTTGATCTCATTATTTCCCAGAGGCAAGCCCAAGTGTCTCACTGAGGGTAAGCAGAATATGTATTTTGGTCATTACAGCTGACAGTGGCACAACACATATCTACAGCCCAGTTTATTATTTGTTGTATAAACATGTTAGGTTTTTTACTCATTTATTTGGGAAGGTGTGCCTCGGAAATGTTTTGACAATCACAAGTGTGCCTTCAGTTGCAAAAGGTTGAGAACCCCTGGTCTACAGCATACAGCACATGTCATTGTTATACAGTGGAAACCGCTTATAGTGATCACGGTTACAGTGATCAACCGCTTATATGGATCAAAAAGCTTGGGACAGAATCACTCTTATACGAAGGCTGTTTAAATAATTTGCTTATAGTAACCAAGTATTCCACTTGCAGTCTTCATTTTGGGTCTTTTCATACATGACAACAACAATGACAAATTATTTTAAAACTGCGTTAGACTTTTTGTTTTGTTTTTTACTTTATTCCCTTGACACTTTGCCTTGCAGATCGTCTACTTTCCAGCTGGATACTTGAGGCTGGTGCTGCGTGTACATTTCATGACGGGACAGGAAAAACAAAGTAATTTTCTCTAAATGAAAATTGAACGCACGCGGGAAAAGTACCTGTGGTTGAAGTCGCCCTCGTCAAGTGGATTGATAATGCCTGGTCACGTCAGCCCCCAAAGGGAAACTTTGCTGATTCTTAACCAGCTCACATAACCACCATAAAAAGTGAATGGACCAAGATAATTAATAGAATTGATGCTAACTGAATTTTATATTTGGTTCATTACTGGTAGCTTTGGCCAATTTTTATTTGTTTTGTGAATACTGGTAAGATGGCTTATGAGTCAAAGAAATCTTTAAATATGCATAAACTATACAATAAACTAGTTGTTGAACACAACACCTGAGTAAGCAGTGATTTGAGCACCAAACACTGAATAGAGAAGCCTAGTTAATACATACATTGTTTTTCATTAGTTACAGTTTGATGTTGTAAATGTCAGTCCTGGTTGCTTTGGCGACACCCATAGTTACTGGTGGAAACCGCAAGTGTGGTTTAATACAACAGCGAACATTGGTTGAGCAACTGCTTAGTCAGAACTACAACAGAAGAGCAGCGGCAGCAAAAATAGACCAGGAGCATAGAAATAGCAGAGCAGAGAAAAGAGTTTCTGCTCATGAATCCAGTGAACATCAGCCGTTTGGCTAGGATGGCACCAGATTGTTTTCAGCAGCCATAAAGGAAACTAATGTGACACAGCCATGTGTAGTGGATATAAAAAAAATAGGACTGTCGATCGATTCAAATATCTAATCGCAATTAATCACACATTTTTTATCTGTTCAAAATGTACCTTAAAGGAAGATTTGTCAAGTATTTAATACTCTTATCAACATGGGAGTGGACAGAAATCCTGCTTTATAAAAATGTGTGAATATAAATATTACTGGAAATCAATTGACAACACAAAACAATGACAAGTATTATCCAGAAACCCTCACAGGTACTGCATTTAGCTTAAAAAATATGCTCAAATCATAACATAGCAAACTCAAGCCCAACAGGCAACAACAGCTGTCAGTGTGTCAGTGTGCTGACTTGACTATGACTTGCCCAAAACTGCATGTGATTATCATAAAGTGGGCATGTCTGTAAAGGGGAGACTCGTGGGTACCCATAGAACCCATTTTCATTCACATATCTGGAGGTCAGAGGTCAAGGGACCCCTTTGAAAATGGCCATAACAATTTTTCCTCACCAAATTTCGCATAAAATTGGAGCATTATTTAGCCTCCTGCTCAACAAGCTAGTATGACATAGTTGGTACCAATGGATTACTTAGGTTTTTCTAGTTTCATATGATGCCAGCATCTTCACTCTAGATTTAAAACTGAGTCTGCTACAATCTCTGAAAGATCGATTGCATTAATGTGTTCAGTGGTATTTGTTAATACAAATTGTATTTGTATTTGTATTGTGTATCCTTCAGGTCTGTAGGTCGTGTAGAATTCATTTTTTCTAGTCTAGTCTTCTTCTTCACTGCCTGTGCCGCCCACTTCCTCGTGTACTTGCAAGATACTAACAAAATGTCGACCCATTCGTAAAGACATGCCTCCACAGCGCTTCTAGTGGGCCAACACTCCACAGGGCACCTTTAATGTAAATTAGTGGTTCTTCTCTGATGGCTGAGTGGGTAACTCAAGCAAGGCAGCTCTGATTTTAACAGGGAAAGCAGCTGCACTGAGCTGTTGGTCCTGAAAGAAAAGAAGGGTGGGGAGTCGAGGCGTGGCAGCATCGGGAACTCCCATAAATATCCCTGAGCAGGCGAAGTCCGTCAGTTGACTGGGGAAATACAGCACCGTCAGCCAGACTGAACCCCGCCACTCATGTCTCCCCGTTTCAGGCCGTCAACCCAGACACCTCGCCAAATACATTGGGGAGATTTGGCGAGAGCTGAGACACCTGAGAGCTGCTGGTGTGACTTCTTGCTACAAGGCAAGACCCCAAAGTCAACTGCAGTAAGCAGAGACACCTGTGTGTACCATTTCCTCGGTCACACAGCAGGACCGGGTCTTGCTCACAGATTAGAAAACCAAAGATTTGGTATCGACTTTCCAGGCCACAAAGTTCAACAAAAGGCTGAGCTGTTTCTGGGACTCAACAGGCAGCAAGAGAAGCAGGTTTCTCAGTTTGGAGGGAAAAGACGGAGCACGTGTCATAAATCTCAACCGGGTGCCCCCCCAGTCTTTGACACCTTTCTTAACAGCTCGTTAGGAAGCAGGCCCCCCAAACCTCCCACCCACTCAGCAAACATATCCGATACCAGCAACGGTTGACGTAATTTTGAGGTTTGAGAATTTTGAAGTTCAACTTACACTACCATCTTCCTGAGGGGGCTGCTACTCAAAAAGTAGGCCCAAGCATTACAGTCATTATTTTCTAATTAAGCGTCTAGCTTTCCTCTCTTGACTTAAGGGTCAGAGCAAAGCGACCAACTAATTAAAACTGGGATATTGTCGTGACTAAAAATAAACGAGGTTTTCCCAGCAGCCCTGACACTGACCTTTACAGAGGGATGAGGCATTTTTAGCCTCAGAGTGCTGGGAGTCTGGGTCAGACTGCCAGCAGAGGCCTGCAGAGGAAGGTGCAGCATGTGGTGACGTTCACATCCATCACCAGCCATCATCATATCCCAAACTCAGTGTGAACATGTCAGACTTTTCCCCTGACGATCACTATCTAATAATGCAGGGTAATCAAACTTCAACACTATTAGAGTTCTGTTTATTTTGTGTCTGCAGCAACGAGTATCATAACCTGTCCAGCACAAAAAATAGGCAGATAATGCTTCATTAGGCCCTGATAATACAGAGCGTACCGCACTGCTGTTTTGTTGCCAGATCAGACAGAGCACTTGTAATAATAATAATAAAAACAATAATAATAATAATAATAAATATGTAATAATAAAGTATAAATCCCCAAACAGCCCATGAAATAAGGAATAATCCCACAACATTATTAATTATTAGTAGCTATTCTCAGACGGATATCACTGTTTGCTATGTGTAGAGATGCGTGTGTGAGCAGTAGTTCGGCAGCGGCATTGTCCTGGGCACGGAAACAGGGAAGAGGGAGACAGACAGACAGACAGAAGAACATGTCAGCCTGCCACGCCACGCTGCTCCACAAAGCTTCGAATATTTCTCACCGAAGCTTCGAAGCCTTAAAAAATGGTATTCGGGACAGCCTTAGTTAATGGTATGGTTTAAATTAATGAAAACAAGTTACCCGAAATCTACAGTACCCCTCTATATTGCCTCCTGCTGTTTTATGTTCAGATCATGGTAACTACGGTTGGCAAAGTTATAGCTCTGGGTATCAAGCGAAATGAGCAAAAACGCTAATGACGCCAGGTGCATTTGTTGACTTTTTTTTAAACTCGAGGCATTCAGGGCGCTCCTATAAAAACGAGAGGCACACAGAGCGGATAAACGCGAAGCACTCCTCAACACAAAAGCAGCGCGCAACATGCTTCAATCTCGTTGAAAACATTTACAAAATGCCGCCTCAGGCTGCTAAAACGCACTCTGTCTGATCAGGGCCTTAGATTCTTTTTTTCTTTTGAGCAGACGCATTCATATTCAAACTTAATTTTGTTAATTCGGCACTGTATTTTTTTCCGGCACAGTTTTTGTACAGCTGTTGATGTTTGACATGGTTATGTTTATTTTGTTAAATGAATAATAAAGTTTGTGGAAAAATGTGTTTGAATTCAAAGTAAGGTATTTAAAAAGACTTCTGGTACTGTATCAGTAATAAAACTCAGGTATTGCATTCGTTCGGGTATTCAAAAAAATACCCAGACATATTTGTCATGGACTATTCTGAAAATAGGAAAAGAAATAGGCATCCTCCACCTGATTTTTTTTTACTGATTTGTTTTATATCAGAATTTCACCAGCTTTTTCATATTCAAAATGAATACACAGTAGATAACACAGATACTCTACTACTTATCTTAAACACAAACGAACTGAAAATAATGAATCCACACAAGGACATCAGTTAGGGATAGCAACAACTTAGTCACTTACAGTGTTTCATCTAATGCCATGAAGTGATTATTAATACTTACAGTGCGAGCACATGTCCAGGGCATAACTGGCTTCATTTCCCTGAAAAAGAGAGAAGATTGACGATGAAACAAAGTGTTCCACATTAAGGCATCTGATTATAAACAAACAGGAACATCTTTGTCATTTATACCAAAAAGGGGCTAAAAGATTTACATACAAGAGAATATATATATATATATATATATATATATATATATATATACACACACACACACACACACTGTATAAATATATAGTTCTCCTTGGACTGAGATAAATCTTGTGCCCCTTACATTATGTTATAGCAAATCTGTAAAATCAAGTAAAATGTAAAAAAAAAAGATGAATTGAACTATTCTGTGTCCTGTTCTTAGCTAATTGTTGGTGTTCTTCATTATGCATGAGCGACAGAATGATCTGGACTCTGAAAACTAGGCCAACGTGCCGCCTTGATTTGCCTCGTCTCATCTCTCGAGGACTTGAATCAGGCTGCTCGACCAAAGCTGCAGCTTTCCTCCTCAACTGGTAACGAGAGCCACACTGACTCTAAATCACATTAACAGGTCATATATGAGGTTTATTCTGCCTTACAGTACATAAAAACCATAATCTCATCTGTGGGGTTTGACAAGGTTCATGTTTAACACTGCTGACTTTATGAATACTGGGCCAGTCACTCAGATTTTAGGCTTCCAAAGCTCACTTTCCTTAAATGTTATTAAACTATTATAATGCAGTGAAATGTCTGTCTTCACCAAATGTTTCTCTTGGATCTCTACTTTCATTAGCTAGTTTTCTTCTCTGTTGTAAAAATGTGATTTTATTGTTTTTGATTTTGACAAACTGCAGTAGTTTATGCAGGTTTGTAACAGTCAACAGTATGGAGGACTTATTATTCCTTATTATTTATTCATCTTTGTATTAATTCATTTATTTATGTATTTTTTCTCATTTATATAGTTTTTGCATATATTTTTGTATTTATTTTTGCATTTATTTTATATTTATTTTTAAATGTATGTATTTATTTATCCATTTTTACATCTATTTATTCATTTAGTTCTGCACAATTTAGCCCTGTGATAGACTGCCGACAGGGTGTACCCTGCCTTCGCCCAATGTCAGCTGGGACCGACTCCAGCCCCCTGCGACCCTGAATAGGGTAAGCGGTTATAGATAATGGATGGATGGATGGATTTCTGCACGATTTTTCCCTTTGCATTTTACCCTGTTGAGTGACAGTAACCTCATTTGCATAATGAGGCAGAAATACATAAAGAAAAGAATACAGAAATAAATAAGTTTGGGAAAATAAATAAGGGGTGAAATGCGTTAGGGAAAATCGTGCAGAAATGAATAAATAAATAAATACATAAATACACACATTTAAAAATAAATAAAAAATAAATGCAAAAATAAATAAATCAGAAAATAAATGCAAAAATAGATGAATAAATTAAATATATATATAAAATGAAATCCATAAATAAATAAAAGGCAAAATTAAACAGAGGGGTAAATAAATAAATAAGGGAATTAACACAAAGATAAAATCAATAAAGATGCAAATTAAAACAGAAATTTTAATTTATTTCACATTTTATCATTTAATTAATGGTTACATTTATTTTTTATATTATTTTTGCTACATTTAATGACATATTTATTTATTTATTTACCGAGACGTTCATTTATTTATTTTGGATTTTGGCAGGCTCCGTCCTCCATACAACAGAAGTCAAAACAAATTTAGTAGCCTCGTCATTAAGGCTGCAATCAGTGATGGAAGAAGTATTCAGATCCTTTAAGTGAAAGTATTAATACCACATTGTGATAATATTCAAAGTTAAAGCCCTGCATGGAGAATATTACTCAAGTAAAAGTATGGAAGTATCATCAGGGAAATATACAGTACAGTACAGTATTAACAGTAGTAACATAGTTCCAAAAAGGCCATTTTGTTTTCCTCCAATCAGTTTCACTCCGGATTTAATTATTCTGTTTGTGAGTGTGATTGAGGCTGACTGAAGAGTTAATTTGGTTTCTCTGATTGCTGTGCCAGCCACTCAAACATTCCTCCTCCCTCCTCAGGGAACTCCACATGCAGAGGTCTGCTCCAGCTTGTTGTCTGACACTGAGCCCAACACACACTTGGCTCTGATCACAGGCGTCACATGGGCCTAGTACACTACAGTGTACATGGGGTTTCCTTTTTATCTTGTACTTGTGAGTTCCTCATGCACATTAATATCTGGGTGGATTCTGTTTGGATGCTGTAGTGCTTTAAGCTGTTCAGTCTTATTGATTTTCGCTGAGCGTTTTAATGCTGCCAAGCATTGAAACTGTGTGTGAGAGCTACACTACTAGGGCTGGGAGGATACGCCTTTCTCCCGATTCGATACCATCACGACACTTGGGTGCAGATTCGATATGTTTTGTGATTTTGCGATTCGATATTACAAGTTATTGCGATTTTTGTTAACTTTTTTAACACTAGACCATGGAAATAAGTTGAAACATACACTTCTAGGGACTTTACTTTGGAAAATCTCTAAATTAATACGGTAAAAAAAGTTAGATTTTCAGCATGTATTTAGTCAGAGATGTCCTGAAGTCAAATATATCAGTCATTGTCAGGCATTACTATTTTTTTTTTCCAGCAACCCAAAAATCAAAGAATAAAAGACATTTCCCTCACAAATTAGTCGTATTTTCTTTTTAATTTATAAAAGGTATGTGCAATGTATTTTACACTTCTGGTGAATATAATCCAATCAATCTTATTTACATAAATGTATTTTGTATATACAGTTCCCTTTGTTAACACCTTATTTTGAAAAACGGACGTAGTCACACATGTATGCTTCTGCTAACTTCACCAAGTCCGTCGATAGCTCTCCCATCAGCTCCGTTCTCTTTATACATCCATGGTCAGCTCCATCGGGGCCGTTTGAATGCATTTAACATAAATGTCAGTATATGGGTGCTCTACAGTTGTAGCGTTTGCTGATTTTACCACGGAGATGAGAGTGACGGCTGGCTTGACTGCACGTTACCGCAATACAATAACGACTTTTCCCATGGTATAGTGTTAAAAAAGTTAACAAAAATTGCAACAAATCTTAATATTGAATTGCAATACTTAAAAATCGCAATACATATCGAATCAGGAGATACGTGTATTGTCCCAGCCCTACAAGTCATCTGGATGCAGTATTTGAGTTCAGTTTTTTTCTGCCTCACTTAACAAACAGACACTAGACCCTCACCCTGTCCTCTCCGCCTCTGTGCGTTCAGTGGATGGTTCGCTATAATGACATCCATCACATACCAGCCAGTATTTAATTCATGTTGCAATAACAATAAAAATATGATTCTCTAATAAATGACACATCTGCATTAAAGCTATTATATGTTGACATTTTCTCTCGTCATCTGAACCTGCAGTTTTCACTGGTTTATGTCATCCAGGCAACAGTGCATGGCACCATCTGAAGCCATTTAAGGTTAATTAGCGTTTAAGGAGTTAGAAACATATTAGGGTTTGCCTATTCAGTGATAAAGTTGTTCCTGTCAATCATGCGGCACGCTCAAATGATGACGACAACTCTGAAATTGTGCAGCTGTTGAAAGAAGTTTCTTCAAATACACTGAAACTAAATACATTGAAATTAAAACATAACCATTATACACTGCAAGTGCTAACAGCTAAGCGGGGAAGCTAATCAGGTCAATCACTCCACCAAGAGGAATTTATTAATGAATCTGACCTACAATGAAACATGTGCCTGTATATTTAGGGACGGTGGACGGTAACCCCACCTCAGCTCAGTTTATCCGCCACATTATTTGAATCTCTGACATAAATCTGAGTGACATTGCTTCACAGCATACATGACAGTAAAGTTGCTGGTGCTGCAGCAGTGTCTAAAAGAAATCTTAAACTGCTGACCACATCGCTCTGATCGGGACGGGACAAAAACCTTTGCATCAGCTGTCATTAACTACACAAAAATGCACAGTTGGGGTTTTTTTTATCCCTCGTGGACATAGAAAGATGACAAAATTTACACCACAAAGCCTTCTGCAGCCAGACTGTAAAGTATAATTTGGCTTTACACTACATTCAGCCGGCTAATAGTGTTATCACAATACAAAAATTCTGACTTTGAAACGATACCCTGCCTAAATATCTCGATACCGAAAATGAAACGATATCACGGCAAAAATCTAAAACATCAGGAAAAATAATGGAATAATAGATGATAGAACATGGAACTTAAAATTGTTTTTTTATTTATTAAAAAATTAAATGGTATGCAGTAATCTGATATCTCATATACTTAAATTTATGGGATTTACTGTGTTTATAGATATTTTTATATAATCTATGTTTATAGACATTCTTATTTTAAAATGGAACAACTGTAATTTCCCCTGGGGATCAATAAAGTATTTCTGATTCTAATATCACTTATTTGTTTTGTAACACAGCGCCCCTGCTGGCGCATTAGTAACAGTTAAGACGGAGAGTGGTACTGCAGCATGGAGGACCACGAGAGGCTTCCTAAACAAAAACCTACAAAACTGATAATAAATTCAGATGAAGTTGTGTGAGAAGTTGATGAGGGAAAAGCTGCTAAAATCAAGAGGACACCACTCCACAGTAAGTGGTGTGAAGAGAGAGAAGAGTTTAACAAGTGCTGTTTGGTGGATTATGTGTTTGACGAATTACAGGAGATGCTTGGAAAGATTCAGAAAAGATGGTGAATTTAATGTTATGGGTACATTTGGTCGGTAATAAGAGCCGCGCTGTTATTTCCTTGATTTATTTAAGGGAGTTCTGCTGATAGAGACACCAGCTCAGAGCGAGACTGTGCAGCCGGTGAGCGGTTCATGACCTGCTTTAATCTTATTTTCAACTTGACTTGTTGACTCCATCCTTCTGTTTATCACTACAGTTTATTTTTTGACCGCTTGCTCCCACCAGCAACAAAGTTACAGCTGTCTGCTCCCGCGGGATCCCAATACTAATGGCGTCCTATAAAGCAGAGCGCTGCACACATTTATGGTATTAAGTATTGGTATTAATAAAACGGGGTGTCGTACCATTTTTAACGGCAGGATATCGCTATACCTTTCTAGTATCAGTATACCGTGCAATACTATTGGCTAAATCTAAAAAATGCATGTGAAAATGACGTGGCATCCACACTTTTAAGAGATTTTCACCATCACCATTCACACTAAGACGCCTAATCAATGAGAAAACGCTTCATCTGTACTTCCTGTTTCAGTCAGCAAACAACAAAAGCGATGATCACAACATGGGTTCAATAGTGGGAAAGACAGTCTGGTTCGTCTGCTGGATAAACCTCTGCATGCTGTGTTTGAATACAGACACTCACATCTTAGCTGTTGTCATTTGGAGATATCTGATAAATGAACAAGCAGAAAATAATGATTTGGTTACAGGTCATGGATTCTATATGATGACCAGGCGAAGAGTAATTCCTGTCTGAGGTGTCAGTTGAATCAATATTTTATGATCACGTGTCTGACAAAATACACAGGACTCCTTGAAATCCAGTATCAATACTTGGTGGATTATCCTTGTGAAATTAAGTATAATTAAATTAATTGAAAATCATCATTGCTGTATTTAAAATGAGTGATCACAAGGACAATGTTTACATCATTGTTTTCTAAAGTTTAGTTTGATTGATCCACTACAGAGATGATTTTTGAAAATACTGTACTCAATGTCTGAATATGAAAAACAGCGGTTTAGTGTGCTTGGACTGGAGGGCCTGAACGGAGAGAAAAAGATGCGTTTTCAAATTCAGCTGGCTCAGTGTGGGCGTATTCTTACTCGTGGCAGAACTAGGGTAATCATTTTCCACACATTTTTGGATTCATCAATCCATTTTTAACTCGCATTAAGATTTGAACTCTAAAGGGAAACACTCACCGGCGGCATATGAGTGTTACAACATAAAACGGCCTATTTCCCAGCGTCGACCTAACGCACAACAACTCTCCAAAATTATATCACATTTTCTACCTGGATTGGCACATCCCAGCAATTGTACCTCGACTGCTTCGTCTGTCTGTATGATGTAACGTGGCCAGTGTGAGTTGCACTTACAATAATAACTGTTACCTGCCTCCACAAAATGAGGAAACCTTCACTTCTTGGCCGACTTGCTTAGTGTTTAAAGTTATCTGCTCTTATTTACTGAATTATCTTGTTCTGTGCAATTAAAACAAGATAATACGAATTTCATAACGAATAGATAAGGACACTTAAATGTGCTAAATAGAGGATTGGGAGCATTTCTATTGCCTCTCAGCGGCTCTCAACATGGCAACGGCAAGCCGGGCAGCTCGCAGCTAATGGTGCTTACAGCGGTGAAAGTGCTGACAGAGATAACAGTGCCAACTGGGGAACTGGAGGGTGGGTGCTACGCGTCCGCGGCAAAAACGTATCAGCCTCAACCAATCACTTTACATAGCAAATAGTTGTCTGCTGCTATATTAATGCTCTGAATATCAAATTTAGCACCTTTAAAAGGTGCTAAATGCGAGATTGGGAGCATTTCTATTGTTTCCACACGGCTCTCAACATGGCGAAAGCTGAGCCGGCAGCTCGTAGCTAATGGTGTAACAGCGCTGACAGGGAAAACAGTGGCAACATTGCTGAAAGAGCCAATAGTGTTAACCTGAGGGGGGGACCAGAGGGTGGGTGCTACACTACCGCAACGGTACCATCGATCGTGACGGCGTTATTAGCTGTAACCGCTGTATGAGAGCAGTGCAGAGCAGCGGCAATGAGCTAGCCAGTGGGGCACGCTCACATGCACAAATGAGCACGAAAAGCCTGCCGATGTCAACAAAACAAGGAGAAGCTCTGATTACAAAACACAAAGAGGGAGAGCGACTTCATTCTCCACTACAAATATATCTTTACATAGCAAATAGTTATTTACTGCTATATTAATGCTCTGAATAATGTATAGAGCAACTTTAACTAAGGATTAGGAAGGACTAGAAGCAGACACATTTCTCCATGCAGGTGACTTTTGGCTCCTGATTTAAAGATTAGCAGGTTTAACCCTTAAAACTGTCAGCAAGAGGATCACCACATAAACAGTAACATCTCTGGTTCAAATCCAGACAAGGGACCTCTGTTGCATCTCATCCCTTTCTCTCCACAAATTGTGATTATTTCTTGACTATGCACTATTAGTTTAAGGCAAAATAAATAAATAAAGATTGAGTAATATGGAAAAGAATAATAATTACACCACAATCAGAGTGGGCAGGCTTTAAAAACATATGTATATAAACTCATATTTCTATATTTTCCTGAGTAATAAAGTGGGTTTATTTTTGCTACTATTTGCTTTATTATAATGATAAGCTGTTGATCAAGTCAAGTAAAGTCAATTTTATTTATATAGCCCAAAATCACAAATTTGCTTCAAGGGTCTTTCAGAGATTGCCTTTTATTTTTAAATCAAACATCACACTAACATTACTTTAAAGAATATTAATTAATAAGAAGATGGTCTGAATGGCAGACAGCTATAACCACGAAAAACAAAGATGTGATTTAAACACCAACAGAAACGTCTGACGAATCTGACATCTCTCACATAAGACATAATACATAACCCTAACACATCCGGTCAACACTTTCAAAATAAAACAGTAAATTGCAGATGGGAATCGGCATAATGGAGTAGGCTTCTTTTACATTTGGTACTTTTAAGTGTGTTTGCAGGCTAATACTTTTGTACTTTTACTTACGTAAAATATTAAATGCACTCGTTTCTAGACCCTCAGAAGGGAATGGATTCTTGTTTTTGAAAATCTTTTTTATTTTATTTATTATTTATTTTCTATATATTTAATTTCTGTTTATGTGTATCTTCATTTTGTTACAGTTGCCATTTAACTGTTTAATTGTATGATTGATACTGTGAAGCTATATATTCATGTTGGCCCTGTAAGAAAGGGAAAAGTTAAGAGAGAACGGGTGTGTGTGTGGGGTATGTTATGTTTGTTAAAGTAAATCCTGTATTGAATATATTGCATAATAATGCTGATGTTTTTATAACAAAAAAAACAATAAAGACATTGATAATAATAAAAAAAAGCACTAGTTTCACTTGTAATAAGAGTATTTCTACGTATTATTTCTTTGAGATCTAAGTACTTCCTCCACCATAACATTGTAAATTACGTTCAATTGAAGTTTAAGATGTTGGTCACATGGACATTATTATCTAACTATTTTTAACGATTTATACACTATAGCTAGCCACTAATAATATATAATTATTACATTATATATATTATATATATATATTATATAAATATATATATTATATACATTAATATATATATATATATATATATAAATATATATTATATATAATAATCATAATAATAAATTGGACTTATATAGCGCCTTTCAGAAACCCAAGGACATTTTAAAAAAAGGGGCACACAAAATCATAGTAATAAATAACACAGAGGAGAAACTATAACTTACTAATTAAAAGAGTGATGTGTAGGAAGAGTCAGCTGAGATCATAGGCCTTGATGAACAGGTGGTTAAATATATATTATAAATGTGGTTAAATATATATTATAATTATATATATATATATTGTATATAAATAATAAAATAGTTGCAGTGCTGGTTAATTTGTGCTGCCGTTAATGATTTTTCTTCTTTGAAGCCTTTATTTTGATTTATTTATTATCTAATTATTTTTAACGATTTATACACTATAGCAAGCCAATAATATATAATTATTATATTATATATTTGATATATATATTTATATTAAATATATAAATATTATCTTCTTTGAAGCCTTTATTTTGATTTATGTTTGATGTTACGACACTTCCGTCGTTACTGTGTTGCGCACTTGACGCTCCTCCAGCTAGCAGACGAGCTTAGCTTAGCTTAGCTTAGCTTAGCTCGTCTGCTAGCTAAACCGTATTAGTGTTTCAGTGTTTCCTCAGCAGCTAACAGCTAACTAGCCTTGTGACCAGATAACACCGAGCTGCACATCGACGTTACTTTATACGTGGATGTGTGACAGTGTGTGTGTTGAAAGGAAGCATAAACAAACACAATAATAAACACTAATACTGTCATAAACATTAAAGACGTTATTAACTGTGCTAA
This sequence comes from Sebastes umbrosus, assembly GCF_015220745.1. Lineage (NCBI taxonomy): Eukaryota > Metazoa > Chordata > Actinopteri > Perciformes > Sebastidae > Sebastes > Sebastes umbrosus. The sequence continues at coordinate 15,880,256 of NC_051271.1, forward strand.
CGGTAGCTAGGTTAGCATGGGCTGCTAGCTCTGAGCTAACAGTCGAAGGAGCAGAAGCTGGTTTCACTAAATGACATTATGATTTTATAAATGAAGAACAGATTTGTCTTACCATTTTGCCGCAAAGGAAGGGAGGTCTGAGCCTGGCTGCTGGTGTGGATTTAAAAGGTCCGTTAACGGATCGACGCGGTTTAGATTAAAGACGACGCTTCAAACGACGGGGTTTATGACTTTTAACGGTGAGATACCGACCACCGGCTGTCTGACTTTACGGTTTGTGACAGCAGCGGGGGAGAGATTCACTGCAGCGAGCCAGCAGATAGAGCCGCAGAGAGAGGGAGGGAGACTGGAGGAGAGAGAGAGAGAGAGAGGGGGGAGAGAGAGAGAGAGCAGGGAGGGAGGGAGAGAGAGAGAGAGAGAGAGAGAGAGGGGGGAGAGAGAGAGAGAGCAGGGAGGGAGGGAGGGAGAGAGAGAGAGAGAGAGAGAGAGAGAGAGAGCAGGGAGGGAGAGAGAGAGAGAGAGAGAGAGAGAGGGGGGGAGAGAGAGAGACAGCAGGGAGGGAGGGAGGGAGAGAGAGAGAGAGAGAGAGAGAGAGAGAGCAGGGAGGGAGGGAGAGAGAGAGAGAGAGCAGGGAGGGAGGGAGGGAGAGAGAGAGAGAGAGAGAGAGAGAGAGAGCAGGGAGGGAGGGAGAGAGAGAGAGAGAGAGAGAGAGAGCAGGGAGGGAGGGAGGGAGAGAGAGAGAGAGAGTGAGAGAGCAGGGAGGGAGGGAGACTGGAGGAGAGAGAGAGAGAGAGAACAGGGAGGGTGGGAGGGAGAGAGAGAGAGAGAGAGTGAGAGAGAGAGCAGGGAGGGAGGGAGGGAGGGAGAGAGAAGAGAGAGAGAGAGAAGCTGGTGGAGAGAGAGCAGGGAGGGAGGGAGAGAGAAGAGAGAGGGGGAGAGAGAGAGGGAGGGAGAGAAGCTGGTGGAGAGAGAGAGAGAGGGAGGGAGAGAGAAGAGAGAGAGAGGGGGGAGAGAGAGAGAGAGAGGGAGGGAGGGAGAGAGAGAGAGAGAGAGAGAAGCTGGTGGAGAGAGAGCAGGGAGGGAGGGAGAGAAAAGAGAGAGAGAAGAGAGAGGGGGAGGGAGAGAAGCTTGTGGAGAGAGAGATCAGGGAGGGAGAGAGAGAGAGAGGGAGGGAGACTGGAGGAGCGAGAGAGGGAGAGTAAAGAGAGAGAGACAGAGGAGAGTAAAGAGAGAGAGAAGTAGAGAGAGAGAGGGAGAGTAAAGAGGGAGAGAGAGAGAGAAAGGGAGAGAGAGTGGAGAGTTAAGAGAGGGAGAGTAAAGAGAGAGATGGAGAGAGAGAAAGAGAGAGATGAGGAGAGAGAGAGGGGGAGAGAGAGAGAGAGAGTAAAGAGGGAGAGAGAGAGATGGGGAGAGAGAAAGAGAGATGGGGATGGAGAGAGGGGGAGAGAGAGAGGGAGAGAGAGAGAGGAGGAGGGGAGAGAGAGAGAGAGTAAAGAGGGAGAGAAAGAGAGAGAGTAAAGAGGGAGAGAGAGACAGGGGGAGAAGGTGGTTGTGTAGAGGGAGAGAGAGAGAGATGGGAGAGAGAGAGAGAGAGGGAGAGAGAGCGAGAGAAGAGAGAGAAGCTGGTGGTGTAGAGAGAGAGAGAGAGAGAGAGGGAGAGAGAGGGAGGGAGAGTGAAGAGGGAGAGAGGAGGAGGAGGAGGAGGAGTAGAAGGTGCAAACCAAAGCTCGTCTATTGTGAAGAGGAATCACTCTCTTTCAAAATAACAAACACTGAATCACAAAGGGGCCTCAATTATTTTATATCAATTAATTCCTTTTATAATTGTAATGTAAATGTAATTTTAATGTAAATTTTAATGTAATATTTTAATATTTAATGTAATATGTCAATTGAGCTTCCCAGCTAAAAATATTTCACACGATTGTACCTGTATAACCGGCGACAATAAACATCTTGAATCTTGAAATCTTGAATTATTTCCACCTAATTTAATCAAATACTTAACTATAAATTTGAGGCACTTGTAGTTGTATTTCCACCAGGATCTGAATGAATTCAAATTTCCCCACTGTGAGACTAATAAAGGAATATTGTATCTGAATACTTCAGCCATGGAAGGTTGGATTACTGAACAGGCCTACCAGGCAAGATTCAAGATTCAAGCCCTTTATTGTCATTGTGTAGCACAACAAAATTAGATTGTGAAAATCCCAGAGGTGCTAATGAAAAGATAATACAATAAAAAAAGAGATAGTGCAATATAAATATAAAAAATATAAAAGATAATACAATATAAAATATAAAAATACAATATGTATATTGATGAGATGACAGTTTTGCCAGATGACAGTTTTGCCAGATTATTGCACAAAGTGTCCGTCAGATAATTATATATTTATTGAGAGTGATCAGCATGTTATTGCACATATTTAGACCCAGGGGACTGCACAGCATTTCTATCCCTTGTCCCACATCCCACATTTTTATTGGCCTCTAGTTTTGAAAAGTCAAACCACCGCAGGACAGACGCTTTTTTAAAAATCTGGCTTTTATCCAATGGCTGAGAAGAAAGCAGAGAAGGCTGTCATCACGGCGCTGTGTTTGCTGTCAAACTGCACACGTGGGTCAAGTGCAGGTTGACCTTTCACCGTCTTTGCTACACTATATGCCCAGTGGAGAAAATTGCGAGTCACCGCAAAGTCACAAGCTATGCAGATTTAGGCACAATATGATGGAAACGACCACAAAAGAAAAGGAAGAACAGCTACAACAAAGACTGTGAAACTACTTATAAGTATTTATAAACCGATGGAAGGAGATTCTCAGAGTTATTTTGTGAAATTTGCCAGTTATTTTTTCCATTTCACACAGCGGGAATACGACATGAAGCCAGCGACACAGTTCATGTGAGTCTCACAAGAAAGGTGTAGCTCAAAAAGAGATGTGCCGATCTATGGATGCATTCTGGCAAAGCATAGAGATGTTACAAGATAATGGGCAGAATATTAATGTTTATTATTTAAGTTAGATAGACATTATATCAAAATTGTAGACTACCTTTCAGCCTTGGTAACGTGTCCCACACTGTCCCACACTGTCCCACACTGTCCCACACAAACATACCCTTTGTCCCACATTTGTTTGTTGGGATCTGGTCACCCTAACCAAGTCTGAGCTTATATTTACTTTAATTATATTTCTGTTGGTTGTCCCTGAATGTAGCTTTGGTCACATAATGTTTTGTACACGTGAAATGTGTGCGAAATCAAGTTGTTCTTTTTTAGGTACAGAGTGATTCATCATTGTAAACACACACAATCTTTGGAGAAAAAATGGTATGGCAGCACATCCAGGTTTTCTCTCAATCTCTGAAGCTCGTTGTTGCTGAGGGGAAACATCATAGATCAGTAATAAAAACACTCAATCATCATGTTTTAATTACAACACTATCCTGTTTTCTACCTAAATAAGTGCTAAGCTAACCTCTATTTTTATTATCATAACAGAAGGCACTTAACCTAAATTTAAGTCATACATCACAGCAACACAACATTTTGGACATAAAGCACAATAAACTGCTTCTTATATTACACCTATAGTTTCTGTGCTTGATGTTTTGTATGTAAAATGTTTATATGTGAGGTAAATATTAGCCACAGATACATATAGGAGAGTAATGGGTCCCTCTTACGTTTAGTGTTTTAAAGCTATACAGTCACTGTACTGCAGGTGTCACTTTGGGCTCTGGGTCATTACTTTTCACTATTTTTATAAACCAAACAATCAATCAGTTAATGGAGAAAATAATCAGCAGATTAATCCATAATGAAAATAATCATTAGTTAATAATAGTTCAAAATGAGCTCCACCTCAACCAACTACAACAGTAAAATCCTGCTTTTACATTAATGCATGAGTAATAATAATCTAATTATACAATATATAGTAGTAGAACAGTCACGGAGGACATTTTTATACTTTTAAGTACAGTTTCATGATTATACTTAAATACTTTTACTGAAGGCAGGACTTTTACTTGTAACAGTATTTTTACCGTGTGGTATTAGTACGTTTACTTAAATAAAGGATCTGAATACTCCCTCGACCACTGATGCATACAAATATTCAAGTTTATAATAACTGCAACTGCTGCTATACAACAATATTGTTTCAGTATACTGTTTTATTCACAAAGACACTTTATACTCCTTAGTTCAACACATAACAAAACAGCAAGGTTTATGCATTGAGATATCTTAACAAAAACACAAACATACAGATCATATTTGGCAAAATGAATCTAGCCATGCACTTCAGAGAGAGAAAAAAAAGAGTAAGAGTTGTGGCGGCACAAATGTAACACAAAGTGAAGAACTTGCAGCCTGTGATAAGCACCTTGTCTCAAAATAAAAGACATAAGAAACCGTCCGTTTTTAGCAGACTTGTTTGAAAGCTTAAAGGATCCATCTGGTGATACTTTTCCTACTGACAACAAATCTCATGTTCAGACTCAAACCAACAGTGAATGCATCTACTAACAAGTATTGTGTGTGTATAAAAGCCTGATATATCTTCTTCCTCTGTGCCATAGAGCTCCGTTGTTGTCTAAAAACACATCGGTGAGCCTGACTGTCACTGGGCGCCATGTTAGTTCATCACCATGAACAAACACTCTGTAGTTTATTTTGACTCAATCCCACGTACACCGTCCTGCTGCCACAAATACTCACTAGAGCACTTAATGTGGATTAGTGAAAATAGTCCCCAACAAATGCACTATTTCCTCCTGTTTGTTTGATAATACAGTGACCGGCTGTTTTAGGAAATTACAATATATCTGTGTATTTAAAGATTCACATTTTCAATAGGAACCAATTGACTTCAGTAGACAGGAAGTCAGAAAGTATTGAGAGACGGACTTTGTAGGTTTTGGTCTTTTTATGGGATTTGTTGAAATTCAGAGTAACACCAGCGTTATCCTTTAAAGGAAGAATCCACCATCATCCACCCACACTGTTAGATCTCATATCGTCTGCCTCGACATCTGTTTTTCCTCCTCTTAGCAGATTTCTACCTGTGTGGATGTTGAAGGTCAGTTTCAACTTTTGGTGGGTTGACACCAGAACGTTTTCTAATTTGTTTTAGATCGCTTAAATATTTTCTGCAACCAGACTGGCATTTTCTGCTGCTGGAAATATCTGAACATCATGTCACGGCGTCTGAAATTATGCCAGTTATCTACAAGAAGAAGAAGAAAAAACATCCCTGTCCTGCTACCTGTTTGTTTAAAAATTGTTGCTGTACCCGATTCGATTGTTATCAGGCCATTAAATAGGCGTTATCAGTCGCTATAAGCACCATAGATGTGGGTCATTAGGGGCCTACTACGCCTACTACGATGTAAAAGTGAAAGTGAAACTTAAAGGCAACACATTCTAACATTTAGGCAATAAACCTACAACTTCTTTAAGTTTAGGCAAAAAAACACCGTGCACAAACATCGTGTTTTGGGTTACAATAACTACGAACCCAAAGACAACTACACATTGTTGGTTTCACACGGGATGCAAACTCCATCCTTTATGGAGTTTCCCACTGTCTATACTACAGCACCTGATTATCTACCTTGTGAATAGATGATAAAACCTACTAGTGGGTGTATTAGGCCCCTGTTTACCCACATCTCTGGCGCTTATAGCGACTGATAACGCCTATTTAATAGCCTGACAACAGTGTTTTGGGTGGATTTTCCCATTAAATAACACAATACATAACACTTAACAAAAGTCAAAACTATTACAACAATGTACACACTCTCATACGTTGTCTCTTCTCTCTCACAGACACATCCACACAGTTAATAAATAAGATAAAATAATTCATCCACCCCCAGGTGTCTTCCATCTTCAGCTGACACCATGCTAGCTGGTGCATTCGGCCCCTCACAACTTTACTATCAGGAGTTATTGCTCACAATTTGAAGGCTTCATTTCACTCCACATTAAAGGAACAGTTTGAACATTTTGGGGGATAACGCTTGTTCATTTTCTCCTCCAGAGTGAGATGAGAATATAAATTTCTGTGCGTCCAGTAAAGAGATAGGTCCTGTGTTTAGTCTAGCTTAGCACAAAGACTGGAAGCAGAGGGAAACTGCTAGCCTAGCTACATCAATTTTAGACTCTTTTTAGGGGTGCTCAAGCACACCTAAATTTCAGAGGCTGTAGAGGACTCCATGTTAGCGATAGTGAAGATATCATATGAAACTAGAAAAACCTAAGGAATCCATTGGTATCAACCATGTCATGTTAGCTTGTCGAGAAGGAGGATAAATAACGCTCTAAAGTTAGGCTAAAGTTTGGAGAGGGAAAACTGGCATGGCAATTTTCAAAGGGATCCCTTGATCTCTGACCTCCAGATATGTGAATGAAAATGGGTTCCATGGGTACCCACGAGTCTGTCCTTTACAGACATGACCACTTTATGCTAATCACATGCAGTTTTGGGCAAAAAAAAAAAAGACAAGCAGTATTTTGAATGCAGTATAAATGTGTTATTTTTCTATTCTAAAATGGTTTGAATATTTCTCCATACTGGGGTCCCTAAAAGGTCTTGGAATTGCATAAATTGGGTATGACTGGAAAGCTGAGACTCTTGTGGATTCATTGAGCCCAAGACATTTCTACTGTAACTTGATGCAGAAAAGGCAGACATTGGTGCATAAAAATTCACCAGAATGCAAGGAATGAAGTGAGATGAAATATAAATCTTCTCATGTGACTCTGTGGGTTAAAATGGCAAAAAAGCGTATTTCACAAAATGTCCGATTGTTCCTTTAACCCTGAACACTCCTGCTTTAACGCTACACTGCACAACTTTTCATATGGAGCTTCTCTTGATGTTTGATCACTGAAAGGAAGTCCACCCACACAGTGAGTGACGGACTGAAACTTAAATACAGATACATGAGCGCTCCCTTCAGAGAAAACAGCAGTCTTAAGCTTCAGATCTTTTCCCACGTTATGTCCCTTTAGTTTCCTCTGATATAAAACATCTTAAACCAGCCGAGTTGGCAAACATGAGCGCGCTGTGTGCAGTTAACTTACTTCACTGTATAGGATTTCTGACTATTAGCTAAACTATTCCCTTTTGCTGGCATATGAAGCTGCCAAAAAGCAACACTGCAGAGTGCAGCTTTAAAACAAAAAACCTTTAAAGACCAGCATAGCAAACAGCTATTTTCCCTCCTCTTTTTGATAAAACAACACAAATACCAGACCCTCGCTGACGTGATGCACGCCTTTAAGATAAGGCTGTCCTTTTTATTGAGATGCTGATGTTCAAAGGTAGTCCTGGTGCACCTGGTGTCCTCTGCTTGGTATTTGGTGTGTGGACAGTGGAGGGGTGAGCTGACTCAGTTGAATGTCTCCTTGTTGATCCACATAAGGGTCCGCGTCTCGTTGGGCTTGCATTCGTAGTCGATGCTGCTGAATTTGTTGCCGAACTGGCAGTGCTCCCTCTTGTAGTAATTGTAGTATTTCGCCTGCCAGACTGTCTCGAACGTCCCTGCTTTGTTAAACTGGACAGAAAGACAGATCGTCGTCACCAACACTGCAGCAAAAACCTGCTCTTTAATTTGATGAATAAAAAAAAATGCAGATTTCTGCACTTCTTAGCAACAGCCATCTGATAGCTCATAAGAGATCCCTTTGACACAGTTGTCTTACCTCCATACTAACTTGGACAGGTTGCCGGTCTCCACTCTTGGTGTGTGGGACGCCCTCGGTGTCGTACTGGGCGTGATAAACCACCGAGTCTTCGTCCTTGGACTGCTGCTCCAGAGGGAAGACGATGCCTCCGATGTTCATGGTGCTGTGAGGAAGAGAAAGAGGAGGAAGTAGTTTGATACTTTATTTAGGGCTGTTAAGTGATAGGACACCTGCATCAGGTGGAACTATAGACTGTATGTAAAAATGGATGACATGACAGCTCCCCAAAAGAGAAGCCAAAACATCTGGATCACCCCCTGGTGGCTGGCTGCAGTATAGGTACATACATGATTTGTGAGGTCACATTGACCTTTGACCACCAGAATCTAAACAGGTCATCATTGAGTCCAAGTGGACGTTTGTACCAAATTTGAATTTGAGACTCACCTGTCACTCAAAGTGGCCACACCCTCAATTATGCATAACTTTAAGCCTTAATATAATTTAAACAGGTGAGTTATATAAAAATCCCCCCCCCTACAGTTGTGATGAACGGGGATATTAACTATAGAGACTATAGAGATCAAAACTGTTTTTGTACCAGGCTGTAAACAAGTTTATTTCTGCTGTAAAGTTGGGCTTTTTAACATGGGGGTCTATGGGGATTGACTCGCTTTTAGAGCCTCAAGTGGCCATTTGAAGAACTGCAGTTTTTGGCACTTCCACTTTGGCTTCTTTTCTCAGCACCAGACTTTGCCGCTTGATCAATCAATCTATATTTGGAGAAAACTGGATTACCAACAAGGCAAAGCTGGCCACATCCCGGGGATCCCAGACCTCACAGTGGGCCCCAAAGGCTGCAGATCCACAACGTGACACTTGATTTTTGGTCATCTGATTATTTGCAAATTGGGGAATTTGCACCATTAAAGTACAATATCAACAAAGATGGTCCAATATTATCAACCTAATATTATTGCATGTTGGGGGCTCTGTTAGTATTTTAGTTCATATATGCTCACATTCCACAAGTAAGAGGTCAAATCCTTGCCCTAGGCCCCCCACCAGGTCTACCCAGCATGTGGTCATCACCACTTCCTGCCCCGAGCCTCACACAGACCAAACCTAATAATGCATTTAGTTGATTTAAACTTTTTAAGGCATACATTTCCAGGTTTACCATCAATACCAGGACCACCACTCTTAAACCTGCTTCATTTGAACACATTTGGTGTTATTTTAAGTCTACCAACATTTAAACCATTCAATTATAAATTATAATAATTTAAAATTATAATATAATGTTTACATGGTGGCATAATGTACTTGTCAGCTTACTCTTTTGGACTATAGGCTAAATGAAAACATCATCATAAGACCAAAAACGCCTAGAATCTGCAGATCCTAATTGAATCAGGCCAATCTGTTTTATCCTACTATTATTCCTTTTTTGTTTGACATTTACAGTGTATCTTTGTTATTTTACTTATTAACGTTTCACCGTCATCTGTACAGATGGATCACTTGTCACTGAGGTGTGTGATCATGTCAGGGCCGGTTTAAGGCATAGGCCATATAGGCGGTCATCTAGAGCGCCACCCGCTGGGAAGCACTGGTCGCCCTCAAAAAAATATGTATATATTATTTTTTTTAAATGCAGGTGGGCGCCCTGCCTCATTTTCTGCATTGAGGAAACAAATGAACTAATAAAGAAAGAAAGAAACACACTTTTCACCCCTGTAACTCTCTTCCTTACACTTTTTCACCCATTGTCACCGATATGCAATCCAGCTATTTGAGTCAGTATCGCCATGATATCCGATCCGGTATCAGTGCATCCCTAATATCAGGGACAAATTGTTAATTTATATTATAATAAATACAGTTATTTATTAAAATAAAAATCTTAATATTTGTCTTCAAACCATTGTGATGTCTGATGTGTGTTGCGGTTTACAGGGTTAGCGTTCGGGTTCTGGAGGAATGAACCCGAACCCGAACCCTAATCCTAGAGAGGGGGCCCCAAATCCGCCTAGGGCACCAATAGGTCTAGAGCCGGCCCTGGATCATGTGGACCCGCCCTGCTCCACACTGACTTCTTCACTTCATCTAATCCAACATGAGCTGTTTGTACATCAGTAGAGAGACAACGCGTCATGTCGCCACCAGTGATGTTAAAAAAACATCACACATGATCCACATGATGATTTATTCAGGCGGATATCGGATGCTGCAGGGCTGCAGGAGGAAGGCCACAGAGCCATGCACGACCATACTGCTTTATTTTGCATTTAGAAACGATATTTAACTGTAATTATGGAGATGGATCATATCCTTATAGAAATTACTTAATTATTAATTTATGTCCTTTCTTATTTATTATTTTATTTAAATATGTGAATGCTGTGTTGCCTCCCGCTGCAGAAAAACCACAATATCTGACCCTATAATGCAGAAAATAATATATCATTTAATTTCTTCTTACGTGGCCTCGACGTTTCCAGGCTTCAGCACCACCTCGATCTTGTACTTGGAGCCTGTGAGCAGTTTGATGGTCCTGTTCTGGCCGAACCTGGTCCCGTCCACCTTGAAGAACACCGGTCCTTCATTGGGCTGGATCCGCAGGGAGATGGAGATGTTGATGATCGGAGGGACGTCGTCCATTATCCCGGTTTCTGTGTGTTTCTTACGGGGTCAGTTTCAGGTCCCGTGATGATGGAGGCTAGAGATGATGCGGTGATGCTGAGGAGGGACCAGTCAGTACAGGGCTTCCGGTTACGGCTTTCAAAATAAAAGTGTGAGGGCCAAGTCATAAAATAAGATAAGCTAACACAGTCAAAAAAAAAAACAGCTAAACAAAGTGTAGTAAAATATGAACCATTTAAATAAAAGGAAGTATAAAAATAGGAGCATTATATACAGTATTGACAATAAACAGACTATTAACAAAATTGCACAAGTGGAAAATGATATTGCATAGTGAGAATGAATGAATGAATGAATGAATGAATGAATGAAATTCCACCTGAAAATATCAGATTATTATTGTCAGTTTTTTGGTGTAGAGTAGGGCTGCAATTAACACGATTGTGGTGAAACAATGGCCATTTTAATTTCCCATTGCAGATTTCAAATAGCCTCTTTTGTCAATTCAATAGTTCAGAAATTAAAAATATAATATTTATAATTTTAATGACAAATAAAAGTGATAAATATTCACATTTGACAAGCTGGACCCAGGGTTTGTTTTGCATATTTTTTTTTTTAAATGGCAAAAACAACTGATTGATGATCAAAATAGTAGCTGAATATAAATACACCTCAAGTGCAACTTTGTTTACATTTTATTTATTACATCTACTCTACCTATTTTGCAAGTGCATCTATTTTTATATTTTATACTTCCAGTGTAACACTTATTTTTATATTTACTATTTTTATATATATCTACTTTACCTGTTTTATTTACTTTATAACTGTGTGTGTTTTACCTGTTATATGTTTTATCTGCCTTGTTTAGTCTTGTTAAGTATTTGTTTTAAAGCACTGACCAGAAGTGGCAACTGTGAATCTCGTTGTATTTAATACAATGACATAAAGCTTTCTCTCTCTCTCTCTCTCTCTCTCTCTCTCTGAAGTAGACGAGACTGGAGTAAAGATGATTAAAAAAAAGTTATTTTTATAAAACAGTCGCTATATCCCGACAGTGTAGTGCATGAGACAGGTAATCTGAAAAAAAAAAAAATCATGTGTCTCTGTGTTCTGTCAAGATTTCACAGAACGGAAGAAAACAACCAATCAGAGCCAAGCTGGAGTCTGCCCTCTCTGAGCAGCTGTCAATCACTCGCAAACGCCATTCAAAAAGTCAAACTAGGCAGCGCTGATCAAATATGAATCAATATTCTGTTACTGTAATGCCTATTTCTCTCCTCAAATGTTTTTAGAAACATCTTGTAGTGTACTGTGACCAGGTAGCCATGTTGAGATCAGTTGAGGAAATACCAAACACCGCCCACCAGCCAGAGCAAACTTGTTGTGAGACTATAAGTTGCCTGGGTGGACACAATAAGAGAAACACCTTACAACGTAATGCACATTACTCCACCTTCACTAAATGCAGCATCAAAAATGCTGGGAGTTGACTTAACTCCTCTCTGACATCGTGTCAACAAATACTACATTACACGCTTCACAACAATGTAATTTATTGCATTTCAGTCATTTTTACATCAAAGCAAGTGAAATTAATTTCCCTAAATAATGTCAATGCTTATTTTTCGTTCCTCCATGATCCTTATTTTCTTTCAAAAAGTTACAAAAAAAAAAAATATGTACAATTGTTTGTGTATATTTGCAAGTATAAAATATATTAGAGTTAAAAATCAGGCACTCAGAAGTGCCAGAGGTGCTTTTAATAAAATCCTAAATGTGGCAGCATCTGTCGGTCATCTGTCCAGCTCGGCCTGCAGGATCTCTCCCCAGGTCTCAGCGTCCAGCGGCGTCATCTTCCTGCCGCTCAGCTCCTCTGCTGATTTCACGTGGCTGTATCGACCTCTCAGCCAGTCTTTCTTTAAACGGCTTCGAGTGTAGTTCTTCACAAGCGTGACCTGCAGAGAGGAGACAGGACGCAGACAGAGGACGGGGGGATCAAAGAAGCTTAAACCTCTTCTCATTCAAGATGACATTTGATGGTGAAATTATTTTCTTTATATTACATTAATTCAAAATAATGGGACTATTTGCATCAATTAAAGCATACAGCCATTTCTACTTGACCTTTTAACCTCTCAAGTCTTTTCAAGGCCTAAGCTGGGTCTAACCTGAAGCATTAGTGTCTTTATGCAGGTTGCTGTCCAACACCTGACGGTTGGTGCCTTCAAATGGGGTCGTGTTTTCCGTGTTCACAAGTAGAGCCCATATGAAGGTCCCCCTCTTGTCATATTCACAACCTTGTAAGTGGAAAGTTTCTGAAAAATCCGAGTTCATGTCTTGTGACGTGTTTGTTGACATTGTCAGAAATGGCGGAGGCCATGGAAGTTAATTCTTCGGTACATAATAAGTGAATATATTGTAATTTTAGTTGTATATTGTAATTCTTCGTAATTTTATAATATATCTGAGGAAAATGTTGATATTCCCAACGGCCTCATCTTTTCCCTCTGTCATTATACCTTTGCATTTACTGCATTATGTTACCTACTTGCTAGCTTGCTAAATTGTTAGCCTCTGTGGCTTCTTGACGCCAACAGTAACGTTAATATTGCCGTTGCTTAGCAGCGGTGTTCTCATGACTTAACCACTTAAACGCCAAGCATATCGTGTACACGACTTCCCACGTTGTAAACACCAGCTCACAGGTTTCATTTAAGGCACCAACTGTAACATCACCTGTAACTGAACATATTCTGTCTCTCTGTGATGTCACATCCCCTCAAAGGTCTGCGTTTATAACATGTTATCACAAAATCGTTTTAACACCACTAATTTCTTTAACGCAATAACGCGATCGATCTTTCGGAGGTTGTAGCAGGCTTTTTAAAGCTAGAGTGAAGATACTGCCAACCTATGAAACTAGAAAACCTAAGGAATCCATTGGTACCAACCATGTCATATCAGCTTGTCACGAAGGAGGTTAAATAACGCTCCAAACTTGCGCTAAATTTTGGCGAGGAAAAACTGCCATGACCATTTTCAAAGGGGTCCGTCCCTTGACCTCTGACCTCAAGATATGTGAATTAAAACGGGTTCTATGGGTATAATTTTATTTACCACCTTTCTAAAAGCTCAGTGGATGTATTATTTGTTTTAAATTATTCGTCTACATAAAAAATATTATCAATAAGATCTTTAAATTTGACCCACCTTCCAGGACAGGCCGTCTCTCCTGTCGCTGTCGACCTCCCTCTGACAGACGGCTCCAACCAGTAGACACTGCCTCCTCCACACCTGGTCGCTCTCCTCGATGATGTAATGCCACAACTTGCAGGTCCCCGAGGCGCTGCACAGACTCCCGGTGTCCAGCTCGCCAAAGATCTTCACGCTCATTTCTGTCGGCAGCGTCTCAGCAAAGTTTTGAGGGGTGGGGGTGTCGCAGGTGGATATCAGGGAGGGTCTTCGTTTAGAGAGGAGAAACACAGACGAGGTCCTTGTGGAGTCATGCTGCATAATAGCTCAGAGTCCAACGGTCTGAAAAAGCTTGGGGAAAACAAAGAGATAACTGATGTTACTGATTACATCTGAAGCTTCATCTCTTTGAATCTGATGGGCACTTTGAAGATATAAAGAATAGAATAGAATAGCAGAATAGAAAATACATCATTGTCTGCTTTTTGCATACAAAAGGCAGAAATTCGTCTTTGGTTCGCATGCTATGCTAAAACTGCTATTAAAAGAGTACATTAAAACAACATATCACATCCAGACAGGACACATTAAAACACGTTCACATAACAACACAATACACCAATAGAAGCTACAATAAAAAGGAGCACCAGGTACCAGGACTGAATCAAGGTTAAATAAATAGATAGAAAGTGCTGGGTGCTGAGGTAGCAGGCTGGCTTCAGAAAGTGGCTGAATATTATATATATATATATATATATATATATATATTTTTTTTTTTAAATCTGCTAAAGTAGCAAAATCACTGTCCTCTGCTCAGTTAAAGAAGTTGACTCACAGACGTATATTCTGGCTTTCTTTTCATCTATAAGGGACATGTAATGTTTTAAACTACTGGCGAATATAATCCATCAATCTTATTTCCATATACAGTATGTATTTTGTATACATTTCTTTTTGAAAAACGGACATAGTCACATGTGTTTACTTTACAAGTCCGTCTCTAGCTCTCCCAGCAGCTCTGTTCTCTTTACAGATCCATGGTAAGCTCCAGTTTGAATGCATTTAACATAAATGTCAGTATGTGGGTGCTTTACAGTTGTAGCGTCGGCTGATTTGACCACGGAGATGAGAGTGATGGTTGGCTTGACTGCATGTTACCATAATACGATAACGTTTCTTGTCCATGACAGAGTTAGCATGCAGCTTTAGCCATGATGTCTAACTCTGCTTTTCCTGGCAATGTGTGAAACCCAAAGTGTTTCCATACTTTACTGTATATGTAGTGTTTATCACTTTGGATTTAAAATATGAGGGTGCAGGTGGTATCCACGCGGACCCTCCGCTTTTTCACTTCGGCTCACTGAGGTCGACTGCAATTTGTTTTGGTTGACGGATACAGAACGGATATGATGTTGCGAATACAACAATAAAAGCGGTAACTTCCTTCTACCGCCACATGGACTCAAATCAAGCAAATATATTGTCTGTATTCGAAACCGCATACTGCATACTACTGAGGAGCGCAGTATGCAGTATACAGTACATACTGCATACTGCGTTCCTCAGTAGTATGCAGTATGTGACAGTTAAAGTGATGTATTTAGCAGTATGCTAGACGAGGTTAAGCCTTTAAACCAGCTCTTAAAGCACAGGACAAAAAAACAAACTTGTACCACTATTACAATATTATCAAAAAATACAACTTTGATTTTGTTGTTTATGTTATGCTTGTTTACTTTATAAGATACTGCAGGTTTAAACTATTTATTCTAACAGCTCATAATGAAGTCTGACAAACAGGATCATCAACGAGGAGAGACGAAATATAAAACATTCATCCACAACATTTACTTTACTCAAACTGCTTTTTCAGTTACAGCAACAACAAAAAAAGTGGACTGATCTCCCTCCAGATATTAGAGAAATGCTAAAAAAGTGTCATGTTGTCTCATCAGGAATCTCTCTGCCCCGTCAGAAGCTGCTCTTTCCCTCGCCACTCTGCTGCTCTGTATCCGCTCTGTGAGCGTCACTGGCCGGCTCTCCAGCGAGCTACGCCTGCGGGCGATTGTGGAGCTTTTTAACTCCAAAAAGGCAGATAAACACAGGTTCCTGTTAATTTATAATGGACATCTGTGTTGTGATATTTAAACAAACTATCCGTCAACAAGGAAATAAAAGCCTCTGGTCTACGAGGCCGGAGTGAGCTCCAGCAGCTCATAGCGGTCTCTGAGCGTGACTACCCGGCTTGCTGGCAGCGACCCGGGCAGGCGCTCGCTGGCTGTCACAGTATTCTGTGGAGCTTCTAAACTCCGACAACGGTGGAACAAATGTTCGATTCGCCATCTAACTTCGTAAAACTGCCGATATTAATAATCTACACAGTTGATTTCTCGCCTCAAAAACTTTCAGAAGTGAATTTAGTGTTGAAATGGCTACAAAAAAAGTAAAAAACGAGCAGCTTTTGGCTGCTGTTTTTGTACCCGCAGCCTGTACTGTTCCGGCGCTTTGCATTGTGGGATACAGTAGGCGAGATAGACTGGTCTGATGCAGACTGGAGAATTTTTCCAAATCAGTACGTCATCCGGGTATTTCTGGCATACTGGAGATTTTGCTTTTGTTCGCATACTGCATACTACATACTACATTTTGGCCAAATCAGTACGTACTACTAGTATAGTATGCGGTTTCGAATACAGCCATTGATTCTGGCATTAAAAAATTGATTTGACATGACAGAGACATATTTGTACAGACACGTATGATGAACTGATGGGTACTATAGAGAGTATAGAGAGAGTATAGAGACTATATAGAGTGCAAATAAACAAAATATAAACAATATTATTTATTATTATAATAACAAGATTATCAATAAGGTGCAAAAAAAAACATACAATTGTGCACAATGCCAGAAATATCAAAATATATGCATGCCAAAAGTAAACAGCTAACGGTGAGGATTAATTAAGAGGATTATAAAAAACAAACAGGTTATAACAGACAACATGTGTGCAGCTACACTTCCCAAGGCTGAATGATGGTAAAATCCTGCCTGCACAAACGACTCATATTTACCCATTTCCAGGCCTTTATAAAGCACTTTGTTTATATTTGTTTCCCTGTTTGGTTTGTGGACTAAAGTGTGAATCTCTTTTGTAAGAAACCAGATGTTTACTGTTTCAGCTCGGAGTCACGTTCAGCTGCACGGCTAGCGAGTTAGCTGACTAGCTAACAGAGACTGAAAACCCTCCGGCCTGTCGCAGTTTTCAGGCTAAATAACATTTTTTACATGCCAACACTGGTTATAACATGTATGCCGTCATATTTAAGCACAAAACGCAAGTGTTTGGTGTAAATATGTGTTGTTTCTTACCGTCAGTGAGGTCGCTCCGTGTCCGTCTGACAGCTGACAGTTTAAATGTCTCAACGGTTGTTTACTCACAGACATACGTCACTGTTTGTTTGATCAAACTGCGCATGCGTACAAAGGCCATTTTCTGGCCACACGTTCACCAAACTCCGTCATCACATTGTACAATTAAAGATGTTCTTGTTTATTTGAGGGGTTTTTTATGTTTACAAAATAATGATCAAGACAGTTTATGAATGAGTAAGTATCACTCTTTAATTCGGCATACACGTTATATTTTATATTATTTATTTATATTCTTTATTCTTATATATATATAAATATATATTTTATATATATACAAATAATAATATAAATATATATTTTTTTATTTTTATATTATTATATATATATTTTTACTTTTATATTATTATTATTTATTTATATTTTTTATTTTTATTTATTTATATTTTTATACACGTTATATTTCTCTTCCTTCTCACACAAAAATATACCTTATACTGTATATACTGTATATGTTCTTAATGTATATGTTCTTAATATGTCTGTATATATTTTTAATATGCCCTTGTACAAAGTATTTCCTTTTATAATTGTAATGTAAATGTAATATAACTTATTATTTTAATGGAGCTCCCCAGCAAAAAGTATTTCACACGTTTGTACCTGTATAACCCTGTAACCCATAACCCATCGATAGTCCAGTGTTGGTCATGTATGGTTTTCTTTGTTTTCTTTGTTCCTTTTTCCCTGATGATGGGCCTTGAGGCTAAACAAAAAAAAAAAAAATTTGTGGAAGATTTGTGTATGAATTTGAAATTTGAAATTTATATATGTTTGAAAATTTTAGTGTTATTGGTGTAACACAAATGTGATGTTGTATATAGTATGTATGTGATAAATTAATGTACATGATTTCGGACCCCAGGAAGACTAGCTGGTGCCATTGGTATCAGCTAATGGGGATCCTTTTTAAATAAATAAATAAATAAATAACCGGCGTGACAATAAACATGTTGAATCTTGAATCTTGAATCTTGAATCTTGAATCTTGAATCTTAAATAACATTGCGTGTCTTTAGTTTATCAAATTATAAAATTATATTCTAATTTATCCCTATCTTTCATATTGTAATATAGTTTGGGCAAGTACTTTTCCTACAAACCTTCATAAAATGTTAGTTGTCCAAAAACGTTTTTTGAGGATTGCAACTCGATCAGAGTCATACATCTCCTCTGCACTATACTGCACTAGAGCTTTTACTCTTGTGTGTTATACTCTATTTTAGCTTCTATCCCAGCTTTTATTTTTAGCTTGTTTTTATTTTCTAATCTTTAATGTTTTTATAACTGTTTTAATTATGTCTTAATGGTCTTTTGCACTTTGTCGCAATGTTCTTGAATGTTTATGTAAAGCACTTTGAATTGCCCTGTTGCTGAAATGTGCTATACAAATAAAGCTGCCTTGCCTTGCCTATTAAAATTCACAACATGATGATCAAATGAAAAAGTTGAAATTGTGATAACTAAAGTCGTGCAATGTATGTTATGTGTATGCCGAATTAAAGAATGGCATATACTAATTCATAATACGTCTTGATATTTATTGTATAACCAGAAATAATTCGCAAATAAACAAGAACATTTTTAAATTGAACAAAATCTTGATGGAGTTTGGTGTCCAGAAGTCTGCTTGGCGCCTGACGTCTACTGCGCATGCGCCACTGCAACCAGGAAGTTTTGAATCCTGCAGCTGACAGCAGCCAAAGTTGCTTTCTGTGCTGTGAAGAGGAATAAGTATCCAGTGTGCGTCCACAACAGGTAGGCAGGAGTACAAATGCATATTAAATCCTGCTTTAACTCTCCAAAAGCTCTCAGAATCCATTGAACTTGATGGTTAAAGGCTTGTATCGTTATGTGTTTTCTACCAGTTCCTCCAGTGAACGGGGGGTGAAGAAGCTTACTCCAGTCCCGCCCTGCTGAGCACATGTCCGGCTCCGGCTTCGACCTCGTCCCGGTGGACGGTGGAGGTGGAGGGGCTCCCATCCACCTGCCGCCGGGGGAGACGGTGCTGGGCAGGGGGCCCTTACTGGGAGTGAGTCCTCCTGCTGTGTGGCTTTATTTGTAGTTTACTATGCATTACTCTCAACAGTGCACTTTAATAAACATTACTGTAAATGTAGTGGTGGGATGTAACCTCGTACATTTACTCAAGTACTCTATTACTTGTACTAGTACTAGTACTTGTACTTCACTTGAGTCTTTCACTTGAATAGCAGAACAGTCACAGGGGACATTTTTATACTTTAAATACCTGAAGTACATTTACCTGATTATTCTTCTGATCTGAATACTTCTTCCACCACTGCTACCCAACAGAGGACAATAATCTATCTGTCTGTCTGTCTGTCTGTCTGTCTGTCTGTCTGTCTATCTATCTATCTATCTATCTGTCTATCTATCTATCTATCTATCTATCTATCTATCTATCTATCTGTCTATTCTCCATTTACTGAACTTTTGAAAATATTTTCAATTAATTTTTTTTGGGTTGTTTATCCACTCAAACTGTCCAGAAATTGTCACATTTAAAGATATAGATTATCCTTATTATTAGATAATCAATATGTAATTTATTGCACTGATTTACTGTATATCATTTTGATACTGTTTCCATTACTAACCATTTTGCTTGATCCAGACAAACTGATCAATATCTTTGTATTGTGTATTCCACATACACACCCAGGACTATTAAAGACTACAAAAGACTATTAAAGACTAAAACTAAGGATGATGTGAGTGTTACAGCTGAGCTGCAGGTCTTCCTCTGAACCACTGGAGGACTCTGTTATACTGATAACATGGAGGCAGCTGGTACAGGATGTGTAATATCTGATGGGGTACACCGTTGTCTTCGTAGTACTTATGTTATTAGAGCCATCAAAAAAATGACAGATTTTCCAATATGATATCATGGCTTTTTTTTTGCACATCTGAGTTTATAAATCATCTCTGCGTCTAAAAAATGAGCCTGAACATAATCTGAATCATTTTGTACTGAAGCTCTTCTCCTGTTTTGTTTTTCCTCATGTTGTCTCAGGTCAACGATAAGAGAGTGTCCAGACTTCATGGTCTGCTGGAGAACCTGAACGGACAGCTGCGTCTCAAACCGGTACGTCCTCTCACTGAAGATTTAAAACATCCACACCAGTGGTTTGCCATGTTTGACCATAAGCGTGAGCCTTTATCCCAAAGCATACCATGAGTTACACATCTGTAACTTTTTGTGGTTAAAGTTAGGGCTGTCAATTGATTTGAATATTTAATCGCATGATTGTCCATAGTTAAGTGCTTTTTTTTTTGTCAAGTATTTAATACTCTTATCAACATGAGAGTGGGCAAATATGCTGCTTTATGCAAATGTATGTATATATTTATTGTTGGAAATTAATTAACACAAAATAATGACATATTGTCCAGAAACCCTCACAGTTACTGCTTTAGCATAAAAAATATGCTCAAATCATAACATGGCAAACTCAAACCCAACAGGCAACAACAGCTGTCAGTGTGTCAGTGTGCTGACTTGACTATGACTTGCCCCAAACTGCATGTGATTATCATATTTTCATTCACATATCTTGAGGTCAGAGGTCAACGGACCCCTTTGAAAATGACCATGACAGTTTTTCATTGCCAAAATTTAGTGCAAGTTTGGAGCTTTATTTAAGCTCCTTTGCGACAAGCTAGTATGACATGGTTGTTACCAATGGATTCTTTAGGTTTTCTTGTTTCGTATGATGCCAGAAGCTTCACTCTAGCTTTAAAACTGTGCCCGCTACAACCTCAGAAAGAAGGATGGTGTTAATACATTAAAGAAATGATTGGCGTTAAAACAAATTTTCATCAACGCGTTATTATCGCGTTAACTTTGACAGCCCTAGTTAAAATATAATTATTTAGCGTTGTCTGCATGGCTGCCTGTCTGTGAGCTGTAGCGTGCTACTTTTGTGGCTGATTGTGTGCTATGAAGTCTGTCCAAACTAGAGTCTTCACTCAGAAATGTTATTGTGAACTTTAATGTCGCAGAAATGGAAGTCATCTCATGTCACTTTAGTGTGTTTAGTGTATCTGTAGTTAGGTATCGGTAGTTATAGCTAACGGATGGATGGTCTCTGTTTCTGGCAGCAAGATAAATCTTGTGTTTTAGGAGTAATGGATGTCAATGATGGCTGAAAGGTCTCCATTTAGTTGCTGTAATGACATACCATTTTTCCAACAGATACATTCAATACTCAGATCTTTATTAGTCTTGAGGGAGAATGGAGTCATTCCAGCAGCAGACGTCAGATGGAGGTCTGTTTAGAAAAGAGTAGACAGCATTAAAGACATAAATCACACCGACCTCATCTAGTTATCATTTGTTTAATTGACTTGAAGTCGATGCATCTGCACGTCTCAAATCATCATCTCAAATAATTAACACTTCACAGTCACAACACTTCATCCATTTTCTAATTGTGAGGTGGAATCAATTGCATCAATAACAGCCTGAGGCTATCAATGCTCTGACCTTCATACCTGCGTCATAAAAAACAGAAAATCACAATGCTTTCAGATTTTTCTTTTCAATAGCGTACGTTCGCTGGCAGTTTTTTGGCTGCAGGGCAGTGTGCATAAAGGAAAATCAGCCACCGATTTCAGATGATCGGTGCAGGTGAAAAATCAGGTCACTGTGACCCGTTTAAGAGGGGCCCTACAGAGAGAGCACTAACTAACCAAAGGCCCCTACTGTGCAGTTATAGTGATAGGTCTAATAAAAACGACTGCAGTCTGTGTCAGACTGTACAAAGTAGTGCTGAGGTGTAGATACAAGAAATACAAGCATAGTATTTAAATTTTTTTTTTTCGTACAGTGTTCTTCTACATATTCATTACGGTACATTGTGTTTTGAGATTTTCTCACATAAGTCCAACTAAACAATGAGCTGAAACTCACTATAAAGCTCCGTAAAGCTGAGGGGAGCTGCAGATTCAGCTGATAATTCACCACCAGAGACACCTATCACGTTGGCTTTTCATGCTTATTATAAAAATATTGATTACAGCCGCTTTAAAGACTGAATATAAATCCCAAAACATCATTACAGACTTTAGTTTTTCCCACATCCAATAATAACCCTGCTGGAGTTTATGGGTTCATCTTGTTGTTTTGATCTCTAGACCCACCTGAACCCGTGCTTTGTTCAGTCGTCCCTGAGCGACGACCCTCGACCTCTGCAGAGAGATTCCTGGTACCTTCTTCATCATGGAGACTTGTTCTCTCTGCTGCCAGGGCAGTACATCTACGAGGTGGTGGCCGTGGGCGGAGAAGACCGCACTCCCAGGTACTTACACGTAAAAAAATAATAATGCTCCTCTCCATCAAGATCAAGAGATGAATCTCATTTACTGCAATTTCTCCCCCAGACGTCTGCGTGAGTAATTAAATCAGATGGAAGAGGCTGTTTAATAAAAATCTTATCTTTTATCTTTAGCAGAGCAGACTGTGTGGGGTTGAATGGGGTCCAGTTCAAGTGTTGACTCAATTAAAAGCCAACATTAGGAAAATGGTTCTCTCTTTTATCTACGAATTAGCGTCCCCTCCATTGTCCTGACTGTCCTGTCTCTGTTTGAAATTAAGATCAAACACATGGAAAAAGGACTCTCAAGCAAATGTTCCCACTGTTCAAACCAGCTGAAGGTCATGTTTAATTCAGACAGAAATTCCAGCTTTTATCAGAGAAGAAACGAGGACTTCAACCTCAATTATTCAGGCTTAAACTCATTTTTTTAACTTATTTTGTCAAATATAACTTCCCGCAGAAACAGTCAGATGTTTGAAGAAGAAGAAGAAGAACTTCCTGTTTCTCCCGAGCCAGATGTGGCGCCACCTCCTCCTCCTGTTGGACAGACTCCACCTCACGAGGAGCCGACACCAGCAGCTCTGTCCAGCCAGGAGGAAGCCGCCAACAGAAGTTTAAACAAGGTTTGTTTAACATCAAAACCTTTATCAGCAGTAGTGTTGTCACAATACTGAAATTTCTACATACTATATACTGAATAATTTTATTACCATACTATATAATTTTATTATATAAAATGTAATTAATGGTGCCGTTAGATTGCTGCTAGACTGCCCCGTTAATACAGGTGCGTACCTCCCTTTGTGTGCGGCGAGCAGGAGCGTAAACACTTTTTGACCTCAGTGAAAATGTTGTTTTAAAGGCTAAACTCCAACAAATATGGATTGAAGCAGAAGATAAAAACATGTTGTGAAAATTGGAAATGATTACAGCTATCTTTTTTTCAATATCTGTTGACTTTTGGACTTAACAATGCTCTGGAGTTATTGGACATTTTTGGATCACACGAGTCAGAAACAATCCCACGCAGCCACCTCTGGAATCTACTTCTACAAATCGTATAAAATTAATATTATTTTGTATAACCTGATCTTTATCTGCAACTGTGCAGAAATAACTGCTTTAAATAGAACGAGTAGACATGCAAAAACAAAGAAAAAAAGCTCTTGATCATCATTTAAGATGATCAGCGTTATAGTTTTCAGTCTCGGTGTTGACAGCAGCAGCAGCAGCTCTGATGATAAACCCACTGTACTCTACTGAGAACTGTTTTCATTCATGTAGGGAGACTCTACACAACCAAAAGAAGAAGAGAAAGAGGACCAAAGTGACGTCACTCCATCTGTCACCAAGAGAAGAGTGTTACCTGCGTGGATGATGGCGGCTGTAGCAGCGACACACAGTGCTTCCTCCTCATCCTCCAGCCCGAAAGGTAGTGTGTTCATGTCTCATGGATTTATTACTTTTGTCACGTGTCTCTCCACACAGACAGAAGAACCCTCTTTTGTCCACACTTGACACTTAATGGGATCCGTCTTTACATCACAATACATCTGTTGGGTCTTCAAGGATCCTCAACAAGGATTCCCTTTTTATTGTGGATCTAAACATGTTTTTAGGAGGCATTCATTTAAAATTGTGTGAGACTGATAACGGATGTTTGAGGCAGATATCAGTATTTGAGATTTAAAAACTTAGATAGCGAAAGATATCGGCCAATAAGTATATTTTTTTGTTTTTAAACATAAACACATAACATAAACAGACAATCTTGACATGCATCTGTTAGATGTGTTTTTTAAAATTGTGACCAAGATGCATACTGAGTGGGATATTTCAGCCCGTTCTCATTCCCAGAGCGTCAAATACAAACGCTTTGACAAGGCCGTCTGCGTTACCGATACCGCACATAGTCACATTTTGAACGGGCACTGCACTAATGATAATAATAATAAACTTTATTTATACAGCACTTTTTAAAACTATGTTACAAATTGTTTTAAATGGTTGAACCAGCATTAATGTCAGCTAAAAAAATATAATTTTCCATATTAGGCTTGTTTTTAAGACACGTGTGCTGTGGTACATTTTCAGCTTTAATGCACAAAGTGTCTGGTGAAGAAATGGGAGTCTGTTTCCAGGTGATGTTGTCTAGGTGCTGCTGGGACGTCGGGACACCACCTGAACGCTGCAGACGTTTGTTGACCTTAAACAGCAGCTGACACCTGTCTGAAGGTGTCGCTCTCTTTGAATAGAGAAGCTGAGCAGGTTGACTGCTGTGATGTTTGACGAACTGACGTTAACAAGAGAATCAATAGAAGTGTAAAACACAGCGGTTAGCCTTTCTCTGTTGATAATTAGAGCAGTTAATAGAAGACGATGGAGATCCTCTCTTTCCCCCCTGAGTGCTGCTGTTTAAGTGTCTGCTACTGTAAAATTTACTGTGAAGGAAAGCAGACGGCTCTGCTCTGCTGGATGGACCCGCAGTGACTTCATCACTGCCTCCGTTACTGCGTCCATCCGCTCTGCGCTGCACTTCAAGAGCTGAGTTTAACTGGGCAGAGTGGGGCGATGGAAAAGTTCCAGTTTCCTAAAGAGAAACTTGTGATGCTCTCTGTGGCGTCTGCTTTCATTCACTGAGTCTTTTTCACAAATGTGTCCACAGTCACGTCATGAGTTTGATTTCACACAAAACTGTTAGCAGTGGTGGAAAGTAAGGCCATCCTTACCATAATAACACTACTTTAGGAGCAACGGAAGTCAGACGGCAGCTGGCGGTACCACGGTTTAACACGCTGCTCGTTAGTTTCACAGTTTCACAAGCGTTTCGGAGAACTATGGTGGCCTTCAGGTAACATAAAAACGTGAAAAGTAGAGCCAGAGTTTGGTTTGTCTGTTCTGGGCTACTGTAGAAACATGGCGGAGCAACATGGCGGACTCTGTGAAGAGGACCCGCTCCCTATGTAGATATAAACGGCTCATTCTAAGCTAACGAAAACACAAAGATTCTTATTCTACATTAATGAAAACATAGTTATGAATATTATATTCCATTTCTGCTTATAGATCCCCTGAAATGTTACACATATTCCGACTAATACAATGCATACTAGCATTGATTTTTAACAGATTTTGTGTGATGAAATGTAATATTATTATTAAATATTAAATCTTTTAGTGTCTGTTGAACTCTAGCTGCTGTATAATCCTCTGACAATGACATTTGTCTCTTCGTTCAATCAGCTGTGAAGAGAAGTAAAGGAGCTTCAACCAGCACTAAAGGAGCCGCAGCCAAACGGGCCACGCCCACCAAGACCTCCTCACCTGAGGAGGCGGAGCTCAGCGAGGAGGAGAGGCCGAAGAAGAGGAGAAGGAAGATCAAAAGTGATGAAGAAGAGGAAGCAGCTCAGTCTAAAACAGTTGAGTATTGTTAATGACTAGTCGGTGGCTGTTATCACGTGTTTTCACTGTTTTTGGTCCAGTTTGGTCCAAATAAGTCCTCCTGTCAATCTTACCTGTAAATGACTGGACTGTAAAATGACTGCCTTTTCAACGAGTGTCCAAAACATGTCTCCATGCTGTCTTTACAGACTAATGAACCCCTTTTTGTTTGTCTGTTCCTGTTGTTGACTCTCAGGATGTCCCTCCAGAGCCCTCAGTCAGGCTTCAGAGTGAATCCAAGAGGTCTGAGATGAGCGACGAGTCTGACGGCTTCACCATGGATGTGGACGAGGAGGAAAGAGGAGGAGAGACATCTACAGCGCACATAAACACCACGACACGGACGAATAAAATCAGCCAATCTGAGAACGAGGACAAGAAGTCGAAAAATGGACAACACACTAAACGAGGAGCAGCGTCTGTCGTGTCGAACAGCGGCTCTGCATCCGCATCCGGATTCAGAGAGCCGTGTCCGTACGGGAAGAGCTGCTACAGGTAATGTTTACCTGAGCACAAACACTGAGGCTGAGCTTCTTCAGTGCAAAAAAAAATGAAAGTCCTGCCAGAGGGCTTTTTCTTTGATGTGGCTCATTTTCCAACAAAGATGAGATGAAGTGCACTTGAGCTGATAAACATGAAACGAGCCAAAAACTGAATCAGGTCCAAAAGCTTCTCAAAGCAGCCGCCTCGTGTCTCTCTGCTTTGAGCCTCAACAGATATTCATTTTCTTGAATATAACATAAAAGATTATTTCAAAAACATTAAAGCTAAACATGAATTTTGAGGTTTTCTTACACAACCCTAAATCACAAAGTGGGTCTGAAGTGGAGCAGAGCATCACAGCCACATTCATTTACCTCTGAAGCCCCAAAACTGAAAAAAATCACAAAAAATTGACGAGTGAAAACTCAGAGCGTCATTTACAGTGTGATTGATGTAAAACACCTGAAACCAGATCAGCCAATATCATCCAGCTGCAGATCTTAAAAAGATAATTTGGGTGTTTTAAAGTGAGGTTGAATGAGGTACTTATCTGTAGTCAGGGTATTACCTACAGTAGATGACGGTCGGCACGCCCCCAGTTTGGGGAAACAGACAAGAGTACTGGTCCAGGAACAAAGCAATGCACTGCTGTGGACAGGGCAGCCAATGGCGCCGTCAAACATGCCGAGCTTCAAAACAGCAGTCCACAAACCAATGAGTGCTCAGACGTTCAAATCCAAGGCACTCTTCTGGCAAAAAAAATAAAAAGCCTTTATTCAAATGGCTATTTCATGAAGAAATGGGGGTGGGTTGTTACCCAATCTGAACATGTCATGAAATAGCCATTTGAATAAAGGCTTTTTATTTTTTGCCAGAAGAGTGCCTTGGACTCTCCCTTTTTTTTTTAAATATTCAGTTGTCTTTTGTTGCCTCCTTGAATTCTTAATATCGTCCTGTAGTAGCGTGTAACATGAAGCATTGTGGTAGTTCTACAGTTTACCCTAAATACATCGACTACAGACAACAACAGCTTTTAATGGACTATTCATCTTTTTACCTGCAACACACAACAACGCAGACCAGAGGGATTTATGTTGGTCTAAAGACAGCTGTAGTCATTTAGCTACCAAAAGTGAACTGTTCATTTTTTACATTGATTTATATGTATATAATATAGATTGTAAATCTCTCATCATGTAACTTACTGTAATTCATTTTCTTTACTAACATCCAATAATGTTCAAATGTAATTAGTAGGATAAAATTCATATTTTTTTAGTCGACCTGTGTGATTTGACATCCTCACAAAATTTTGCCCTGCTGCTGCTTAAATTCTTAAGAAGAGTTGGCCCCAGTCTGACCTCAGTCTGTGGTTTAAATGGTCCAGAACTTCCGCTGTTAGGTCCTTTTTAAATTAAATGTACATAACGGGGGAGCAGCAGCAGGGCAACATCCTGCAGAAATGCTTTGAGTGCAGAGTCTCCGACATGTCTCTGAAGACCTCTCATCACCTCCCTGTTTGTTTTTCCAGGAGGAACCCGGCCCATTTCCAGGAGAGCAGTCACCCCGGTGACACCGACTACGAGGAGGAAGAGGAGACGCAGGAGGAAGACCGGCCTGAGTGCCCCTACGGCACCGACTGCTACAGGTCAGACATCACAGCACGGTCAGATGAAAGGGAGGGATTAAGAGGTATGATGGGAAACCTGGTGACCTGATGAAGCTTACATTAACGGCAGAGATGGCGTAACGTTACAAGACGCTCCTCATCATCCTGAAGAAGAGACGGGTTTTGGTAGTAGACGATATGTTTTACCGATCAGGAGAAAAGACACATACATTACAGGTGATTGAATAAGACTTTGCATTACAGCAGTAATTAATGATAGCCCCTGTAGCTCAGTGATTAAAGCACCAACCATGAACTGCAACATCCCCTTTCATGTCTCCCTCTCCGTCATCATCTCTGCTGTCTGTAACAAAGGCCTAAAAATGCCCCAAAAAACATCCATCCATCTTTCACGTTATCTTTTTTATTCATTGACAAAAAAATGTGTTGCATTTTGTCATAGTACTTCTAGTCAGAACAAACTTTTTATTTAGATTAAGTCTCATACTTTCAAAAAAGTTGGCCAGTGTTTTGCTCGTTCGCGGTATTGGAGCTAAAGATGTAAAGTTTGTCCTGAGGGTCGAGCTCGAGGAAGCTCAATGATATATCTACACTGGAAATGGTTCATCCTCTGCAGATCACAAGTCTGACTGTTATATGATGAGATGTCTTGTCACTCCGTCTGTCCAACACTTGAGCAAAATATTGTGACAACACATTTTTCTGGGGGGTTGACACCATAGACTGTATATATATCTATATATATAGATATATCTATATATATATAGATGGACGACATGTCTCCACTTCCTCCCACTGTACAAAAGTGAAAAAAAATATCCCGGATCCCGGAGATTTTGGCGTCATTTGGAGCCAGAGTCTGCGCAGTAGTGATCGGTGGGCTGAAGCTCACTTTCGCCCTGTTTATTAATGTAATTTATTACTGAAAACAACAAACTCAACTGTGACTTTTTGTTCCCTGACAGGAAAAATCCTCTTCACAGGAAAGAATACAATCACACAAAGAAAGCAGGTAGGATGTTTAACCTTTTTGTTTTCTGTTTGACAATATCCTGATTCTAATTAACAATGATATCAGTAAAATTCAGTATACAGCATCAACACTAAGGACACAGTAAACATAATCGACATTAAATGTCTATTATTTTAATCAAAGAATTGGCTCTGCTCTCGACAAATATAATACATTTTAATAAAAAAATATATATTTCTTGATGTCAGGTGATCAAAGCTTCTTTAAAATGCAGGAAAAAGACATTAACTCAGGTCCAATATACAGATTTAATAAAGCCTTTTAAAATGGCTTGCTTAGTGAACATAAATAATTTTTTATAATTTAATGTCAAATTTTTCTTGTTTTCAACATTCAGTGTGTCAACATTAGCTGTGCTAAGTTTGGAAATAACTGAAAGTGTTAGTTTGGATTACTTAAGTGGGGTTGTATGTATACTCCAGTGGTAAAATGACCAATGAAAATGACGTTGAATGAATTTTTGTGAATGGAGTCTGGTGGCATTCTGGCGCTAAAACATATATACTTTGACCAAAATGTGAATATTCAGATGAGGAACACCACTGGGAAGCTACAAAATGATATAAAAAAAAAAATAATAATGACCCGTTCTTTAATTAATTAATACTATGATGCTTGTCATACCTTCATTTTAGGACATGAATGCACCACCAGGAATACAATTACAATTGAAACACTATTAAAACTCTAATATTAAGTAGATTTAATGAAAAATAGTGCAAACGTGTTTCATTGTGATGCATCACTGTAGTTTGTTGAGCAGGTTTCATGTCTCTGCAAGATGATTTTGATAGCGTACTAAACCAATGGGGCCTTGGAAGGCGGGACATTTAAAAATGACAGTGCCACTTTACATCACTTGGTAAATGTTGTGAGCGCTAACAGTAGCAGCAGGATTTACTGGGCTGATTGTGCAAAACCACTAGTGCTGTTTGGTCCTTTAACCACAATCAGCTATGTAACAAACGTAGAAAATATAAAAGGAATTTCCTTCTCAGAAAGGGTTTAGCAACAGATCCTCAACCTGAAGAAGAAGCGTCACACTTATATTCCCTCACACACGCACACACACACACACACACACACACACACACACAAACACACACGACCCGTCACCAGAGCTGCTCAGGATCCATAAACCCACTGGGGCCTATTGATTTTTTTCTGTTAGCAGGTCATATTGTAATCTCAGGATCCTTCAAGACATCAACCCCCGTTGATTTCCTGGAGTGGAAATTACCTTCTGACCCACACACACACACACACACACACACACACGCACACACACACTCACACACACACACCACCGCCCTCCACCATTTAATAGGAAACCTCTCTACACTGATGAGAAACGTGTTTTTCTCAGCAGTATTTACATTCTCAGCCTCAGTTGACATTTAGTTGATAGCGCTTCATTTACATTCAGTCGCTCCACGTCCTCGACAGTTGTCTCCTGATTTAAGACGCCACTGACAGGAAGAAGAAGGACGGAGAAATGATGGCTCTGCTGTCCTTTTACCCTTTGGAGGAGCGAAGAAAAGAAACAAGATGTTGTATTGAGGATTACTCAAGTAAAATATAAATTACAGTATATATCTAAATTAAGATATTTACCCAAAGCAGTGATTTCATAAGTGGCCCAACCACCAATGGTGTTGGTGTTTAATGGGTTTATTATTGTTATTATTATTATTATTATAAAAACTATAAAGCAGTTGGAGAGAGCAAACCTCTGCCAAAGCCGCACAATCCTCATTAATTTTTTTATTTAACAAATAGGGTGTAAAAGATTTTTAATCTGCATCTAAATACACATATATGTGCCAGATTTCTTTCTTTCAAGTCAAGTGAGTGCTAAAGGTCATGAGAAAATAATGAAAATGTTCAAAGGTGTTTCCTTGAAACATTATTTTGGATTTTTTTGTTTTGTCCATCATTTCTATCAATAATGATAAGAACAAGAATAATACAGAATAATTTCAACAGATACACCTGTTATCAGTGTAACATACATTTACAGTAAAACCAAATCTTTTGTCATAAACTAAACTGTTTTCGTTTATATTTATATGGTGAACAATTGTTGTTTAAGTGTAATGATGCCGATGTTTAGCAGGTTTAATGTTTACCATGTTCACCATCTTAGTTTAGCCTGTTGACATGCTAACATTTGCTAAATAGCAGCAGAGTATAGCTGAGGCTGATGGGAATGTCATTAGTTCTGCAGATATTTGGTTATAAACCAAAGTATTGCACATATTAAAATTGATGCGGGTGCTTGATGAAAAGTCAGAGGATCACCAACGTTGACTGATTTTTATTGTTTTATGGTAAAAGAAAAAAAGAAAAATCATGGTAATGTGTCCAAATACTTGTCAAGATAGGGCAACATGAAACAAAACTCTCCACGGTACTCACTTTGAGCCTTTTGTATTGTCTCACTCTGGATTATATCGTCATGTTCACACTGTTTATGCTTTTACAGCTCGCACTACACGTACCGTCCCCAAAAAGATTGATGATGATGATGAAGACGACGAGGACTTTGGGGATGACGACAGCTTCATAAACGACGACAGCGAGGACGCGGGCGATGACTCAGACTACGCGCCTCCCGTCTCAGATGACAGTGGTAAAGAGGACATCAGAGGACTGCAGAAGGAAGCAAAGGCCTTTACGAAGAAGAGGAAGTAGATACAGACCTCTGTTTTCTTTTTGTTGTTTGATTCACTGCTGCAGCAGCTGAGGCCTCAACAGATTCATGTACGGGTGGGAAACATTCCAAAACACACCGAAGATGTTTGGATCTAAGTTGATTGAATCCTGCCTAAAAGTGAATTATAAGCAGCACTTTGAGCTCTGTGGCCTCCCGTCTGTTTACCAACAACACATTTAAAGATTTCCGAGTTTATATTTTCTTTTCAACGTTTGCTTCCAGCTGCCAACATGCAAAAGCTGTCAGGTGTCTTCGCAGGTGTCGTCATAGCAACCTCAAACACAACAGTGGACTGCGGTAATTCGGGCTAATTAAAGCAAATAGGTTTTTGAATGAAAAGCATGCCTCATGCAGCGTAACGCTAATTTAAATTGGGGAATGTTCCCATGACATCGGTTCTGGCTGTTTACTGAAGATGCAAAACACACGAGTTGATTTGACAAACCACTAAGTGTTTGTTCTGAACCATTGAAAACACTCCGACATAGTTTCTGATCAGCACTCAGCTGCAGTATGTAAGCATTAGTCCAAACTGAACCTTTTTCATTGTATGTTTTATCAGATTTTTTATTTTCATTTAGATTTTATTTCAGATAAAAGCTCCATCTGTTCCTGTTTGGGATTGATTCTGCTCATGTAAATATGTATGTTTTAGGAGTAGATGTCTTATAATTGTTGCTCTAATTTGTTTTTCTTACATTAATTGAATACATTTGATGAAAACAAACTCTTTCCTGTTTTTTTTTTTTTTAAAGTTATTTTTTTGGGGGCATTTTTCCATTTTTATTGAGGACAGTGGATAGAGTCTTGAAAGGGGGGAGAGAGAGAGTGGATGCGGAAAGGGCCACAGGCCGGATTCGAACCCGGGCCGCCGCGGTCAGGACCAAGCCTTGATACATGGACGCCTGCTCTACCAACTGAGCTAACCCAGGCACTCTTTCCTGTTTTTGATTGTATGGTGTTATTATGAAGCAGAAATCCTTGACTAGTCACCCACCAAACTCTGTACAATTATAGAGAGAATTTTACAAGAACAACACAAAATGTCACATTTATATATTCATTTATCAACAGTAGGTCAATTTATGATTAATTTCATTTTTGATTAATCTGCTGATTATTTTCTAGATTAATCGTGTAATCGTTTTGTCTATAACATGTCAGAAAATAGTGAACATTTCTCAGAGTGCAAGGTGATATCTTCAAATGTCTTGATTTGTCCAAAACCCAAAGATACTCAGTTTAATATGATATAAAACAGGAAATATCTGCTAAAAAAAGCACAATATTGGCTTCCAAAATGTTGTGGAGTAGAAGTATAAAGGAGCATAAAATGGAAATACTAAAGTACCTGAAAATAGTACTTAAGTACAGTACTTGAGTAAACCTACCTAGTTACTTTCCACCCCTGAGAATAAGTCCTGTCAACCAGTTTGCTGAAGTGTAGCACCAAGTGTAGACCCAGCACAGGTGACAGAGTTTGAAAGCTGCCACAGAGAGCTGATCTGAGGTCTGCTGCCCGTCAGGTTGTTTGTGGTGCATCGTGGGTCCTCCAGCTGACACTATGCATTCATTGGTGATGTTAAACTGGCCGGCGGGCCTCATGAATTTCAACAGCTGCAAACACCATCACGACTCCAGAGCTGCTTTCTGAATGCACAAACAACACGAGTGGATTCACCCACAGTACCACCACTACATACATTTTTAACACATGATCCCACTGTGAAGGTAAATCCTCAACATCAAACCGCTTCCTGTCTCACCTCATCCTTTTCTTGCTGGAGAAAATATCTTTCCTCTCACGTGACTGGCATTATAATTCCTTATTTCACACAACGGGCCCCAACACTGCTCACATTAACAAGCTGAGGGAGGGTAGAAAGTTCCTTTAGTGAAATGCAACATAGACATTAATGCAGCAGTAATATTAATCCAGAAAGATCAGATATAATAGTAAAACACTGACAGGGAAGGTTATACTGCACGATGAGTACTTTTACTTTTCATACACTAAAGGTACAGAGTGTAGCATCTCAGGGGATCTATTAGCAGGAATTTAATATAATATTCATAACTTTATTTTAGTTAGTGTATAATCACCTAAAAATAAGAATCATTGTGTTTTCGTTAGCTTAGAATGAGCCCTTCATATCTACATATGGAGCAGGTCCTCTCCACGGAGTCCGCCATGTTGCTCCACCATGTTTCTACAGTAGAATAGACAAATCAAACGCTGGCTCTAGAGAGAGACTTTTACGTTTTTACGTTACCTGAAGGCCACCGTAGTTCTCAGACACGCCTGTGCAACTGCGGTAACGTGAGCAGTAAAACTGTGGTACCGTCAGCTGCCGTCTGACTTCCGTTGCTCCTAAAGTAGTGTTATTATGGTAAGGATGGCAAGCAAGACGAACGGCGTTACCACGGTTTTGCACTCTGGCTCACGTTACCGCAGTCTTAGAAAGGGAGGAGTGAGCAATGGATGTTGGTTGCAATCTGCAACCACACCACTAGATGTTGCCAAATCCCACAGATTATACCTTTAAGTACATTTTTCTGATAATACTTTTACTTAAGTAAGGTTTTAAATACAGGACTTTTACTTGTAGTGGAGTATTTTCACAGTGTGGTATTAGTACTTTTGCTGAAGTAAAGGATCTGAATACTTCCTCCACTACTGCTATACAGTGCAAAAAACTCTCCATCTTGTTAGGTCTGAAATGTAGTTCTAAAAACATTAGTTATTTACACTTCTTAGCGGTAGTAAGTGGTGGTCCCAAGTGGAGTTTTATGTTTTAATTTTGAGGTGCATAATGGTGTATAAGCTGCTTTGTCACATTTTAAAATATGATGGAACCATTTATGACGTGAGATACACTAGAATTCAAACTGAAATATTGTTGGATTGATGCGATCATATAAACGACTTCATCAACATTTTTTATTATTTATTTATCATTGTACAGATTAAATATACACACCATCAGTCTCCGGCTGCAGATCATCAGGGCAGCAGCATGATGAGTCATTGTTGTCATGCTTCCCTGTGATTGGCTCAGCTGTTTCAGAGCAATGAGATCAGTGATGTGATTGGCTGAGAGCGCATTTATTAATCACCATACCCTCTGATTTCAGCTCATTCTCATTCCCAGGTCATCAAATACCGACGCTTTGTCACCCTCGGCGCTGCATGCAAAAGGCACCCTTTAGCGCCTCTATGAAATGCGGCAAGCTTTCAATTAACTACCATGTAAACCCATCCACGTCAATATTAAACACTCAGAGAAAGTGGTCCGGGAGTGTGGTGACGGGTCTAACAAACACAAGGCTTTCATCCATGAGACCGCTGTTCGTGTCCTGTGCGCACAAGTGGTTTTGTTGCCTAAACCTAAGCAAGTGTTTATTGGGACCGAAAAGTGAAGCCGATGGCAAAGCGTCAGTATGTGATGAGTTGGGATGGTTTGGGGATTTATATTCCACTTCAGCCAGCATCTTTTGCACTTTACGCTGCTGCACGTGCTTGTAGCCCCCGTTTATGATGCAGGCTTGTAGGGGAATACAAACGTTTTTTACTTGTTGTCCGAAAGCGGTTAACATCTTCCGAGTACTTCCATGATCACACAGGGTTGTCTTGCCAGGATAAGAACATCTTTCCTCGAGGCGAGACCAACGTTTAAATCCAGTATTTCCAGAAACAGAACTACAACATGGCCCCACTGTTCTTTTCTTCGCTGTATGAGCCACGCCCGCTACACCTATTGGAAGCACATCATCTCTGGTCGGGTAATACACGTTGAAAATTCCCACTCTGTGCGTCTCTTTGCTCTGTTTCTGGGCGAGCTGCAGCAGATCTGTCAGATGTTTGACCTCTACTTCAGCCGAGCTCCCTCCGTGTCCTCCGTCACTCGGACGGAGCAGGTCCGTGCGTCCCCTTCATCCACCGACTTGGCGGCCGCAAAAGTCACCATCCTCAGCTGGAACTTGCCCGCCTTCTTCAGGTGCTTGGTGTTGTGTCGGACACTCATAAAGCAGAGGGTGTTGATGACCCCATTGCTCATGGCGATGCACTCGATGATGTAGAAGACCACCAGGGAGTTCCTGTCCCTGGATATGAGGGTGGGGTAGAAGTCCCGCAGCAGGGCGAAGCCGTAGTACGGCGCCCAGCACAGGACATAGGCGACCAGCACCAGAATCAGCACCACCACCGTCCTTCGACGCCTCTGGAGCCTCTTCCGGATCTGATCTGTCTGGAATCCCGGGACGTCCTTAAACCACAGCTCCCTGGAGATCTGGATGTAGCAGACAGCCATGACGGTCACCGGGCCCATGAACTCCAGAGCGAAGATGAGGAGGAAGTAGGAGCGGTAGTAAGCCTGCTGGTCCACGGGCCAGATCTGAGCGCAGAAGGTCTTGTGGGGGCCACCTTCCATATGGGGGTACGTCGTCTCAGAGGCCATGTAGGCGGAGGGGATGGAGATGAAGATGGGGACGATCCAGACCGTCAGGATCACGCAGTACGCCGTCTGGTACTTCATACGAGGCTTCAGAGGGTAGAGGATGGCCATGTACCTGCACACAAAAAGGCTTGTTTAGGTTTAGGCAACAAAACTACAACTTCTTCAGGTTTAGTCAACAAAACTACAACTTCTTTAGGTTTAGTCAACAAAACTACAACTTCTTTAGGTTTAGGCAACAAACTACAACTTCTTTAGGTTTAGTCAACAAAACTACAACTTCTTTAGGTGTAGGTAACAAAACTACAACTTCTTTAGGTTTAGTCAACAAAACTACAACTTCTTTAGGTTTAGGCAACAAACTACAACTTCTTTAGGTTTAGTCAACAAAACTACAACTTCTTTAGGTGTAGGTAACAAAACTACAACTTTATTTAGGTTTAGGCAACAAAACTACAACTTCTTTAGTCAACAAAACTACAACTTCTTTAGGTGTAGGTAACAAAACTACAACTTTATTTAGGTTTAGTCAACAGAACTACAACTTCTTTAGGTTTATGCGGGAAAAAAAACCCACTTAGTTAAGTTTAGTGGAAAACATTGTGTTTTGGCCAAAAATAACAGATTGTTGATTTCACACGGGATGCGAATTCCAGTCTCTTAGGTGGAAACCCTGTGTTTTGTGTCCCATCCATTGCCCCCAACCTCTACCCCTTATTGAGTTTCACGCTGTTTATACTACAGCCCCTGACTTCTGCTTCTACTCCTGTCATAATTACTGCGGTCACTAGAGGTCACTGTCATGTTCTATTATACGTCCTTTCGGTGATCTACCATGTGAATAGATGGTAAAAGCTACTAATGGGTGTAGTAGGCCCCAATTGACCCACATCTATGAGGCTTATAGCGACTGATAACGCCAATCTGTACCCTTGATGCAGAGCTGAGAAGGACACAATCAGACACACTACCAGATGTTTAGCTATGAACACTGAACTGGAACCACTCTGACCGTCCCCGGATATACAGAGATTATCCATCTTTCCTCCCTGCAGATGCTATTTATACATTATAGGGGATGTCGGCCATGATAAATGAAACAGGGCTGCTGGTCCTTAAGTGTGAGCGTCAGTCGATGACGGATTTGGTTCAGAAGCTGACAGGAAGCCCAGAAGCAGCTTTTTATTAAATAGATAAATCATCTCCGGTCAGGTCGTCCTCCGAGTACTGAGATCTGTTTGATGTGGAGCTCTGTAGTTCAGCCAAACATACGTCTGCCTGCTGCATGCTAATGTTAGCAAGTGCTTACAGTTGGTATGTTGGCACAATAGCATGTTAATATGCCAAACATTAGCATGTCAGTAGGTGTTGAGGTTCATCTTAAAGTAGCCTAAAGCTGAGGTTTAAAGGATTACGCCAACACGTTCTCATCCCAACTCGTCACATACTGACGCTTTGTCAGACCCAGCGGCATCACTTTCGTCAGATCACTGTACTGTTCACACTACACAACTTGCTGTCTTGTAATTGTGAGTCTTTAAAAGTGGCAGTAGGCAGTATCTTTTTGGCATCATTGGGCAAAAATTCCATGATAACCTTTCAGCATATTGTAATTCAAGTGTTCTGAGAGATAACTAGACTTCTGCACCTCATCATGGCTCTGTTTACAGGCCCGTGATGGGAGGCTTTGACCATCACAGGTCATCTCATTGAGAGAGCGTTCCTATTGGCTGTGCTCCGGTCATGTGCAACAACTTTGCTCCGTGTTGCAAATGCAGCACTCAGTAAGTAGGCGACCACTCCTCCCCCAGGTTTCCCCACAACCCATGGCTGTAGCTCGTGGCCGGAGTCCCCGACAGGTCCAGATATTTAGCATGCTAGATATCTGGAATGCGTCTGACATGACGCTCGAGCGCCGATTTGCCTCTGATCTAGTGCTTTTGTCAGGAAGCACCAAAATATGTCAGGGAGCGGAAAATCAGGGCTAAAATCATGAAGTGTGAACTAGGCATTAGTTAGGTTTAGGAAAAAAACAACATGGTTGAGCTTAAAATTACTACGTTTGTACACTAAAAATGTGACTCAACGTTGTGAACACAGGAGACGAACGAACAGCTGATTGTAAAGTGAAATGTAAAGTACGGCACATGGACAGCGGTCTCCTGGATGAAAGCTTTGTGTTTGTTGGACCCATCCACTTCCCCTCCCGTCTGCCCTGTCTGTCTCTTTCATTCTTATAACTACGTCACCACAGCACTTTCCTTGAGCGTTAACCGTTGACCCGGATGGGTTTACATTATAGTTAATGGAAAGCCTAGCACTAAGGGGGGCCTTATGCATTCACAATGGGAAGAACAAGAATCATTATTCTGATTAAGGAGTGAGGACACATCACTTAAAGAAGGTCGACCTCATTGTTAGCCTTGTCGTGACACCACATAAATAACCTAAATTAGCAATTTTAGCTGTTCATTAGTGGCACGGCAAGGCTAGTCTGCACATCCTCCAGAAACAGGCTGCAGAAGAAGAAGTGCAGACTAACACAGCTAATGAGCTTTATTTTGTGTGTAGTTTGTTGCTCTATCACAGCACTGCAGCAGCTACTGTAGCAGCGGAGAGGAGGTGTGTTATCACAAACAAACCAGAACTCGGCCCTCGGCTATTCTCCCACACAAACATGTTGCTGCTAACGTGATCTCAGCGGGCGGTCATGTACATGCAGGAATAATAAGCTTTGAGGCGATCAGAGGAACACACACCTACACAGAGAGGGAGAAAGAAAGAAAGGAAGAAAGAAAGAAAGAAAGAAAGAAAAAGAAAGAAAGAAAGGTAAATTGAGAGAATCAAGGAAGGAATAGGAATCTCCGGTTCATATTCTTCTCTTTATATCAATTGATCCCAAAGGATGAATTGACCTCCTATCATCTTTCATTTAGCGCCAAACCTTCAACTTATCCACAAGATCTCTAAATTAGGGCTGTCAAAGTTAACGCAATAATAACACGTTCATGCAAATTGGTTTTAATGCCACTAAAAGCATTAACGCTTGCAGCTTTTAAGTTGAAGATACTGTGAAGATACTGCCATCATATGAAACTAACCATGCCGTACTTGCTTGTCGCGAAGGAGGCGTTAAATAACGCTCCAAAAGTACGGTAAATTTTTCCGAGGAAAAACTGGCATGACAATTTTCAAAGGGGTCCCTTGACGTCTGACCTCAAGATATGTGAATGTAAATGGGTTCTATGGGTACCCACGAGTCTCCCCTTTACAGACATACCCACTTTATGATAATCACATGCAGTTTGGGGCAATAGTTAAGTCAACACACTGACAGCTGTTGTTGCCTGTTGGGCTGCAGTTTGCCATGTTATGATTTGAGCATATTTATTTATGCTAAATGCAGTACCTGTGAGGGTTTCTGGACAATATTTGTCATTGTTTTGTGTTGTTAATTGATTTCCAGTAATAAATATAAACATACATTTGCACAAACATACATTTCCTTTTTGTTTTCTTGACCTGTTTCTGGCGCTGTACAGCCTGTTTAAGCCATAATGTTTCCACCTGGACGACAATACAGCTACACCTAATGTTTTTTTCCTGGTAGAAGAGAGCTGCTCGCAAAAACAATATTGAGCTGCACTCGCCACTGGGTTCAGTGCACATCACAGCGTGCAGTTGGGCTTACCTCAATGCAGAGAAAAGCCGTCATGGCGTGGCGCAAGCCATTGGAAATAATGGGTTTCAGAGCGCAGTGGTGCCGTTGTCATGTTGTGTCTGAAAAGACCTTCAGTGAGGAAACAATGTCTTCGAAACTCATATTTTTCTGGGGGAGGACCGCCAGACCCCCCCGCTCAGATGTTGAAATCCTCCCTATTTTTGAGGTCTCAAGGTTGGCAAGTATGGTCCGCCACAGACAAAACAATAATTGAACATGGAGGTGGACAGTTGCCGTGAACAGATGTAGTTCATGTGTCTACGCCCCTTCTAATGATTACTGAGGAGTAGTCACACAGTTTTTATTTACATCACTGCAGACTGATGGATAGAGGGCAAAGGTCACATGTCTCGGATCAGTGAGCATCCAAATTCAGATGTGATTTACTGAGAAATGACAGGAAATGGATAAATATGAGAGAGGAAACAGGACATACAGTACAGTGAATCATGTGTCATGTCAGATTTATAACCTCTAGATTGAACATTTGTTTCACTAGTCTATATTGTTTTTATTCATAATTTAAAATAAGTCTGAGGATAATGCTGATATTCCCAACGGCCTCCTCTCTTTCCTCATTACGCCTTTGCATTTCCTGCATTATGTTACCCACTTGCTATCTTGCTAAATTGTTCGCCTCTGTGTCTTCTAGACACCGACAGTAACGTTAATATTGCCGTTGCGTAGCAGCGGTGTTCTTCACGACTTAACCACTTGAACGCCAAGCATATCGTGTACACGACTACCCAAGTTGTAAACACGAGTTCACGATATTCATTTGAAGGCACCATTACTAAACTTGTTTGATTATATCAGAACATCAAGACGAGAAAAAGCTTGGACTTAAGAAAGCTTGGACTGAGTTTTATGACCACCTTACACTAAACGACCGAGATCACGCCGCAACTCTAGCAAAACTCTCATCATTTTAATTTCGACATTGAAAATATGTCTGCGACAGTGAAATCGCTTGAAAAGTCGTTTGGTGTAAGGTCGGCATTTGTCAGCATTGGCTTCTTTAAACCATGACCCCTGTCATTCCCTAACCTTAACCACATGGTGTCACAATAATGTCCGCCTCATCAGCCCTGCAGTTACCTGACCTTCCTCACCTATACGCTCCCCACCGTCACCTCATTCCCTCATCAGCCTCTCACTACATGTATACATGCCCAGATCCTTTGTTCCTCTGCCAGTTCATCAAAGTTGCCTTTGAGTTCCAGCCATTTGTATTTGTTCCTGTTACCCATTCTGGATTTACCTGGATTTTGACCTGCTTTCTCCAAACCTCACCAAGTTGTTTTTAATCTTGCAATCTAACCAAAAACCTTCATGGACGTACTGGAAACCTACACTTGGACTACATGTGTGTGATGACAAGTGGGCTCACCTGTCCACAGCGATAGCCAGCAGAGCGTTGGTGGACACGTAGAGGGAGACGGTGCGCAGGTAGTTGGTGGAGGCGCAGAGCAGCAGGCCGTGATCCCACGATAGCTGCTTCACCACGTAGTAGTCCAGCAGGAAGGGACAGCACACCGCCGCCACCAGCACATCCGACACGGCCAGGTTGGCGATCAGCAGGTTGGTCAGGTTGCGGAGCTGCTTGTAGCGGGCGAGGCTGGCGATGAACAGACAGTTCCCCACTCCGCAGACCAACATGATGCCCACCAGGACCACGGCGATGACGATGGTGGCCACGAAGAAGGCCTGGCCCTGCGTGGTGTCCGGGATCTCGTCGAGAGGAATCTCATAGTCCAGGCTGTCACTGGCCAGGACGTAGTCTGATAGAGCCAAGCTGCTGTTGGTTGGGTCGTCCATTTTGGATCAGGTCAACATGCCCAGGTAGGAGTGTCTGCAGGGAAGGTTTGGGAAGTAAAAAGAGTTTACATTTTGATTCCCGTGAAATAATAACAGTCTGTTCACAATGTCCATTTATTCTGGACATCCCCTTTAAGTTGGGTTAAGTTAAAAGTTGAGATTCTGCAGGAGGGAATCGTGATGTAATCAGGCGGCGACCTCCAGAGTCTGAAAAGTGAAACCAGTGCAGAAGTGCCTTAAACTTTCATTCTTTCTAATAGCCAGCAGGGGGCGACTCCTCTGGTTGCAAAAAGACGTCTGATTGTATAGAAGTCTATGAGAAAATGGCCCTACTTCTCACTTGATTTATTACCTCAGTAAACATTGTAAACATGAGTTTATGGTCTCAATCGCTAGTTTCAAGTCTTCTTCAATACAGCATGATGTTCATTTAGTAAATTATGGTCCCATTTAGAGTCAAATACACCATAAAGCAGGGTATGCTTTAGGGCGTGGCTACCTTATGATTGACAGGTCGCTACCACGGCGTTGTCCAGTCTGGGAGTTGTCCTTGTTTTCGTCTTAAAACTTCAACCCTTTCACAATGTGTTTTCAGTTCATGAAAGTTAATTAAAACCATTTTGGTCGCCTAAAAATGTCTTATTCAGCATTCAGCTCCACCCTCTTGTGTCACTTCTGGTTGCAAATACCAAGATGGCGACGACCAAAATGTCAAACTGGAGGCTTCAAAACCGTAGTCCACAAACCAATGGGTGATGTCACGGTGACTACGTCCATTTCTTATATACAGTCTATGGATATAGAGTAGAGTGACACTAGTTACTTTTGTCAGCTACTGTTTCAAGGTCAAGAATGAACTTCCAATCTCAACTCTAAAGCAAATATGTTTCCAAAGTCAATGACGCATTTTCCATCTCCTAGCTTTGAGCTGTAGCTGTAGTTCGTCTTGGACCAATCAGAGTCATAATCAGTCATTTTGAAGATTGTAATGCACCTATGAGGTCAAATCCTGTAGGAACACATGAGCCTTTAAAGTGTGGAGAAAAATCTGTTATCTCCTAAAAACAGCTGCTCACTGTAGTTTTTATCAAACAAACAGGAGGAAATGGTGCATTTGTTGGAGACTATTTTCAGCGACGGATTAATCCACATGTGGTGTTCTAGTGAGTATTAGTGGCAGCAGGACGGTGTATGTGGGATTGAGTCAAAATAAACTACAGTGTGTGTTCATGGTGATGAAGGAACATGCCACCCGGTGACACAGTGAGGCTCATTGATGTGTTTTTAATAGTTGTTGGATAAGAATTGAGCTCCATGGCTCAGAGGAAGAATATATATCAGGCTTTGATATACACACAATACTTGTTAGTAGATACATTCACTGTTGGTTTGGTCTTTTCAGTTCACAATAAGAAAAATACAGGATATAACTTGTGCTTTAACGTCATGTATAAGGTGGCAGGGCACTGGAGCCGATATCCCAGCATGCACTGAGTGAAAGGCAGCGTACACCCTGGACAGGTCACCAGTATATCTCGGGCCTCTCACACACATACAGTACAGACACTAGATTTAGTGTTTGACATACAGACAGCTGTTTGGCCGCTCAGTGTAACTTGAGAAATGTTGGATCTGAGTTATTTGATGCATTATTTTCATAGTTTTGCTAATGGTGTTGCTAGGTTACAGTGTCCATGTAGTCTACTTGTTAGATTTGTTCGCAGGTTGAGGAATGTTACGTCTCACCTCTGACGTCTGAAAAAGTCTTTTACCGCTCCGACGCAAGAGTCAGCTGCATCAGAGTGGGTTTGTTCTCATTGATTGTAAATTGAAGCTCAGCAGGAGTCAGCTGGGCTGTAGGAAGTATTCAGATCCTCTACTGAAGTAAAAGTATTAAAGTAAATGACCTGCATCGACAATGTTACTTAAAGGTGATCTATACGATATCCAGAGCATCAATGTAGCATCAAACAATCATTAGTTATGTAAAGATATAGAGGAGTAATGTCTACATGAGCAGAGAATGAAGTCACTCTCCCTCTGTTTGTGCTGTAATCAGCGCAACTCTGTGCTTTGTTGACATAGCCGGGCCGCTGTGTGTGCACACTGTATGTGAGCATGCCCCACTGGCTAGCTCACGGCCGCCGGTAATGTAGCTGATATGCATTTGCTATATGTTGATCATGGAGCGGGGCTACCCACCACAGCTAGCAGCATTAACTTCACGTTTGGGGTCCGATTAGTTTATGTATTGTGTAGTTAACATTAGCCCCTTAGACATTCTCTGTCTGTAGAGGTTTTTGTTGTGTGGAGCGGACACGGCA
This sequence comes from Sebastes umbrosus, assembly GCF_015220745.1. NCBI lineage: Eukaryota > Metazoa > Chordata > Actinopteri > Perciformes > Sebastidae > Sebastes > Sebastes umbrosus. Next base: position 15,924,207 of record NC_051271.1, read on the forward strand.
CTTTTTAGGAGGAAACTCATTGCAAAAATGGAACACGGAAATGTGGATAATTCGCACTGGACCGGGTATGCATAGTTGTCACCTATATGCAAATTTTCCACATTTCCGCACTACATTTTCACATCGCACTGGTGAGAAACGGCTTTTACTCATAATAATACATTGAAATATTGGCAGTGTAGCGTCTCATAAAAAAAATATATCAAAGACATTTTGCAGATAAAGTTAATAATCATAATTAATAATGGTAAACTGCAAAGTTTGATGATTATATTTAACTTTTCATGTATATATTTATTTTCTTGGCATGAATGGTCTTCCATACACAAGTACACACATAGTTTAATCTTAATTTAAAAAGTGTCAGTCAAAAAATTCACATCATGCTACATCGCAAAGACATCTTAGCAGATGTTTCCACTGTCTTTAGGTTTGTTCTCATATTATTTCTAAATGAAAGGCCAGCGGAGTCAGTGGAAGGTTTGACCTAAATTCACCTTTTACCACCACAGGTCATTTAAAGGTCACTCAACCAGAACTCATCATGAAGTAGATCCTCAGCCACACCTACCTGCTGTAGATCATAGCAGATCATGTTATATTAAAAAATAGGTACTATTAATAAATATAACTCATAAGGAAATCTGTTACTGCCAGAAAAATCTATAAATTAAAGATTAATAAATAAATTATTTATTTTCACGGCATTAATGGGCTTCCACTGACAAATTACTCCAATCTGTTAACCAATTTATATTACATGTGTACATGCATATATGCACATGTAATGGTTCCACCTTTCTCACATTACTCATTCAATATTTATGGCAGTACTCTTTGCACTCCCTTTCACCTAAATGTGTCTTTGTTTCCTGTTTACATGAACAGTTTGACCTGTTTATACATACTGTATGTTGTTGTCCATGTAGTTGTTGTTTAGAGCTGCAGTGATTAGTCAATTAAGGGTTAGGGTTAGGTTGTCTGTCCATCATAAGACACTCTTTTGGTAATCGATTAATCGTTTCAGTCATTTTTCAAGCCAAAAAATGCCAAAAACATTCTCAGGTTCCAGCTCCTCATATGTGAGGATTGTCTGTTCTTTGTCATATATCACAGTAAATTTAATAATTTATGGTTTCTGACAGTTAGTCGGACAAAATATAGCACATTGAAGACATCATAATGGACTCTGACATTTTTTTTTTTTACACTATTCATAGACTAAACAATTAATCAATGAGTCAAGGAAATAATGGGCAAATTAATCGATAGAAAAATGAAAATAATCGTTAGCTGCAGCTCTAATATGTTTATAGATGCTCCTGCTTATTACATAATAGTACATTTATGAGCATTGTTCCACTTTTATAGATTTCTCCTATGAATAAACACAGTAAAATAAAACTGAATTTCTGTTTTGTTTGTAAATTTGTAAATTTACAGGATGCACGTGTTGAACTGCAGAACTAAGGGTATTTTATTTTAGATATATAAATTACAGTATCTAACTGTATAATTTAGACCTCATTGCCATCTTGCAAATAATAATAATAATAATAATAATAATAATAATAATAATAATAATAATAATAATAATGAAATATGAAGGATTTTTAAAAAAAAATGTTTTTAACTTCTGACCACTTGAATTCTCTCCGGGACCCTTTGGGTTCCCCGGACCACACTTTTGGAACCACATCAGAGCGTGAGATACTACTTCGATTACAAAATAAGAAATAAAAAAACCCATAAGAAACACATGAGAGCAGTGACGACCTGAATATATAATATGAATATAAGACCAACTATTTCTGCACGTGTTGAACTGCAGAATTAATGGTATTTTACATTCAGTATTTGTGTTTGTGAAAACAACAACAACTAACATTTAAAATAAGCAGAAAGTTTTCAGGTGAAAATCTGCATTTAATGTGTGAAATGTAAAAAATCCAACATTCAGGTTTAAAGATTCTCCAGCTGATCATTAATAACTCAATTAAATGACGTAATCAAAGAGAGAAATGAACACTGATGTGTGAATAAAGGAGATGATTGATAATAATTAGTGATACAGACCTGAAGCTGCTTCTTCGCGCGCTCTGATCCACTGAATGACTGAAAGGACCTAGAGGCGCGTTCACGACGTCTAGCGAACCAACACGCACACGCACACGCACACTTTATTCCTCAGAACATAAATTATGTGCACGCGCTGTGATGTCATATATGTCCCCTTTGTTGCTCACAAAACATACAAAGAGTTTATAAAATATGTTTTGTTATCAGTTAAGCTTCCCAACAGTTTATACAGCTGAAACGATTAATCAATTAATAAATTAGTTAATTGACAGAATATTAATTGACTATGACTATATTGATGGTTAAAGTCATTTTAACATTTAAAAACATTACCTGGTTCCAGCTCCTTAAATGTGAAGATTTGTTGCTTTTCCTTTTTAATAATGTAATGTATTATTAATTAATTAGATGGAGTTACTCTGCGTTATATTCAGTTTTAACAGTTTTCTTCATCTCCTTGTATTTTTATATCTGGTATATTTTTTTGTACTTTGCACTACTAACTTTTTTACTGCCTTTTTACTAACATGTTTTGCACTATGGAACTGTGATGCTGGAAACTTGAATTTCCCTCGGAATCAATAAAGTTACTATCTATCTATCCATCTATCTATCTATCTATCTATCTATCTATCTATCTATCTATCTTTATTGTCCCCAAATGGAAATTCATTTTGCTCAGGTCAGTACTTTACTAATAACTAAAAGTACACCACAGATTAACCCTCTGAGACCCACAATAGACCCGTTTTTGTCTATTTTAGGGGGGTACAGGGGGTCTTTAGGTGGAGTTAGCAGGTCAGCAGTAGATGTCACATATAAGTGGTGTACATCATCTGAAAGCTGGGAACCTGAAAATTAGCACTGTGTGTCAAGTTGCTCTAGTCATAAATCAGAAATAAAAACAAATTAATTAATTAAAATAAATTGTGAAAGTGTATAAGGGCTTAAAACATTATGATAGAAGCATATGATGGTCATTCCCAAGCTCTATTATGTCTCAAAAGTTGTTGCAGCTATTTTTGGGTTGATACCATTTGTTACACAGAGGAACACCATAGAAAAATCCATGCTGTGATTTGGTTTCAAAAACTTTTGATATTTGGAGATTTCTGCAAGAATTTTATTTTTCGGCGATTGGATGGCTAGCAATTCTGTTCTGGAAACTGCTCAGAGACCCCCTTATTGTCAATCTACTTGGGAAATCCATCCATCCTCTGAATGCTCTAGTATGCAGAAATATTCAAAAACATAATTTTTAGAACGGGCCCAAATAACACATTTATACTGCATGCAAAAAAGTAAAAATGCAGCATGCTTGTTCTTGAAATGTCTTTCAATTTCTTCTTTGGTTGTTGAATCTGTCCACGCACTATTAAATTCTCTATTTTCCTACGAGACTTTTCTTTTTTATGATTTTTTTGTCGAAAGGAGCCACTGGAGAGGGGGTGGGGGGGGTGGGGGTGGGGGTGGGGGGGGGGGGGGGGGGGAGAGCCACAGGTTGCTGACATCTGGTGTTGGGTCACCTGTAATCTCTCCAGCTGTCGTCGATGTAATTAAAGAACGGACCTGGAGTCATTGAGTGCTGTTCAGTGCTGCATTCAACAGCAGGTCAACCGCCTTCAAGATTACATCATGTTTGCTATTATTTGTATTGTACAGTTGACCTGAAAAGCAGAAAGTTACGTGCTGGATCATTGTGGATGTGAAGGTAGATGTGTTCCAGTTCTCCTTCAGCAGCTGCTGCCACCAGTAGTGGAGCAATATTCAGATTCTTTACTGAAGTACTAATACCACACTGTGAAAATACTCCACCACACAAAAAAATCCTGCATTCAAAACCTTACTTAAGTAAAAGTATTATCAGCAAAAAGCACTACAAAGTACTCATTGTGCAGTAAAATGTTCCCGGTCAGTGTTTTACTATTATATCTGATGTCTATCTAGAGCCAGTGTTTGGTTGCTCCTATAATAGTGTTGTTATAATAAGGATGACCTCTGAGCTCACGTTACTGCAGTCTTGGGAAGGGAGGAATGAGCGGATGGGTACTCATTAGTTGCACTCTGCAACCACACCACTAGATGCCGCCAAATCCTATACACTGTTCCTTTTAAAAATTATTCAAATGAAATAGTTTGAGAAGCAAACATCATTCTTTGGGTGAACTGGAGTAACTCGTAGGCATACACAGCTTGTGCTCATTCAGACACTGATTTACTATAAAGGGACACAAAAAAGTTGCTGTGAAAGTACCTGAATCATCCGGATGTTTGCTGCATTTCATGTTGTGGTTATAATGAACACTGCAGCCTTGAGCAACAGGACTTAGAGACACACACACGCACACACACACACGCACTCCAGTAGTCGTTTATATGAGATGTTGACTTTTGGGAACACATCCATCATTTGTTCCCAGGGTCTCTGCTGTGATGGATTCGTCTGTACAGAAACACTCGTGACCACAACAATCATTTACAGCAGAGCGGTGATACAGCTGAGTAAACCCACGCTGACCTCAGATCACAGCTCGGGTCCTGCTGCTGTTGTTTTCATACACACACATCAGACAGGACGGACAACTTCTGCTTTATATGTGGCTGGAGACTGTCAGTGGCAGAGAATAGTCTCAGATGTTTGTTTGTAATTATTTCTCCTCTGGTTACGATAAAGTCAGATTCATTTGACAAACGTTATTCCCCAGATTTTCACATGCTGCAAAATGTGCGATTAATATGAGTTCTGCACGTTTCTTTCTTCAAACAAGAGGACCTATTATGTCTATTATGCGTGTGTGTTTAGTGTGTTATATAGTTTTTTGTGCATGTAAAAGTTACAAAGCCCCAAGTCCACGCTAAAGGGAGTTACTCTCCCCCCAACACTGCTCCTGAACTGCCTGAAAGGCCTCGCTTGAAGTCCCGCCTTTTTTTCCATAAAGTGGTGATGTCACCAAGTAACACATTTGCATAACGGCTAGTTTGGCACGCCCTGACTGAAAAAAAATAATGAGTTTTTGAACATTAAAGCATGTAAACATGTTCTAGTAGAAACCCAAAATACAATACAAGATAAGTCGAATATGGATATCTGTCTGATCTGAACCTTCACTGAAAAGATCATTTGTCGACATTGTTTAATTCTGTAGTCTGATATGATCATTCAGCCATCAGCACCAGTCGATACTATCACTTCATGCTGAATTTAAACCAGCTCTCCCATCACTGTGAGGACGTCCACCCGTAAATAACCTCCTCTTCTTCTTCTTCCTCCATGTCCCATAAACTCCTGCTGTCATCTGCCTGGTAATTAACAGTTCACTAAGTGCTGAAGTGTTGACGTTTGGACTTGTTCAGCTGCTTGCTGATCAATAACTCTCCTCTGGTAATTTTTAAGAGCTGAAAACAACACCGATGTCACTCGACACGGTGAAATATGGTCCTCACTGCCAGCAGAATGAATTACACAGATCAATGACAGCTGGAGGACAAAGTGTGACTGAAAATACAGTTTGAAGTCTCAGAACATGTTCTGTACGGACATGCTTTTACAGCTTATTCTCATACTTTTATGAATGATTATAATCACTCATAACATGTAGGAAGTGCAGGATTAGAGGTTATTCCAGACTTTTAGTGTTTAATGGGAGACACTACAAGTGAATAGGGTAAAAAAAATTAACTAATCAATATCACCATCAAACTTCCTCAGTTCATTATTTACATTAAGAGAAATATTTTTTGGTATTACAAGTTTTCTGAAAATGTATGTTTAAATATGCAAATGAGGCATTATCTAACATTACAGTATTATCATTTTATCTAATTATTAGGGCTGTCAAAGTTAACACTCCAACTCGTTAACGCAAATTCTTTTTAACGCCACTAATTTCTTTAACGCAACTTGTGATTTTTAGAGGCTAAATAACACTCCAAACTTACGCTAAATTATGGCGAGGAAAAACTGTCATGGCCATTTTCAAAGAGGTCCCTTGACCTCTGACCTCAAGATATGTGAATGAAAATAGGTTCTATGGGTACCCACGAGTCTCCCCTTTACAGACATGCCCACTTTATGATAATCACATGCAGTTTGGGGCAAGTCATAGTCAAGTCAGCACACTGACACACTGACAGCTGTTGTTGCCTGTTGGGCTGCAGTTTGCCATGTTATGATTTGAGCATATTTTTATGCTAAATGCAGTACTTGTGAGGGTTTCTGGACAATATTTGTCAGTGTTTTGTGTTAATTGATTTTCAATTATAAATATATACATACATTTGCATAAAGCAGCATATTTGCTCACTCCCATGTTGATAAGAGTATTAAACACTTGACAAATCTCCCTTTAAGGTACAGTTGAACAGATAAAAAATGTGTGATTAATTTGTGATTAATCACGATTAACAATTTGAATAGATTGACAGCCCTATTTATTATAAATATCAAACGTTTAAGGGGCTTTGGTATTCAACTGATCACATTTGTTCCTGAAGATCCAGGAGGAAAACTCACATCTAAGACAACAATTAGGTAAAAGCCTTTTATTTTACAAAATATGTAGGACAGAGATTATTCACTTGACCTCATGAACGACGGCACTGAATTTACCAAACAAAAAGTAAAAAACAAAAAAACGCTCTGTAGGATTTACAAAAATCAAAAGGATCTGGCGACACAACGTAAATCCAGGGGCCGCCCCCCCCACCCCTCCCACTCAGAGTCTCTTTGTGTCCAGTGATCAAACTACTTCTTGGCGTATGTGATCTTCATGGCGCAGGTCGCTGTGATTCTGAAGCCTTGCAGTGCGTCTTTAGCCACGCCCGCCTGCGTGTCGCTTTCAAACTCCACGAAGGAGATGTCGTGTTTCCCCGGAACGAGCCGCACCTCTTTGAAACCAGGAAACCTGCAGAGGACAACAGAAGAAAAACTACTGTCAACACTGTAAAGAATATAAACTGGGGCTGTTCAAGTACCTGTGAGGGTTTCTGGACAATATTTTTCATTATTTTGTGTTAATTGATTTCCAATAATAAATATATACATACATTTGCATAAAGCAAGCATATTTGCCCACTCCCATGTTGATAAGAGTATGACATACTTGACAAATCTCCCTTTAAGGTACATTTGCACAGATACAAAATGTGATTAATCACAATTAAATATTTTAATTGACAGCCCTAATATAAACACAAAGTGATGACAGTGAACTCACTGGTTGAACAGCATGGAGAGCATCATCTCATTGGTCTCTTCAGGCAGGTTATTGAGGAACAGGATGTAGTTTGGTGGGTTGTCCGGCACCTGAGAAGACAGCAGAGATCATGTGTTAGGAGTGCAAGTCAACACACCACAGAGCAGATTCATTATATTCACCCATCGCCCAATGTCAGCTGGGATCGGCTCCAGCCCACCCCCCCCCCCACCCTGGTTTACTCCTTTAACAAAAACAATCTTACCTGTACTGCAGTCGAGTGCACAGGTGCTGCTGATCCCTGCAAACAAGAAACATAAATAACGACAGTGAACAACATGAAGACCAAAAATAACTGACGTTTTCTGTTTGCTTTCATTCTTACAGAACAATGTGCTTTCAGAACAAAGTTTACCAAGAACAGCGTCTAGCTTTCTTGAACTTTTAATTTTCATGACACTGATATAAATATTAATTTTATAAACACCTTTAATACATTTTCATACCGTCATGGATTTCAAAATAAAAGTAAAATAAAGTATTAACAGTATGCACGTCTGATAACCACCAACTGGAATCACATTTGTCTTAAAGTACAGCAGTTAAGTGGGTTGGAAGTTATATTTTAACGTGAGTAACTGTTGACAGCCTCAGTTCTTCTCATCAGAGAGTTCCTATAGAACAGCATCAGACCACAGCTCTGCCTCCTCCTCCAACTATGTCCTGTTGTAAATCCTGTTAGACGAATAGAGTGTATGTGTGTTGATGTGTGGATTCTTCCATCTAATGTCTCCTGATTTATTCCCAACCAGGACGCGCTGCCTCTCTCCTCTGCTTCTACTTACTGACATATTTACAATCACACACCGATAAAAATGACAAAACTGATGATAAATAAACAGGTTTCTGGAAATATTTCTTCCAGCTGTTTCTTGTTTTTCCTCATTTTTTTATTACAGCCATTAATCTTACTGCTAAGTGACAGTTAATGAGTAAAGTTCAGTGATCCAAACTTCATCAATTCTCAGCGGTGGAGGAAGCAGCGTCGTCTCGTGGGTGGAGGTGGAGGAGTTTTTTTAAATCTGACTTTAAGTAGCTGTGAGGCAGATAGTGTTGGTGTACTGTAGTAGTACGATAAAAGGTTTTCCCTTCATTTTAAAGTTTTTACTGCATGACTCTCTCCCCAAGAAAACTGGGATTTAACGCCATAAATTAGGTTTTATTTTGAACATAAACTCATGTTTATAACTTTCAGATGTATCCAATTTCATATTTGCAGGAGGTGGAAGAAGTACATCGATCTTTTACTGTAGTAAAAGTAGCAATACCACAGTGTACAAATACTCTGTTACAAGTAAAAGTCCTAAATTCAACATTTTAAAAGCAACAGTATTGGCATCAAAAAGTAAAAGCATTAATTATAACAGAATGGATCGTTTCAGAATAATATATATTATATTATTAGGATGGGTTATAATTATTGATGCATTAATGTGTTCATCACTTTAAACTTTTGTATTACTTTATAGACTGCTGGGTAGATTAGTCTATAATAATACATAAAAAAGGGTGTTAGGGTGTTGCGATATATTGGCATTGACGACTGTAATGGCAATTTTTCATTTTTCCGATGTTCCTTTATATAAAGGTAGGAATGATCTTACGCAGATCCAATACAACAGAGCAGTCGTTATTTGCAGTTTAGTTTAATAAACAAAAAAACAAGGTATAGACTGAGAGAAAAATAATCCCTCTCAATCATCACTTCTGCCCCACCAGAAGTGTGTGGTGGTGTCTGTATCTGCAGAGACCCTGCCGCACTCTTCCTGGATTTTCTCTTTTTTTCTTATTTTGATTTACTTGGGACGCTTCTGGCCATCTACAAACAGCCTTTGGGCCCCACGTGGGGGTGTAACCTCAAGCCAATAACAGTGCGCAGGGTGGGCAGCCCGTTCAGGTGGTCAAATACCGCCGCTGTGTCACGCCCCTCGGCTTCTGATACAAAGGCACAAGTCTCCGATTACAAAGCGGCCTGGCCGATTTCTCTGAAGAAATGTATAGAAGAAACCGCTGCAGCTGAAAACTCGATCCAGTTTTGTCAGTTTTCCCAGGACACGGGAACCAGATAGTTACAAGAATTCCCAGGAAATACTGGGATCTCAGTTCTTAGTATTCAACCCTACTGTGAAGAGAAAACTGCCTAAATCCGTTTCACTGTAATGAAATGGTAAAAGTTTAGGTACTAATCTATTTTATCCGAAAAATAGGAGCAAAATTCCTTATCCTTTAAACAGGGCATTATTTAAGCGCCAAATGTATACACATCTTTTGTGGTTAAATTTAGGATTTAGAGAGACAGAGGCATGCTCAGGTATAAGTATTGTTTTAAGTACAACCAGCTACTACTGACGTTAACAATTTGTAATCTAGGTAGAAATAATCAATCCCCGAGAAGGATTTGTGCACTGTGGAAAAATAAGAAATCAGAAGCCTTCAAATATCCACTAAATTACATAAAACTATTGAGTGTTCAAACTGTAAAAGTTTAATAAAGAACTGATATGAACGGAAACCAGTCCCTCCAGGATTTTGCAGGCTTTTTTGGGGATTGTTGCGGTCTAAAATGCCTGCCTTTTTTTTTTCAATAAAATTGCATGAGCAAGTGAAAGCTGCAAAAATAGTTGTTTCTGAAACTAATGGCGTTGCCACGAGGGTAGGAAAATGGATTCAAAGATCTTGCTTTCAAAAATTATCAACAGTATTGATCTGTATATGAGAACTGTAGACAAAAAACTGACAGACAAAACTACTGTTGGGCTCATTTAAAATATGTGTTCTTATCTTTTAAAGAACATTGAATCCTCTGTTTTTACAGTTAAACCGCATGAAGAGACAAAGAACAATGACTGACTGATGTTTGTAAACCTAAACTTGATGTTTGCTGACAGACGCGTTACTCACCGCTGGTGGTTTCTTTAGTAGGCTGGTTGCCGGCTCCATAGCTTTCTTCTTCTTGTCCTTCTTTTTCTCCTTGTCGCCGTACGTGCCTTTCACTTTGGCGATGACCTCTGAGTCTGTCTTTGCGTACTGTATCCTCTGGAAAACAACAGAACATGCGTCAGTTAAAGCCCAGCCTCGTTCATACTGACATCTTACACATTTTTGCAGCTGCATGAAGCAACATGCAATTAACTTTTATTATTTTGATGTTTCACGAAGGTGAATCCGAGCGTGGAAAACACGAAATGTGAGCATGAGTAAACACAGCTAGCATGCCACTACAAGAAAAAGAAAATGGCCCATCAGACAGCCATTCCTACCATGGGCTTGTTGTAGAAGGGAAAACCCTGAAGTTGCCTCAGCGCGTTGGTGGAGGCGGCGAGCTCTTTGAAGACGACGAAGGCCTGTCCCCTCATCTTCATGGTCTTCATGGCCACGATTTCTACTACCTGACCGAACTGAGAGAAGAGCGCGTAGAGCGAACGCTTCATCTCTGCAAGGTGAAAACAAGAAGCAGACAGAGTTCAACACAGACTCTCATCATATCTGTAGGAGCTATTTATTTCTTGTTAGTATCTAGTTGTTGTTTTACTAAAAATAGGTAGTATTGTTTGATTTATTATTCTAGATGTTTATTTAGATTTGATTTTTGATAATGTTTTCTTAACTATTTTCAAGTTTGGTATATTTAGTTTTTTGCGTAATTAGTATATTGTTTTCTTTTGTTTATGAATTGGGTAAAACTGTGGGAACCCGCAGTTATATAGGTAGGTAGGCAGGTATGACCAGCATGCACCTGGGTGGGCTTATGGTTTTTTACCAGAAAGAGAGAGGCAGCGACATCCTTGGTTTCCTTGTGCTTTGTTTGCTTGCTTTTTTTTGATAAATATGTCCTTAGAAACACACTTTTGCCAGCGTAAACCACATACCCATGGTGCGTTAGTAGCCCTTTGATTTAAGTTTGATTTTGTTTTTTCCAACAAATGGCCAGGACAATGTAATTTACTTTGACTGCCTATTATAATCACACTTCAAGGCATAGAGAGGGAATAAATGGACACTTACCATCTTTCTTGACTTTGTCATTTATGTTGTTGATGTAAATGGTGTGGTTTGGTCGGATATCCATGGTGGTATCTGACAAAACAACACGAGAAAGAGAGCATGTAAATGGAAGAAAACAATATATATATTGCAATATCAAAGGATAAATGTAAAAAAAGAAAACCCCAAAAAACATGAAGTAAATAAAAGGCAGAGTGTGAGTTAACCTACATCTATTCTTTTAAATCATGCCTCAAACCCTACCTTTACAGGAAGGCCTTTTTTATAGCAATCCCTTGTTTTAAATTTCATTATTGTTGACTTTTTGTACAAGTCTTATGTTCAACATTTTATTTTGGCCTATGTTTTTATTCTGTATTGTTTTTATCCTGATTTTTGCATTATTTTAACTTATATAAAGCACTTTGTAACTATTTTTGGAAAGGTGCTATACAAATAAGGTTTATTATTATGATTATTATGATTATTATGATGTGTTGTTGTGGTTGTCTCTCAGGCTGTGACATGTGATGACACCATCAACACTATAATGATTATATGACACCAGAAAGTCTCACTAAACCTGATGTTAACCCACAAATCCCCACAGAGAAGCTGCTAGCTGGAGCTATCCCGCATTAACTAACATGTAGTGTCCCATCTCAAGTGATTAATCACGTTTTAGTGAGCTAGATGCTCAAGCTAATGTTAGCATACGTTAGCTTAACGCAGGCTACGTTCATTCATAAAGGTAGCATAGCAACAGTTACCTAGCAATCTAACTGTTCCTTAAGTGATGTAACACACTTACCTCTGTTATGAACTGAACACAGAGGTATGTATCACCCGTCCCTGTGATTCTACAGCTACAGAGAGATGA